>NW_004949103.1:3910514-3915698 GCF_000317375.1 Microtus ochrogaster
CTCAAGGTTCCTGCTTTGATTTCCTGCCCTGATTGTAATGGCATTTCAAATGTATGTTAATAAATAAAGCCTGCCTGAAGATCTGAGAGTAACACAGTTCCACTGGTCACACTTACAGACAAGGTTATGGTAACACACACCTTTAATCCCAGTAACCACATTAGCTGCCATAGAAATCAGATGCTGCATGCCTTTAATACAAGTGATGCAGGCCTTTAACCCCAGCCTTAGAGAGGATTATAAAGTGGTGGAGGTGTGTGTGTGTGTGGGGGGGGAGACAGCTCTCAGACACAGTCTCATTCTGAGATTGTGTGAGGTAGAATCACTGTTTCGGTCCGAGGTCAAGGTAAGATCCAGTGGCTGACTGTTTTGCTTTTCAGATCTTCAGGTCGAACCCCAGTTTCTGACCCTGAGTTTTTATTAATCATGCATCATTTGGCACCCACTGTTTTGTGGCACGAACTTGTGAAAACGTCATTTGCTTGAGGCTTTCTAGTCACCAGTCTAGGCTTGAGCTGGGACTGGAATTCCAGCTGCAGGAGCTGGACCCAAAGCTAGCCACCTGGGTCCGCGAGAAAAACTAGCACTCCCAGCTCCCATCTGCCCCGGCTTAGCTTCCCTATAAAGATGGAAAATACACAGAGAATCTAGATACTGCATTGTTACTGTGTTGTCTTTAAATTGTTTGACTGCTGAGGAAGGAGCAACAGCTGCTAAAAGACATTTGGTTATTAATGCTGCTGGAATTAATCTAATTTACATATTTTGAAAATGCCTTGACTTAAAAATTTAATTCAAAAGATATGTTACTTTGGAAAAGAGGTTTTGCTTTTGTTTCCACAGGAAGTGAGAGGCTGTGGACTCATTCTTGGTTAAGAAAAACAAGGTTTGATCAGCCGTGGATTAATTCTGGTTGAAAAATAAGGTTTGTTGAGGAAGACCCCCTGAAAAATCTCCAGTGGGAATGGATGACCCAGATGATCCAATGTTTCAGAACACCTCTATTGCAGTTTCCTCTGAGTTCTACATCCAGAACAGCTTCAAGACTGCTGACTAAAATGATCCAACCTCACAGAATACTCCAGTGAAGAGTGGAATCATAATCCTAAATTTTCTTTGGGTCCCCATAGGATTATCAGCACTCCCAAATATATTTTAATAAACACATAATATATTTATTATATATTATAATATTTAATTATTAAATATATATTTTTAATAAAATATATTTATATTTGATAAATATATTTTCATAAATAAAGCCTGCCTGAAGATCTGAGAGTAAGACAGTCCCACTGGTCAGCCTTACAGACCAGGTTATGGTGACACACTTCCTTTGGTGATGGTGTGTGACCTGAGAGTTATTTGCTGAACTCAACCCATATCCTCCCCATGTTGCTTTCATCACAGTGTCTTATTAGTGACAGCAGCCATAAGTAGAACAGCATTGACTGTTTCCACTCCTGTCCATCTCAGATTGTGAACTGAGAGTTGCTGTGTTCATCATGATATTTTTAATGGCCCCATAATTTTTATCGAGCAAAGTATTCATTAATGTTATTAATTACTTAATTAAAATAGTTCAGAACTACCTGCCCGGGGATGATGCAGCTCACAGTGGTCTGAATCCCTTCTACATTAAGAAAAAAAAATCAGCCAGGCATAGTGGCATATATGCCTTTAATCCCACCACTCAGGAGGCAGAGGCAGGCAGATATCTGTAAATTTGAGGCCAAACAACCTGGTCTACAGAGTGAGTTCCAGGACAGCCAGAGCTACATAGTGATACCTGTCCTGAAATAAACAACCCCCCCCACCCGCCGAAAGGAAGAAAGAGAGGGAGATGGGAAGGGAGAGAGGAAGGAAGAACGAAAAAAGAAAGAAAGAAAAAGAAAAATTGAGACATGCCCTCATCCACACACAGTCATGTTTACAGGCCAATCTGATCTAGGCAACTCCTCTCAGATGACTCTAGACTGTGTCCGATTGACAGTTAAAGCTAACCAGGGCACCCAAGATTATCTCCCATGGAGATGCTGTCCTCGTGACAGCATTAGCATTCCCTTGGATACGCTGTTGCTTGGTTCAGGATGCTAGAATCGTGGCCATGTAGGCTCAGGAGCACACCTGGACAAGAATCACTTTGGCTGACCTGCAGCTCTCCAGACAGACAGAGGATCTGTTCTTGTCCAGGGTTGTTATGAAGCAATATCAGCAGTTGTGACTAGCATCGACTTCTGAAGAGTGGGAACAACAGGAAACTCATCCACGTGGACAGGAAGAGGTCAGGGGAGAGCCCTCTTGTCCAGTGTAGCGGACTTTGATGACATTGACCAATAGTTATAACTGGCACGAAGGCCCTGGGTAATAACTGCCAGTGGGAGGTAGACGGGTAGAAAGGTGGCTGGGGCTGGTAATGACCACCATGCTCTTCGCTGCCATGTTCTGGCCCTTTCCCTTTCCCTGGCAATGACCTGTGACTTGTGTGCCCCACAATTGTCCTGTTCTTACTTTCCTTGCTTTTCTATAGTAAGTAGACAGTTGTGTGACTCGGTTCTGATGCTTTGAGCCCTGGGCAGAAACGTTCTCATAGATTCCCAGGAAAGCTTTTCTTTCTCCATCAGTGATGTCAGAGGTTGCTTGAGAAGACATTTCCTGTTGTGTTAAACAAGGATGCAATGGCTGGAGTTATGACAGCCTTCTTGCAACCATGAGGGAACGAGCAGAAAGCATTTCAGCAATATTGGCCCTCACCTCCTTTGAGCTGCTAGACAAAAGCCTGCAATACCCCTAGACACCCCTCCTCTGTCTAAATTGCAGTCAGGAGTACTCTGGGTGGATGCTGTGTTTCCTATTGGTTAGTGCCCTTAACTGATACAATAGCTAATGTTTATGAATGCTTGGTAGGAGCCTGGAATTGACTTAAATATTTCATAGCTGTTATGGACTTCATTTCTTTAATAATCCTATGGAACTAGTGTTCTAGCCACAGTAAGTGTTTTACCCCAGAGGCCAGATCTCTAAAGACTCCACTGGTCCAGCTCTACCCAACTCCTGGCATAGACACAGTGCAGTCTTTCCCATCCAACATGGTGCTGGGGAGACTGGGAAGAGACCTGAACCAAGGTCCTTCCTTCCCTCCCAAGAAGAAAGGAAGTTGTGAGGTAGAACTAATGGTTTAGGGTCTAGGTATTCTGAGACTCTAGTGGTATTCTTGTGCTCAGTGCACATATAGAAGGAACAGAAGTTGTGTGGGGGAGACTCTGGGTATTTCCAGGTCACGGGGTGAGCCAGCCTCCTTGCAGGCCTCCTTCAGAACGAGCTGAATGAATCCATTTACAATAGGCCTCTATGTGTACTGAATACTGTTGCCTGGCAATTGCCAAGCAGTTTAAGAGGCAAGCACCCTTGGGGCACTTTAGAAGAGGGTAAATACTCTCTCTGATAGATTTGTTTGCCTCAATTTTCTTTGTGGCATCTAGGTAAAAAGTGCTCCAAAGAATAAGTTTTTCTTGGCAATATTGGGTAAATGCTTCCAAATGAGTAAGCATGCGTATGAATGAGCCTAGCTCATGAAGGAGTGTTCAGTAACCCATTGGCAGTCTTCTTGGGATACAAACACCACTCATGCATAACACTGTCTCCCCCAATCCCTCCCTCCCCTTTCTCTCCTCTGTCTCTCTCAGAGAGACATCACTGTCTCCATCTATTTCTCAGAGGAAAAATGAAATTACAAGGTCTTCTTGAGTTACGTAAGCAAGATTCAAAAGACCTGAGAAGCTAATAAGTATATTAATGTCAGAGCTACTCCAACACAATGCTGTACCTGGTAGAATCTGGGGGAAATGCTTTAAGAAGCAAAGGTTTTACCAGGGCCCTTCCTTTCCCCCAACAACAAAGCAGGGAGAGGTGTGTTGGAATAATGACTTGAGGGTCTTGGGGTTCTGAGGCCCACGTGGCATTTCTGAGCTGGTCAGCAGGTGCAGGTTTTAGACTCTGAACATTGTTGAAAGCTGTCCCAAGTGAAAGACAGAGGAGAGAGACTATGCTTCCTCAGAGCACGTGTGAGGCAGAGTGGCACCGGGTGTGGTGGCGCACGCCTTTTATCCCAGCACTCAGGAGGCAAAGGCAGGAGGACCTCTGTGAGTTCGAGGACAGCCTGGTCTAAAGAGCGAGTTACAGGACAGCCAGGACTACACAGAGAAACCCTGTCTCGGAGGGCGAAGTGGGGGGGTGTGTGCATGTGTGAAAAGCTGGGAGGAGTATCTGTGACTGTCGGCCCTGTGCCACAGGAATGGGTTTTTCTGCCAAAACCATTAACAGCTTCTCATGCCTCGTTCTAGGAACACAGTTCTCAGATTGAAGAACCCACAGGGACAGAGTCAGACCACACTTGAAGTCTGGGCTCAGCTCCGGAGAGACAAGGCCCCTGTCTGACTGGTAAGCCCACTAAGATCCACTTGGGAATCTGCTGTGTAGAAAAATGAGATAAGAGAAGAGGTAGCCTCTAAGGGGCAGACACTCTGGAGGGGCTATGTCAGATTTGCCTGGAATTCACCATGTGGGGACCTGCTCACAGCTTCCTAAACATTTGCTGAGCCAACTAATTGGGGCAAAGAAATGTTTAAAGAGCTTTCCACAAAGGAGTGAATCCCTGCTGGGTCTGCCAGCCCAGGCCTTTCATGCTAGCACTTGCGAAGCTAAGGCATGAAGGAAGATCATGAGTTCAAGCCCAGGCCAGGGGAGTTTCCCATTGGTGGAAGTACAGCAGAAACCACCTCTTGCTGATGGTGTTCTGGAAGAGATTTGTGAGTACAACTATGACTTGGGTTTTGTTCCATAAGGTCCTTCATTCAACTTTTATTAGTGTCTTCCGAAGGAAAAGGAGGCAAGAAGAACTAAAATCGAGAAAGGGCGGAGAAGCCAAGGGAGAGTGGATGATGCCAGGGCTCTTAACACCCTGGAGCTGCTTCCCCCTCCTGCTCCAGGTGACAGGACTACTATACTACCTATACTATACTGTACTACAATGGGTACCTCGGGTATCCATTCACTACAGTGTTCCTAGAGTCTGTCTGCACTGGATGTTTGCCTTTTTAGCATTTTGTCCCTAACACACATTGCTTTGTAAGCAGGAACTGTCAATGAGCATTTGTTGGATAGATGAGTGGATGGGTATGTGGG
>NW_004949103.1:3915798-3947375 GCF_000317375.1 Microtus ochrogaster
ATGGTAGGTGGGTGGGTGGGTGGATAGATGGGTACATGGGTATGTGGGGTGTGGATAGATGAGTGGATGGGTGGGTGGGTGGATAGATGGATGGGTGGATGGATAGATGGGTGGGTGGATGGATAGATGGGTGGGTGGATGGATAGATGGGTGGGTGAATGGATGGATGGGTGGGTGGATGGATAGATGGGTGGGTGGATGGATGGATGGATGGGTGGGTTGGTGGGTGGATAGATGGGTGGATGGATAGATGGGTGGGTGGATGGATAGATGGGTGGGTGGATGGATAGATGGGTGGGTGGATGGATAGATGGGTGGGTGGATGGATAGATGGGTGGGTGAATGGATGGATGGGTGGGTTGGTGGGTGGATAGATGGGTGGATGGATGCTGCACTCTTGAGGTTATTTTGGAGCTGGTTTTTACAGGCTGGCACATATCTCATGAAATATTTTTAGGTAGAGTTTGTGCGTTGTTCCTTTCGTTGGAAGAAAGCCAGACAGTCAGGGAGGTGGGGCCAAGCTGGAGAAGCGAAAAGTACCCTGTGGGTTTCGCTAATGTCTGGGATACTGCGCCTGGAGCTGAGACATCAGGTCACATTTACTTCGTTCTGTAAACAGCTTGTGGGCTGCATACAAAATGAACTAACTCTCCAAACAAACACCAAAGCGTCTCTCCATTTCTTCTTTCCATGTGTTGCTTCTTTCCATGCTTTAGGGGGAGGGACACTGAAATCCCATGAGCCCCTGTCTCTGAGATTCTGGCCTTCGTGTACTTTCTTTTATTCAGTTTGACCTCTGCAGTTTAGACAAATTGCATAGTGCTCTCCTACTTGTGTAAATGTTTTAGTGAAAGACTTGTAGGTACAAGAAGGGGTTTTACTGATGCCAGACCCCCCATTTTCTTCAAGCTCCTGCAGCCAGAACAGTGCCCGTACGTATCAGGAGTTCAGAGCCATCTTAGAGTGAACGAAATGTTTACTGTTCTGCCTCGATGACAGACATCATGTCATGAGCAAGCCGATCACATTACTTGCCAACCCACCGACACTCCTGGCTTTGAGCGGGATTCTGAGCTCACAAAGAAACACAAAGGAAAAGCTAATCAGCAGTGGCAGCTGAATGAATTGGGATTAAAAATCAGTGCTGAAAACAGGGCGTGCTGCTGCCTGAATTTCATTCCAGCACTTGAGAGGTAGAGGCAGAGTTCAAGGCCATCCTTAGCTACCTAGGGAGTTCGAGGCCAGCCTGGTACACGTGAAACTTTGCCTCAATAACAAAGCAACAACAGGAAGCAAAACCAGTGCTGCCAGACTCCTGAGCCAGGGAGTCTTAGTGAATTTCAGACAGACTCATCAAACCCTAGGCACGTTCTGCAGCCAGTCAACCCTTTCTTCTGGTTACTCTTGCTTCCAGGCTCTGACAACCTGCTCGCACTGCCTCTAAGAAGGAAAGAGCAAGCAGCAGCTGGATGACTGGTGGGTAACAGGGTAGACAAACAGTGGAGGGTGATGCCCATCAGAATCGATGGACAGATAGGGATGGCTCAGCCCTCCCTCACCCACAGCTTCAGCCTTCCCCTTTCTGTTTGTCTGCATGTCCTGAGAACTCAGGTCAGCCTAAAGTTTTTCTCATCGGTCCTGCCCCAGCCAGGATGACAAGCGCCCCGAAGCCTTGCATTTGGAGCATATTCTGGGCTCCAGCCTTTGCCCAGACTTCATTAATTCAGGAAGATGATACCCCAGGCAGTGGAAAGACAGCGAATGCGCAAAACTCCTTAATTGTGGGTTTCCTTCCGATGTCTGCTCCCTTAATATGTTTGGAAACTATTTTATGTAAATTATATTCCTTGAGAGGAATGTTCCTAGATCTGGGAGAAAATAAGTAGGTCAGACAGGGAGGTTGGCTACCTCTTGCTCAGGAGGCAGTCCTGGTACCTGATGAGATTTTCTGTTCTGAACCAAATCCTAGGATATCCCAGGTCTGAGTGTGAGGTCCCAGGATGGCCCACAAGCACACAATGGGGAGGCAGAAATCTTGACACTGAAGGTAACCCTGGAGCAGGAAGTGTGCCTAGGGCCTGAAGGAGTCTGGGGTGGGATAGGTGGTTGCTATGGACACGAGGGTGGTATGGAAGCAAGGGGGATACTGACTGAGCAGCAGGCACAACTGGGCGAGCACCACCCAGGAAGCTCCAGCCACCCAGGGGTCTAGAGGAGAGATCTCAGTTCCTGTAACTTCTCTACGTTTCTTCCTGAGTGACCCACAGATGCTGTCCTCACTGCTCTTCCTGAGGTGCCCTTTAGACCTGGTTGCCGAGCTATCCATTTTCTGGTTTTGATCTCTCACTTCTGTGTAACTTTAAGTGAGTGTCTTAACCACTCTGTATCTCAGTTTCCCACACCTATAACACAGGAAGGACAAGAATGCCTACAGTATGGAAATGGCAGTTTGCGTTCCATCAAATGCTGACGTCTGTGTTTGTAGCCTGGTAAGTAAAGACTGACTACCACCCTCATTACGATCTTTCAGCCTATTTGCCGTAGGGAAAGAACTTTGCACTGTACCCTCACCCTCCCTGGTTCCTACAATCCCCAATTGTTGGGAGCTATGAACCCCCAGATTCTGAATTCCTTGTGAACAACGTGTTATGCTTGCAGCTGCCCTGAGCAGGAGACCTTCAGGAGTTCCTGATGGCAGGTGAGTGGTTTCTGATGGGTTTGGCTGGGGCGTGGCTATCAGTTAAGGATCCCTATATAAGCTGCCCTGGAACACAATAAAGGGGGCATTCCTGTTTCAAGGATGACCCGTGTCTCTCTCTGTCTGAGTCTTTGTGTGTTTCAATCTCCAGCCCCTTGCCCAGTTCACGAACTGTATGGTAGCACATAGAGCACAGACGGGCATGGTGCGCTACACCCAATAACAGGACAAATACAAGACAAACTGGGAGGAAGGAAGTGCAATGTCACAGATAGAAGGGGATGAAAGACCAGGCTGTGGCTGGCTTGTGGGGCAGAGAAAAGTTCACTACATCCTTCCGGAAACCATAGAAGCAGACAAAGGATAACACTAGGGAATGCAGGATCCCCAAGAGCTTCTGGGGTGAGTAGACCAAGGAGAAAAGGTAAGACTAAGGCTGAGAAGTGCTGTCTGCCGGCTGAGGGTCCTGCTGGCTGCTGAGTGCTGGAGAAGGTGGGTTCTATAGTCAGGGCTAATTCTTGAGCATCTGGCCTTCTCCTTTGTTGACCCCCTGCAGGGATGAACCTTAAGAAAAGGAATGCGCTCACTTTACCCTAACTGTTGGGTTTGAAAGCCGTCATTTGTGGGTCCTTCTCTGGCAGGACCATACAGTGTACTGTGCATGTTTGTGCGGGGCTAGTGCCGCTCGGACTCATCTGTGACAGCAAGTGCCTGGTGCATCTCCAGGAAGCAGCTGACATGCGAAGATTTTCTGATGACAGTGAGACACTTTATAACTTAAATAATAAATGGGGGGCCTTGGACAAAACAATATGGGCCCATAGAGAATGCATGTTATCAGCCAGTATAGGAGCTCTTCCTTAAAAACCTTCTTGGAGTGAGAGCTGTTCATTTTTAAGCTGATTTTACAAGAGAAACACGACCCACCGTGGGTTACGTGTTGGATAGGTAGATAGAAAACTCTTTCCCAGGAAGCTCATAGCTGCTGCAATTTGCCTGCCTTTTGGAAGAACAATTATGGAAGTCGGCAACTCACTCAAAAGCTTCCTAAATAAATGGCTAGAAAGTTGCTTTCCCATGAGGCCTTGGAGAAGTCCAGTAGGTACCCAGGATCAGATTGTCCACAACCTCTCCAGTCCTGCTGTGCTGGCCTGCCCCGAGCCTGCAAAGCAAAGTGAAGCCGAGTAATAACCGAGACCTAAAAATATATCAACTAAATTGTGTGTTGTGAGGAAATTCCAAGCTTTATTAAATGCACTTTTGGTGAAAGAGGCCCTACAGAGAATTTCTTAATAAATTTCAAAGAGAGATGTTGGTCACTGGAGGAGCCTACATAAGCAACCGTGGCATCTATGGAATGTCAAGCTGCAGATGGCCTGAGGCAATGATCTGGCTAGCGCCACAGTTGGTCTCCTTAGGGTGGCTCAAGGGCTCTGACTGTAGAGCTGGCTCAAACAGGCCCAAGCAGAAGGTCCCCGGAGTACCAAGGATGCCTCAGCTCAGAAAGAGCGATGAGAGCAAAGCCTTTCCACGGGCCCCCAGGCTACAGCCAGAAGAGCCAGAAGAGCCACTGCCCTATTTCAAACACCTTGGTAACTCATTCCAAAGCCCACAACACCCACGTTCAGGAAATTCTTCTTAATGTTTAGCCTAAATCCTTCATGCTTCAGTGTAAACTCATTACCTCTCACTGTGTTTAGAGCAGAAATGGGGAACAGCTGCTCTCTCCCACTGGCTCAAACATTCAAGCTCTTTCATTCCATCCATCCCCCAAATCTTCTGCTCTCCAGAATAACACTCCAAAGCCGAGAACATTCTCTATGACTTACCCAGACTGCAGAGGCTGAGCATGCCCCCAAGGGCTTCCTTTAACTCCAGACATGGACCCAACGGGCTGTGTCAGTCTTCTGTCTTGAGTGCCACCCATTGGTTGGGGAAGATGGAGGCCTGGCAGTAACATAATCATCCTTCCAGAAGTTGAAAGAGATGCCCACCACCAGTAACTGCCCTGCATCACCCATCAGACAATCAAAACCTGTGCTGAACTTTAACCTCCATTGTGAGGTATTAAGGAGTAGGAGCAGGCGTGGTCTTCAGGAAGAGAGTGGGTCAGAGGGCCTCTGCTCTCACCATGGGTTACTCCATCACACATTAGTGAGTTATCTGTGTTCAATGGGAACCTCCAGCTTGTTCCTGCACAATCCAGAAAGCCCCATTCCTGTCTCTCTACTCTCTCCAATCCCTACCTGCTCAGAGAGTCTCTGAACAAAGAAAAGGAGCCAAAAAGCCCAGTTCTGCATTCTTGGTGACTATGGCAACTTCCTCTCCTGTTGCCTGCAGCAGACCAAGTCCCAGCCTAAAACACCCAGTCTTTGACCAAATTTGAGCCCAGACTCAGCTTGTGGAGGACATGTCAACACCCTTACCTACAACCTATAAAGTCCCCTGCTTTAGTTTCGGCCTGTGGCTCTGGCATTGATCTCTGGGACTTGAGAACTCACCTGGGAGTTGCTTTGCTCAAATAAACCTGTTGTTATACTTTTTCAATTTGGCTTGAACTGGCTTATTGTGTTGCTGGATAAACTTATTATGGTGGTGGCGGGGGGCACGCAGAAAACTTATTAATCTGTAGTGGGTGTGTTAAAAAGGCCAGAGGGGCTTTTCCTTGTACAGACTGCTCTCATATCTGACTCTGAACTCACTTGGGATTCTGCAGAATCCCCAGCAGCAAGAAGACTATCATCTGAGGTGGCCCCTTGACCTTGGACCTCCAAGCACCCAGAACTGTGAGAATTGTGATAGGAAGTTTTAAATGTGAACTTGCTATAACCTAGAATCTCCTGGGACCGAGAGCCTGAATGGGGACTAACTAGATCAGGTTGGCCTATGGGAATCCTATAGATTATTTTGATTGTCTTAGTTGATGGAGAAAGTCTCAGCCCATTGTAGATGGCATCATCTCACAGGTTGGGCCTTGAACTGTGTAAGAGAGAAGAAAGCAGCACGCAGGCAGGCATATGAGGGCATTTGTTCCCTTTTCCTGTCTGTGGATGTGACATGAGCCTCCACAATAAACCAAGACCTAGAATTGTAAGCCAAATAAATCCTTCCCTCCCCCAAGTTGCTTTTTGTCAGGATAATTTGTTATAGCAACAAAAACGAAACTGAGATAATAATAAACTTTTATCTTTATAAATTACTCTCAGATATTCTATTGTAGCAACAGAAAAGGGTCCAACAGATAGATGCTCCATGATCACATTTAATGGTAATTACTTTTGTATGCATTTTCTGTTAGTTCTTGACCTGTTCCAGTGTAGAAACATAAGCTTTGTTTCATATTTTCTGCACCCAGTGCAATGCTATGTCTTAGACAATGGAACCATTTTGAACGTCCTACTAACTAGACGTAGGGATAATTATATGGTGTTGTACAGGGGCGCACACAACATACACACACACTTACTAATTATTTAAGTTCCCAAATTAAAAAGTTTTCAGAGATATAAACAAGTCTCTGTGTAAAGACTATGCTAGCCAGCCCTACTTTTAAGCACACAGCTGACTCCTAAGCATTCAACAGTCAGGCCATAAAGAAACCCACTAGCTTGGCATGTGACCTTGGACAAGTTACTGTGTCCTCATCTAAGAGATGAAGAGTGTTGGTCTTGCTAATATTTAAGACCTTTCCAGTCCTAGGTTTCCATAATTCTGTGGCTATCCATAGACTTATCTAAATAATCACAAAAACTACTTCATGCTAGAGAAACACAGTCACAATAAACTAAAGCAAAACCAAATGCCCTTCAGTATCCTGTTGTGAACTATAAAATGTCCCTAAAATCACATTTTCCCCTTGAAACAGGATGTAGGAAAAATATTTTCCTATTAAATCCTTTTAAAGTGCAAGGGAAAGCATTCATTTTGTGACTCGCCATCCAACTCAATAAAAAGGAGAGAACTCTGCTGTCTTAATTACGAAAGACAATGTCAGAAGGCAGAGGGCAGAAACTCAAGAGGGAAACCTTGCTGCCACACCGGCCCCACAATGTGCGAGTTTTCTGGGGGGACTCTTCAAGGGTGTCTTGAGAAGTTTATTCTGCTGTTATGTCAGGGGACCCAGTAAATGCGTTTTTATGAGGTGATTTATGAAAATCCTGGGGGGGGGGAGAAAGCAAGAGCTAGGAAGAGGTCACACCAACTTCCAAGCCTGTGGGGACAAGGAGAGGGGGATTTGAGTTGCAGCGACTTGATTATGTTGTCGTTGGGAGTTATGTCCTCTGACATGGAGCAAGCAAAGCAGGATTTGGACCTAAAGAGAGAGAGAGAGAGAGAGAGAGAGAGAGAGAGAGAGAGAGAGAGAGAGAGAGAAAGGACCAGAAACTTCAGGAGAATGTTACCTTGTACTTTAGGCATCTTAAAGTTTCTAGATTAGGCCTTTGAGGACAGAGGTACTTGTTTCCTTATTTCTATAGAAACTGGAGCATGGGAATGGGAGGGACAGATGGAGATGCTTTCAAATTGTATTATAAAGGCAGTGTACTGCACATAGTACAGAGGAAACAACACGGGCATGCTTCAATGGCTCATCATGCACACACTTCCAAAGTTAGTTTGTTCTGTGCTAACCTCCTCCCTCCCAGCCCAGATGGCCCTAAAGGAGCACAAGGCCAACATGGGAAGAAACTAGCAGACTCGGCATTTCTACCAGTGCCAAATCCCAGACACTCACTGAGGGATGGGGCAAGGGATGATAATAAGATACAGACATTGAGACTGTCAGGCTGGGCGGTGGTGGCACACACATTTAACTCCAGCACTCAGGAGGCAGAGGCAGGCAGATCTCTGTGAGTTTGAGACCAACCAGGTCTACACAGCTAGTTAGGAAAGTCAGGGCTACATAGAGAAACCCTGTCTTGAAAAACTAAGAGAGGCGAGAGAGAGAGAGAGACAGAGACAGAGAGACAGAGAGACAGAGAGACAGACAGAGAGAGAGAGACAGAGAGAGACAGAGAGAGAGAGACAGAGACAGAGAGACAGAGAGACAGAGAGAGAGAAAGGGAATTAGCATGGCTGACCACCCCACGGAAGGGTGAACCTGAGCTCTAGGGAGACTAATGCTTTTGTCTTTCCCTGATTCTGCTCCTTTGAGCAGGAGATGAGAAGGGAAACACTTTCAAGGTGGCAATCTGCCATCTGATATGAATAAAGGACATTTTTGAAGATTCAATTCCACCTCTGCTCACTGACATCTGTAAGTGGCAGGCAGCAGAGTTCCAGTATTGCACTAGCGGGACAGAGAGCAGGCCCACAAATTCTGTTTAAGGAAGAAAAAAAGAACAGATAGATTTATGCTCACCTGGGAAGACACGAGTGGGTTCTTCCAGCAGATGATCGTTCTCCCATTTCTGTTGCAGCAGAATCAGGGCACTCCCAAAGAAGTCTGAGCTCCACTTTTCAACTATCTGAATATGTGTGTTGCATAACATTGAAGTTACATGTGTAATTAAGGCTGCAGACCAACAAGAGTCTTGGTAGTCTTTCTGTTACTATAACAAACATCTGATACAATCATCTTAGAAAAAAAAGAAGAGATTGGTATTCTCTTTAAATGCACAACACTAGTAACCTGTACACCTCCCACCAGAGCCCTCCCTCCCAACAGTGCCAAACTGGAGGCTAAGCCTTTACTTTAATGGAACTTTAGAAAAAAATAATCAGAATGTACTCTTTTCAAGGCCAAAGCAAAAAGTTCCAAGCCAAGTTGTTTAGAAGAGGTGTTCTAACCAGATCCCACAGATTTGAAAATGAGAACCCATGGGTGCTGCTCCATAACCAGATGGCAACTTCCAGAAAGGGTGAGGAATGTTTAGGGATGGTCTTTGCTCAGAGAACTCATGGTGGCAGGCAGTGCTCCTGCATTTTCAGGGAGAGCTTGGGGAAATATCTGCCCAACCAAACAGCTGCTGATTTAGTTGGGATTCAAACCCAAGTCCTTCTGTCTCTGGTGCTTTGTGTGGGTTTCCCCTTCCAGTTAGTCATCCTCTGGCAATTGTTTCATGGTTAGCTATTAAAATCTCAAGCCTCCTGCTGTTCAGAGAGAAGAAAACCAAGTATGTGACCCTATGGTTGCTGGCCAGCCCAACCCCAGTGTCTGGGGACCACAGGCTCAACAGAGGATGCTAGCTACAACAGTGCTTCCCTTGGGCTCTTCTGAAGCCTTGTGTTCATCAGGTCCCACACATGCATGGGGCCTGGATGTGGACTCCATCAGACACTGGGTGCTCAGCCGCCCTCAGTCACTAGCTAGTCACTCTCCTTCAAGCTGTGATTCCCAGCATGAGCGTTCATGGAGTTCAAGGACCAACCCTTCGGAGCCACAGTAAAGACTTGTGGGTGGCAAATTCTGAGATGACTTCTTTCTTTTTTTTCTTTTTTTTTTCTTTTTTTTTGGATTTTCGAGACAGGGTTTCTCTGTGGCTTTGGAGCCTGTCCTGGAACTAGCTCTGTAGACCAGGCTGGTCTAGAACTCACAGAGATCCGCCTGCCTCTGCCTCCCGAGTGCTGGGATTAAAGGCGTGCGCCACCACCACCCGGCTCTGAGATGACTTCTGACAGATGAACATCTTTAGGGTTAAATTCCAAGCTGTGCCAAGTTGTGTGTGTGCCACAGTATCTTATCCTTGCTGGGCCTGCACTCCAGACAACTTATTTGTAGCAGGAGACAACAGGGATCTCCCGGGGAGGGAAGGGGGGTTTCCCAAGGTCAATGCTGATGGCAAGACCACCATACTCCGAAGCAGTTAGTTGGACTGTGTCACTATGTTCCTTGTCTTGCAATGTGAAAATGATAGAGGACCTGCTTAGTTGAGATAGCTTTAGGATGAGTCAATATACCCATGGTGATGACTTGCGATATGCCTGGCAGGATTCAGATGGTGCCTTGCCACATTTGTTCTCTGTCTGCAAACCTACCCACATGGCCCGGGGACAACAAGTGGAGCGTACTCAAGAACCTAGTGCAGCAGGCTTTCTTGCTGGACTATCTTTGGGCCACCAGTCTGCAAATAATGATCCAGAGACTTATTAATTACAAAAGCTCAGCCTTAGCTTTGGCTTGTTCCTAACTAGTTCTTATAACTTAAATTAACCTGTATCTATCAATCCACGTCCTATTTTGTGGCTCGGTGATGGAGGTGGGTCTTGTATCTTATCTGTTGCTTTCATTGGTAAACTAATAAAGGAAACTCCTTGGCCCTCTGATAGGGTAGAATTTAGATAGGCGGAGTAAACAGAACAAAATGCTGGGAGAAAGAAACTGAGTCAGAGAGTCACCATGATTCTCCCACCCGATACAGACGCAGGTTAAGATCTTCCCTGGTAAGCCACCTCATGGGCTACACAGATTATTAGAAATGGGTTAGATCAATATGTAAGAGCTAGCCAATAAGAGGTTATAACAAATGGGTCAAGCAGTGTTCAAAAGAATACAGTTTTCGTGTAATTATTTCGGGGCATAAGCTAGCTGGTGGCCAGGAGCTGGGCGGCAGGAACACGGCCCGCAGCTCCTCACAACAGCTCGGTTACCTTTACTCTGTACCTCCCATCCTGCTCTCTTTGCGTCTGGCTCTTGATTCACCTTTCTTCCTCCCAGCAGTCTCTTTCTTTTGGGAAGTCCTGCCTATGTCTCTCTTCCCTAGTTATCGGACAGTCAGATTTTTATTACATCAATCACAGCAATCCATCTTCACAGCTTACAAATATCCCACAACACCTGGGACCCTTGTTGTGGAGTGGCTGCTTGATCAATGCTACTGTTTTAGGGTTGGCTCACCTCCTCACCCCCAATTCTGGGCGAATCTTGCCCAGAATTCACTGACCTTTGGAGTGGTTGTGGGTATGTGACAAGCATCTCTTCTTTCAAAGTGGAATGTCCTTCCAGATTGACAAGCCCCACTTCAGATGCCACAGGCTGCTGCAGAACATGCAAACAAATCCTCTTATATTCGAGAAATTCCTTAAAGGAGAAACTGGCAGCAAGAGCTGAGACACATGTTGCAAATGCTGCATGGGCCATGTGCTGTGGGCGACTGGATGCCCTAGTCACTGAGTATTCGATGAAAGGTACCCTTTGGCATCTTTCAGATTAGGCACATTCTCTCTCTAGCCTTCCTTTGAGGATAGGGGTCCTGGTCAGCTGCAATTCTCTGAGAATGGAGGACTGTAGGGAGATCACAGAGATAGGGGAAAAGGAGAACACAAAGGCAGGTAGCTGCAGGATTTAAAGTTAAGAAAAACACAGACCCAAGGCAGCTGGGGATGGCTTGTCTGCAGGGAATGAGTGCCCAAATAGGGAGAGAGGGCTGAAAGAGAGTCTCAAACTAAATAAGGCAGGCACAAAAAGACTAGAAGGTGAAGGGAGGCTGGGAAGGGAAGGGAATTATGGTGTGCATTTGTTTCCTGGGGTTTCAGTAACAGATGACAACAAATTTGGTGATTTAAAATAAGAGACATTTATTTTCCACAGTCCTGGAGACCCACACACTTCTGAGGCTCTCAAGGAAGAATGGTCCCTTGCTTCTTAAGCTCCTGGTGACTGTTAGCATTTCTAGGCATGTGGCTACATCTGTCTGTTGTTTGACTGTGTCTTCACATTCCTTTGTCAGCATTGTTTATATAGACACTGTTACTGACTTTAGGGCCTATGATGTCTTTCAGAGCATTCTGCTCAAGACCTGCAACTGTAACTTAGTTATATTCCCAGATCCTGATTGCAAGTAAATTTTGTGTTCTAATTGCCACTAGATATCCTGTTCACTGAATATAGGGTCTGAGAAAATCCTAGATATGGACATAGTTCCTGAACACACATCATTTAACTCATTACAGGGTGGGAGAAATCCAAAGAAGACTGAAACAAGTCAGAAAGTCAGAGTAAGACCTTTTCTGTGGAACATGTCAAGGGCTTTATGTATTGACTACTAGTTGAGGCTGTACAGTCTGTTTGGAGATCACTTGGGGCCCACCTCCACTATAGCTTTCTCTGCTTTTACAGATTCATCCAGAAAACTTGGAGGCTCATCCCCATCTCTCTACTCAGACCTAATTGCACCAAACACATGGCTCTTACAAGGCACGACACACACACACTAAAATATTTTATGGAGCTCAGTGTCCCTCCTATATAAAACCCTTCCCACTTATCTACTTTCTAATTTCCTGGATCCCTCCAGGATTCTGGCTTTCTCTTCTTTTCCCTAATTCAACTCCTCCACTTTGTTATGCAAGGCAATTTAATTCTCCTTCCATTTACTCTGCCTCAGGCTTACCTTTGCAGAGCCAAAGACTCATTAATGTCTCCATAAAACAAAGCACCATTTATGTAAGATGCAAAGGCAGAATCATTGGCACAGCTTTTGTTCTCTCTCTCTCTCTCTCTCTCTCTCTCTCTCTCTCTTTCTCTCTCTCTCTCTCTTCCTTCTCCTCCCTTTCTCTCATGCACGCATGCACACGTACACACACACTCACACACACATCCTCTTCCTCTTCAAGTTGAATAGACACTTTTCTTCAGTAATGATGAAGTGGCTATACTCTGGATGTTAAATAATCTTTTACTTCTTTTGTGTTATATGAATACTTCTTTGACATATATTTCTTCTAAACATGTACTTGATACTGTGGTTCTCAAACATTTGATCTCGGGAAAATTTTATATCCCTACAAAATTATGCAGGGTCTTAAACAACTTTTGTTTGTATCAATTTTTATCTATTGATAGTTACTATATTTGAATTAAAATGGACAACTTAGAAATATTTACCCACCTAAAATAATCAGGGTACATCTATTACATATTAACATAAACATATTCATAGAGGAAATAGTTTTCAAAACAATAAAGGACTCGGTAAGAAGAATTGGCACTTGCATTTTTTGCAATTCTCTTTTAAGTCTGGCTTAATGGAAGACAGCTGCTCTGCATTTAGCCTATTGTAAGATCAGTGTCTCTGGAAAGCTCAACCATACAACTGATTAGAATGTTCAAGTGTAAAGGCAAAATGATCCTAGAGTTAGTATGAGACTAGCTTTTCATCTTGCTGACTGTTAAAAGCCCTATTTTAGCACACATCACAGTGTGCTTCCTTTCTAAGGAAAACGAAAACCAGAAAAGTCCATATCAAATTAAAACTGAACCACGGGGTCACCCTGGACAAGAATCTACAGAGCTATAGGCAACTATGACTGCTGAGAGAGGGGAGCTAGCCTATCCCAGGGATGGCCCCACTAATTGGCTGTCCAATACAAAGTGATTATCCTTGAAACCATATACACACAAACAACAAAAGACAGACTGAGCAAGTTGGGCTTATATATCCATGATACTTCTACATATAAGTAACAATAATAATCCAGGACGAAGAGGCTATCAATTTGAGACTAAATAGGTGAATAAGGAAGGAGTTGGACGGAGAGGATTTAAGGGGGCTGGAGGGAGGAAAGGGAAGGGAAAGAGGGAAAGTGGTATAATTGTATTTTTGTCAAAAGTGCATACAAATAAAGTGAACATGAGCCAAACCTTTAGAAAACTCTTACTGGCTGACGTTAGTCAATTTAAGCAATTCTCTCTCTCTCTCCCCTCTCTTCTTTCTCTGTGATAACTATGATTCAAGAGAGCACTGTTCAACACTACACGTTGAGGAGAAACATAACCCAGGATCAAGGTCAGTCTGTTTAACTTTGGTCTGACTCTGATAAGTTCCTGCAAGCTCTCCTCATCTCTGCGCTGAGATGCCTGCTCTAAGCCTTTCCCCATCATTTGTAAGAAGACTGAGAGCAACCACATTATCAACAACGACAATGCCTAATGGTCATGTGCTAAGAGTCAAACAACATGAAAACGTTTTATATGCGCCTTCTGTTTAATTCTCTGTGCATTCCAAGAAAGACACTGGCTTCGCTTTACTGAAGGGGCTGAAGGTTGGAGAAGAAAAGTCTCTGGCCTCTAACTCTGTTCCTTGTACACTTACCCTGTCTTAGCTCCTGACCCAGATGGTCACCGTTCATTGCTGCTCAAGGGGAACCATTGACACCAAAGGTCAAAGGTGGTATTCCTCCCACCTGTCAACCAAACGCCCGCCTTAGAAAGAATCGTAATGGAGCAATCTTCCTGGCTTCATGATACTTGCCGTTACTTGAACCCCAGTTCTAAAAGCACCGGGAAGTTTCCGAGTGTCTGAACTCGCCTAAGTCTGCAACGAAAAGAAACGGGTGCGGATACACACACTGAGTATCTCCGTCTGGAGTGGAGATTCCGCGTTCCCGACTGAGGCCGGAACCTTTCTCCACTCGCGTGGTACGCGGGCGGAGAGCGGAACCTTTCTTCTCTGCATATAGTTCCCGGGAGGAGGCGTGCGAAAGCGGAACGTCCCCTCAGCGACCCGGTTCTTGCCGGGGTCGCTTGCTGCTGACGTGTACCGACCGGCTTCTGGCCGCGGTGTGGGTCGGTCGCCATGGCGGTGGACATCACACTCCTCTTCCGGGCAAGTGTCAAGACGGTGAAGACACGGAACAAGGCTCTTGGAGTGGCGGTGGGTGGCGGGGCCGATGGCAGCCGGGATGAGCTGTTCCGCCGAAGCCCTCGACCCAAGGGAGACTTCTCCAGCCGGGCCCGTGAAGTGGTAAGCTGGTTGCTATGGAAACGGCGAGCTTGAGATGGGGGCGGATCCGCACCCGGGACCCTGGACCCCAAAGAGGGAGTCTTTAGTGAGACAGAAGAGTCGGTCTCACGGGGCCGACAGCTGGTTAGAGACGGCGACAGGTTTATTCTAAGGAAGAGGGACGCATATCCGAGCACTGTAGGAAGCAAGACTTGCAGAGGTACTTGGTTAGTCGTGTTATAGAAAGTTTTGAGGCAGTGTCTTTGCCGTCACTGTTGACTTGAGTGCCAGTAAAAAGTTCCCACAGTCCTTACGCTTCCGGTCGCAACGTTCACCTCTCTACCTTTGCCCCCTTCATGTACATATTTGGGCCTCTTCTTGCGCATAGGGTTTAAAATCCACCATCAGCTGAATTCTCCTTTATCCTCTCCTCTGGTAGTAGGTAGTACTCAGTACTTCCTGAGACTGGTTTAGGATAATCTTTCACCAACACCTAGTGTCACTGTCCCCAAACTGCGTTCTGTACCCTGAACACAACTGGCTTTCATTTGTCGCCAAAGTAGGGACTTTCTTCTCAAGGGTAGGAACGTTGGGTTCATAAGCGTTGACATTATCTCTGCATGTGTGACTAACAACATTGCTTAGTAAATGCTCCTTGAATGAATAATGAACAAATAGTTGACTGTTGCCTTCACTAAACAGGAAAAAGAAGAGAGATGGTGTTTGTGTTATATCTAAGATGCTAAGGGTGGGTGTTTTTGTGGCACCGTAGGCATATACAGTCTGTTTGCCCCTTTTAAGAAACGCACACTAAAGTCCAAAGAATTGAAAGGCACTTACCAGTCAGGAGCAAATATGATCAGAACACATCGCATTGAATTTTTGATGAATAAACTAATAGGTTCTCTTGAAAAGAGACCAGCATGCATAAAGGTATGAGGTAGTGCCAGCTTGACTTAAGTTAGTTTGATGAACATAAGAATGTGGGATACTCAGAAAATAAGAGTGGTGTGGCAGCCTGAGGGAGATCTAGAAGGACTTGGAGATCACTGTTCAGAGTTTGAACTTTGCCCTCTAGACACTCCAATATCATGTGGACAGTGAAGTTCTGAAGAAGAACCAGAAACCGCATGGTTATCTTGACCATGTTAACTGTTAGCTAGACTTATTCTAGGTTTATTTACCTACAAAATGGTCTCTTTTTATTTGAAACAGACTTTTAAAACTCCATTGGCACTGGGCAGTGGTGGCACATGCCTTTAATTCCAGCACTCAAGAAGCAGGGGCAGGTGGATCTGGATCTCTGTGAGTCTGAGGCCTGTCTGGTTTACAGAGTGAGTTACAGGATAGCCAGGGCTACACAGAGAAACCCTAGCTCAAAAGCAACAAACAGAATAAAAAAAAAAACCCAGCAACAACAGCAGCAGCAGCAACAACAACTCCATTGGCTCCATCATATATATCCTATATCACATCTCCTACTATTGCATGTATCACAGTGAAGGGGGCATGTCTCAGGTGACGTGAGAGGAAGGGAGAATAGGTGTCCTCACCTCTCTACCCTGAGTCTGGCCAAGCTGTTGCGAAGGTTGCTCTCATACAGAGTGTGGACATCACAGTTTTGATGCGTGAAGGTCCTTCCTGAAATCAGTGGTTTATTAACACTGCACAGATTTTTCAGTCCTCAGGAATAGGAGATTTGGAAACAGCAGAGTTAAGAAGCACTGTTCGGCTATGTTCCTTCCGTGGGGAGGGAGCCCTGGTATCAGCTGGACTGCTCCCCAAGTGCCAAAAATACATTTTCAACTCTTTTCATTTAAGATCCTTAGAGATGGGATTCTTCAAAAGTTCAGGCAGTCCGAGTGGTGGAAAGGCAGCAGCACTAGCACGTCTGAGTTTGAAGGGAAGTATCAGCAACGGCAAACACGTCAAGCCAATGCATGTATTCTTCCATGCTGCCTCTGACCAGAGAAGCCAGCACTCATTTCCCAGTAGGTCCTGTGGCTCAGAACTCCTCAACACTGTGCTCTCAGAGCCATTACCAACTGCTGGGCTTGACATTAAGTTGAAATCTCCTTGATATCCTCCCCAGCAATTGGTTAAAAATTGATTGCATACCTAAGCAGAACTTAGACTTTTCAGAACAGACTTTTAAAGGGTCTGGAATTCATCTTTTTCAGACTAGTTATTTTATAGGTGGGAAGACAACACTCAGACAAATGCAGTGACTGGCTCCAAGTGTTTGCAGCTGGGGACATGTGCTAGAGCCAGAGGTAGAAGCCAACCCTTCTTTGCTAGTTCAGCATTTTTCTCCCTCTGTTTTTGTATCTTAAATATCCACCTAAATCTTTAAAAACAATTATTTGTGAGTGTGTGCGTGTGCGTGCGTGTGTGTGTGTGTGTGTGTGTGTACCTGCCTCTTTGATTGGGTACCACGTACATTGGTGTGCCTTCGGGAGGCCAGAAGAGGACGTCAGATCTCCTGTAGCTAGAGTTGGAGGTGGTTGTAAGCCGACTGACTTGGATACTAGGACCTAAGCTTGCAAGAGCAGTGAGCACTCCTAACCACTGAATCATCACTCACTCCCCCCAATAATATTAAACAAACTTGTTCGACTTTTCAGTGCCAAAGAGTTTCTTCTTCTTGAGCTCATAGTGCATGAGGCTTGGATTTGAATCTCTTTCTGGTTGTGTGAAGTCGGGGAGTTACTTAACTTCAGTTCCCCTTTTTCTAAGAATGATAGCCACTTCAGAAGATCACTTGACTGATGAAATGAGAGATGGTGTGCAAGTGCCTGGAAGAGTCTAAATTCTTTGGTTACAAGTAATAGTAATTTATGAACAACCCAGAGCAAAATATGTGTGTTGGCTCACATAACTAATGGGTTGGCATGTCTTTCTGTAGCTCCCATCCATAAAACCCCAGGGGTGGACCTGTGTCTACTTGGACCCCAAAGCCTTTGTTGTGATCTTAGGAATAAGGTTCTTTAGTTGGCTAGGCCATATGTCCGTTCCAGTTTGTAACCAGTAGGTGGCTAGAATATTATGATTATAGCCCCACCAGAGCCTTAGAAAGGGAGTGCTGTGTTCAGGAGTGGGGGCAAAGGGTGGTGGGCAAATACATATCTCATGGTGCCTGATACACCTGACATTACTGAGCACATTGTGTTACTGTCTCTTACTATCTATAGGATAGATACTTCCTCCTTACCTGCTTGTTGTCTTGAAGGACTTTGGGAATGGGCTGGGTCCGGAGATGCCATGTGGTGGCAGCTCTTCTTCCTTGTTAACTTACAGAGGTTTCAGAGACCAAGAGAGCTACCACACTGTTACCCAGAGCCTGGAGAGGAGCCCAGTTGCATATCCAGAGCAGCGGGGGCTCCTGAGTATCATGGAATAGGAAGCCAGGAAAGCTCAAAGTTAACACTAGGTCTACCAGGAAGTCACTGCAACTTCTCGGTCCCAGTTACCACAGTAACAAGACTGAGAGCTCAGACTAGATAATCATGAGAACCTCTGATAAATCATAGATCTTAGTGATTTTGAGTTGTTGAGAATTCTCCCCCCCATACCCAGAGTAGGTAAACAGTGAAGTTTTAGGATTTTTTTCTTATTATATCATGATTTTGTGAAAGTCGAATATTTTTTGTTTTACTGTTCATCTATCTATCCTTAAGAATTCAGTAGCAGGGCTAGAGACATGGCTCAGAGGTTAAGAGCATTACCTGCTCTTCCAAAGGTCCTGAGTTCAATTCCCATCAACCACATGGTGGCTCACAAACTATCTGTAATGAGGTCTGGTGCCCTTTTCTGGCCTGCAGGCATACACACAGACAGAATATTGTCTACATAATAAATAAATAAATATTAAAAAAAAGAATTCATTAGCTTTAGCTTTAGTTCTTGGCTGAAATACAAAGTTCTTCTAAACATGTTTTACTAATTTGTGTGTGTGCACGTGTGCACGTGCACACGTGTAGAGTTCTGAAGTGGGTGTCAGTTCCCCAGGACTGGAGTTAGATGTGTGTGAGAGCTGCCTGGTGTGGGTGTTGGGAACCAAATTCAGGTCCTCCGAATGAACAGCAAGTGCTTTTAACTGCTAAGCCATCTCTGTAACCCCTTTAGGTTTTTTCTTTTTCTTATTTTATTTTATTTTTTTAAAAAAGAAAACAAACTATCTTTTTTCATTTTGCATATCAATCCAGTTCCCATTCCCTCCCCTCCTTCTATTCCTTCCCCCTGTCCCCCCCACTCCACCCCCCCATCCAGTCCTCAGATTGGGTAAGGCACATTGCTTTGGGGGAAAGTTCAAGGCCCTCCCTACTATATCTACGCTGAGCAAGGTATTCATCCAAAGAGAATAGGTTCCCAAAAAACCAGTACAAGTACCAGGATAAATCCTGGTGCCACTGCCAGCGGCCCCACAGTCTGCCCTAGCCATGCAACTGTCACCCACATTCAGAGGGTTTGGTTTGGACCTATGCTGGTTCCTTCTCTGTCTGGCTGGTGTTGGTGAGCTCCCATTAACTCAGGGAAACTGTTTCAGTGGGTTTCCCCATCATGGTCTTGACCTCCTTGCTCAAGGTTCATTCTTAGAGTGACCCTAAACCAAGTGATTGGCCTCATCCTCTCTCTGTCCTCATTTCTCACATACGTCCCTTTCATTTTTCTCCTGCTGCCATCCTGTCATTATTGCTGTCCTCTCACATGCCAGGCACCTTCCTACCTCAGGGTCTGCATCTGTTGTTTCCCTTACGTGGAACACTACTCCCAGAGTCCATACAATCCATCTCTGCTAACGTCAGGTGGCTCAGATGTTTCCTAAGTGAGGCCTTCCTTGACCTCTTTGTATAAAGTGGCATCCTTTTTCTTTTCCTTGTAATGTTTTCTTTTCATTGCTAACGTATTGTGTATAGTTTGCTTAGTTTACTACTTGACTATGTGCTTCCTAGAAAAGAAAACTGTGGTCTGTTCTGAATCCGTAGCTTCTAGAACAGTGCAGGAATATAGGTTTGCAGTGCATATCTTTAATTAGTAAGTGCTACGTGACTGTATCTCTTTCCTTTCACTTTTGAGACTAGCCAAGCATCCTTCCAGTTCTAAAAATGTGCAGTCCTAATAGATCTTTTGACTATTTCAGATGTAGATTCATACTGAGCCCAGCATCTGTTATAAATAGTAGCTTTAGTTTTATTAATGAGGTTCAGGCCTTCTCTTAAGGAGAAGCAGACACAGTGCACTGGGGGTGACTGACAAGTGTAACTCCAGCATCAACTCCTCAGGTTCTCTTTGATTTCCCTCTCAGAGGCCCCAATATTAGAGCCTAGTAAGTGAGCTGGAACCACCTGGATTGTTATCTGGAGCGGCTGGAAATAGATTTTGCCCAGAAATTGGCTGTAATCCTAGTTGAACAGGGATTTCAGTAAGGGAACACATTTCAGAAGCAGCATCTGGCAGCAGGTGCAAAGAGCCAGGGAAAAGCAGAGAAGGCAGGAGATGGAGCCAGAGTCCAGGAGCAGAAAGAAAAAACTGTGCAGCTTATATGACAGCTAAAAGCAGGGTGCGTTGGATCATGCTTATTTTAAAAATTTAAGGCAGGAACCTTTTTGCAAATAAAATGAGTGGCTTTGAGGAAAGCTGGGATGGGTAGAGCACAGAAAAGAGACATTCACTAGCCAGCCTTCTCTTCTGCCTTTCCCCCTCTTCTTCAGGACCCTCAGGAACCAACCAGAGGACCCAGGAACCCACTAACTGGCCTTTTAACTTCACAGTGTTGTTTCTTTGTGGTTTATGACAACTGGTGTTTCCTGTATGTAGAGTTCAGTGCTAGAGACTCTTAGGACGTCATTGGTGAGCTTTGTATGGATTGCCCTTCTGGATTTTGCCTAGGACTTAGGAGGACTATGGCTTTTGAAGTTCTGTTTTTCAGTAATTGGTTTATTCCATTACCTGACTAAACATCTGATGTGTATCAGGCATTGTGTTGCGGTTAAAAAAAATGACGAAAATACAGAGAAAGGACGCCTAAGTCTCTTGGGGGAGAATTAATGGAGACTACAGAGAGAAAGCAGTAATTTAGTTGGGCCATCAGGGTTGAGAACCGTTATGCCAAACTTAGGAAGGGTACCAGTTTAAGGGAAGTGTGAGTGGAGACAATGAGGCACATCAGGGCCAGTGGAGCAGAGACAAGACAGGGATGAGAAGGGTACTTATTGGGGGGATACCTGAGTGATGGAGTGGGTTCCTAGACATGAGGCTGTTCTGGATTGCATAGATGAGGATGCAAACTTTGGTCTGCAGGCCAGATTTAGCCTGTTCTCTGTTAATGAAGTGATCATGTTAACTTTTATCAAATAGAATGAGAATGCTTAAGTATTTGATACCAAAGGACCTTGAACATTTTCAGTATTTCTCAAGAGTTTCTTGATATTTTGATTTTAAAATTGACAATGTGGAAAATGCTGCCTTATATAAATGTATAGTACAAAAAATGGCAGAAAAAGTATTCTTTAGGCAGTTTCAGAAATGGTTGGAAATTGTGTGCTATCCTGAAGTCAAAATTCATATGAACATTTTTAAAAGAATGAGACTCATTTTGGCAATTCAAACAGGATTTACAAAAAACAAACATTCTAACAAGATACAATCCAAAGATACACTAATCTAATATTTCCATGCTGAGCAGTGATGTATTAGAAGCCTTTGTTTTCTGAATTGAAACCATTACTCCAGTAGGAGAGAAAACTTTGTTCTGTGGGATCACTGTGGTCCATAACATAGTAGTCTTCCCTTTAAGCCATGGCGTTTCAGGCAGTGTTGGCTGGCATCACGTTGTGTGACAGCATGCATGGTGTGTGTTTGGAGCCAAGGCTACAGTGACATCACACATTGTTATGGGTCAGGGGAAGCTCTTCATTATGAGTTTGAGTTGAGTTAAGTTTTAGTCATTTTGCATCCAGAAATTGTTCATTGTTGCCACACTTTGTCTCCTCCATTTCCAGTTTGTTGATTATAAATTTGTTGTGGTTTGGATGTGAAATGCTTCTCTCCTCCCACAGGCTCATGTCTATGAAAATGGTCCATGGTTGGTGGTACCATTGTGCAACCTTGAGAAGATGAAGCTTAGTGGGAGGAAGTGGGTCACTGGAGGGCAGACTTGTGGTTTATCCCTGTCCTGGTTCTGGCCTGAACTTTCTGCTTCTTCATCTACCGGGATGCATGCTGGCAGCTTTATGCTCTTACTGCCACAGATAGGAGCCTTCTTCACTGTGATGGTCAGCACCCTCTCAAACTGAGTTGAAATGTTTTTTTTCTTCCCTAAGTTGATTTAGTCAAGTATTTTGTTCTCAGTGATAGAGAAATATAGAGGAACTCACCTGTGTTTTGTATGCTGTTGGCATATATTATAACCCATTAATGAGGTAAAGGGAGGAGGGAAAGAGTGGGGGAGAACAAGAGAGCACCCAAGCTTTCTGGGAGGAAAATTAAACAATGCTTTTTCACCTTAGCCTTCCCTCGGATTTGAGAGAAGGTGCCAGTCACTCATATCTCTCTTCTTAATGTCACACAGAGGAGTAGATCCAAGAAAGCAGGGTCTCTGGGTTTAATAAAGACAATACGTGTTAGATGTCCCTTGTGTCAGTGCTTCCTGAGAAACCTGGATTGATCTTTGCAGCAGGGACCCATTCTTAGATCTTGGAGGGTAATGAGGCTCTAAGATAGATACTTAGTACATGCATCCAGCTAACAGCACAGACTAAGTCTTCCCTGGGCTAGTATTATGGCCAGCCAGCCTCGCTGGGGGTCCAGATGGGGACTGAGGCTTAGGAGCCCTATTTGTCTCACTGTTTTGGTAGTCATGTTGTCCCATGCTTCTATGGATAATGAGCTGATGATGCTCTTCAGCATGCTGAGAACAGTCTGGAATGGAGCATAGTCTCTTCATCATTATCATCATCATCATCATCATCATCATCATCATCATCATCATCATCATCATCATCATCATCATTATTTAGCTTGCAGATCACCAGTAGTTCACCTTGTTACTCACTTAGACCTAAAATACTCCCTTCCATTGTGACAGTTTTAGTAAAATTCCTCCTGTCTAGGACCTGGTTTCATCTTGGAGGATTGAGAACAGATTTGTCTACACTGCAAATAGAATCTTGTCTGTCGGGGCAGATATTAGCCAGCTTTGTGCCAACTTGTAAGTCAGAATGCAGTTGGCCTTCCACCTTGTAGGGTTCTCCTATAGAAGCTGTGCATTCACTCAACTGTGGGTTGAAAATTTTAAAATCTGCTTATGTACTGAGCATGCACTTATATTTCTTATTGCCACTCTTCCCTGAGTAATCCAGTCTAACAGCTATTTACCTAGCAGTCAGCTGTATTGTATTATAAACATTTCAAGTACGTAAGATGGCAAATTCTGTGTCATTTTATGGAAAGGACTCAAGTGTCTGTGGCTTTTGTATGCAGAGGGGTCCTGAAACCTATCCCCTAATATCTCTGGGAAGATGACCATGTCAGGCTGTTGATTTATTGCAGCACTGTAAGATGCAGTTAAGAGAGCCCACATTTTTGAGCATCTTGTCTAGGTAGGAGCTCTGCTAAGGTCTTTGTGTGACTTATCTCATTTAGTATTCTACTTTTTAAGGGTTTGAACTCTGATGGTAAGTGTATAATGATAATTACGTTGTGAATAACATGGTTTTAGAATTCATGTGAACTTGATGCTTGAAGTTTCTAGTTACGTAGAAATCCATATGGGCTCCCTCTGGTGGGTAAAAGATCAAGGTCTACAAATGTCAGTCATTCCTAGAATACGAGCTCCTTTCAATTAAAACACATTAGCTCAGGTCTAGCGGCTCACACCTTTAATCCCAGCCTCAAAAGGCAAAGACAGATGGATCTCTGAGGTCAAGGACAGCCTATGGTCAGCCAGGTCTGTACAGCCAGTTCCAGGCCAGCCAAGTCTGCAAAGTGAGACCCTGTCTCAAAAAAGCCCCAAAATAAATAAATAAAATTATCTTTAAAAGATGCTCCTTGAAGCTCCTCTTAGTGTATAAACCTAAGGAATGAGAGATGGACTTGTTGAATGAACCCAGTAACTTACACACAAAAAACTTGCAACACAGTTGAAACGCTAAATGCAGAGAGCATTTTCCTTCCTGACTTTCAAGTTATCTAAGTCTGGAGATCGTAGTTTGTGCTGCTTCCTACAAATTGTGATCTAGCATGTACCTGTTTGTCAAAATGTTCTCATCCTGGGGCTTGCGAGTCAGGATCACCCAGTCTGGTTTTTTTTTTTTTTTCCTTTCATAAGATGTTTCTACCTTCTTAGGATCAGTGATAAGAAAGCCACTAAAATGAACCTCTGTCTTTTCAGGGGCATCTTCAGCTCTGGTTTCTGTAGTCTAAGTAGAAGAGAAGGCAGCAGGGTATTGTGACTTGTGAGAACTGAGAAAGGAATTAAAAGTGTGTATTTTGAGTTAGAAGTCCCTTTGGCTGTAGGCAGTAATTAGCTGTATGTTCCTACAGACCCCTACTCTCTGCACCCATTATTCCAAATGAGAGGTTGTACGTCTATGATCCTTGGGAGCCTTTGCAGTAGGATGGTCCCATGGTTTGTTCAGTTTCTGTCCCGAAATTCCTAGGGTGTATTTTAACATTCTTCTTGCTGACAATTACTTGTTGCCTTGAGACATTTTCACCAAGTCCCTGTATGCTCAGACCCTTTTTAAAATCTAGATGAAACAATGAATTTTTTCAAAGTTGGCATTTTGTATGTTTGGTTTTTTTTTTTACAAAAGACTTTCATGATGGTATGAATTCTCATAATAAACTACTATCAGCGTACATTCTGAAGGTGACTTTTAAAATCTGATCATAAAGTTAGAACATGTTCATTAAACAAAATAGAAAAAAAGAAGACTAGCTATTGTTACAATTTTGGTGTATAACTTTCTAGACTTAATTAAATGAATATAAAATTTTCATGCAATAACTTTATACATCTGTTTTGTGCCCCTCCCCTGTTTTTGTTTTGCCTTTTCTATATTTCTTCTATTTTACTGTGTTGACCAACATTTTTCTGTGTTAGTATGTATTGCTGTATACCACTAATTTATTTTTCTGCCTGTCTATTAGAAATATCTCATAACTGATTTACCTGAGTATCTGTTGAAATATTGACATTATCTGCTTCCAGTTTGTCACATTTTAAACAAATGGAACATTTTTACAAAATTTGTTTCAGATTTATCCTAACTTCTTAAACGAGACCAACTAGAAATTTAGTTTGTTTTGTATTTACTTTTTCTCAAGTAAGAAGTTTGCATGTCCTAATGTTGATAAGAAGGAAATGATTACTGGATCATTTGAAATCATGAAGTTACATGGGAACTTACTACGAGTGCTAGGAGAATTTGGAAAAGGCGGTAACTGCTCACTAAGCATGACCTCTCAAGCCCATCATTCTAACTCTTGGGAGTCTGTGGCAGGATTGTCACAAGTTTGATGTTGCCTAGGCCATAGGAAGTTCTGGCTACTGGGGCCCTAATGAGCAAGTACAGTTTTTTGGGTGGCCAGAATAACAATGGGTGCTACAGTGACAGGAGGGACTCTGTGGGTGCTTGTAGCCAGTTCTGTGAAGTCAAGTGGGGGTGGGTGGGATGAGGTTTGTGGCCTGATCATGAAAATGTACAGACACTAGAGGTTATCTTGAATCTGTTTAATGGCTACTTAAAATGTAACAGAAGCATTTGCAATCATAGTAGAAAGAGAACTTTAGTAATAACCTTGAGAAGAAATACAAATGACCCAGTTCTGTAGTGATGTAGACCTGAGTACATTGAAATGCACACTGTGAACCTGGAGGGAAGAGCAAGTGTCACAGAGGGATTAGGTAGTCTAAATTAGCTTGTAAGTCTCATGAAGTTTCCATCAGAATCCTAACAGAACTTTTCTGAGAGAAACATGAAACTAGTTGCAGAATTCATCTAGGAAGACAAATGCGAGAACAGGTGATTGACTTGAAAACGATGGGAGGGAGGTGATGGTAGAGCTCTGGCCTTCTTAGGTGCAAAGCAAAGCCCAGCGCTAACAGATGCATGGGATGTGACTCGGTCATAAAGCCTTTAAGCCTGGGGCTAGTGTTTCATAGTTATCCATACTTTTTAAAGAAGACATGTAGGGGGCTGGAGAGATGGCTCAGAGGTTAAGAGCATTGCCTGCTCTTCCAAAGGTCCTGAGTTCAATTCCCGGCAACCACATGGTGGCTCACAACCATCTGTAATGGGGTCTGGTGCCCTCTTCTGGCCTGCAGGCATATGCACAGACAGAATATTGTGTACATAATAAATAAATAAATAAATAAAAAATTAAAAAAATAATAAAGAAGACATGTAAAACATTCTCACACTTCTGTTTTAGTGTATGTACACTCTGAATGGACTAGAGATTTAGTTAAGAAAGCAAAATAGAAGAAAATGGGAGGTGAATGCTGACATACCTTACTTTCACAGGTGGAAGGGTCTTTTTGAGTCTGTAAGTTAGCAGCAGTCTTAATGACAGTGATGATGCTGGTCCTGATGAGTATAGGGGGATTACTAGGCAAACATGGCATGCCTAAGAGTGTGTCAGGGCACGGAAAGAACTCCTTCACTGTCAGATTAAGTTTAAAGGTCAATGCCTAAAGTCCTTAGAGTTAAAACCATAAGGACAAAAACTCCACTCTCCAAGCATGGAAATACCAACTAGCTTGACTAACCGTAGCAATGAGGCCATTGCTACTTGAGTGATGAACTGTGTGTGACCTTGTTTCTGCTCCTGTCATTCAGAATTTAATGGACACACCCCACTTTTGTATGGAAAGTAGAACAGAAGCAACAAGCCTAGAAGGTGACATTTTACTTGTGGTAGGACTTGGGGAAGAATTAAAGGCTTTTGATTAGAAAAATGTCTCGGGTAAGCAGTATGCATGTATGTATTAAGTGTGCTGTGGAGGGGCCCCTATTTAAAGGATGTCTGTGGTAAAGCCTTTTGTAAAGGGAATAACATTCCCATATCTCAGCTAGAGTTTCAGTTCAGATTCTCTTAACCTGTCCAAGAAAATCACCCACAAATGTTGCACTGACCTCTTAGTTTCCTGGCTGCCATAAAACAACAAGCCTTAGCAGTAGCTGGTGTTACTGAGCACCTACCCTGCCTGGCCTTGCGTAGCAACTTCGTTGACTGTCCTGCAAGCCGAGGTCTATACTGTGAATAAGATGGGGTTCAGAAGGTCAAGCCACCTCCCTGCCTGATGTCCCTAGCACTAATGATGTGAGGAGTGACAAGAGGGCGCCTCATCCCGGCTGGCATGCTGCACTTGCTGGCTCCGAAGTGGACATTTTTTCCCTGGTGGAGCTGCACTCTGTTTTCATCGCCTTATGAGCCTTTTGGGCCTCTGGGCTCTGCTCCTTGACCTTAGGATTATGATGTGGCCTATAAGTCATGTAAATTTTAAGTAACTTGACTAGTTGGGGTTTTTGTGAGGGGGCAGAGATAAAACTACTACTGCTGAACCAAGCTTTTTGGGGGGATTTTTAAACTCCCTCTTCCCTCTCCTGTCTTCCTTACTGACTCTTTTTTGAAACAGTTGTTTCTTTGATGGAGGAAGGTCATTGGTTAGTTAAATAAAGAAGCTGCTTGCCCTGATAGGTTAAAACATAGGTGGGAGGAGTAAACAGAACAGAACTCTGGGAGGAAGAGGAAGTGAGCTCAGAGACTCGACAGTTCTCCTTTTGGGGGCAGACGCCTCAGAGAGAGACAGGATGCTCCACTCTTGCGGGCAGAGGCGAGAGCTCTGCTCTCTGAGGCACACGCGATGAAGCTCCGACCCAGGATGGACATAGGCTAGAATCTTCCCGGTAAGCGCACCTTGGGGTGCAACACAGATGATTAGAAATGGGCTAAATTAATATGTGAGAATTAGCCTAGAAGAGGCTAGATAGAAATGGGTCAAGCAGTGCTTAAAAGAATACAGTGTCCGTGTAATTATTTCGGGTAAAGCTAGCCTTGTGGGCAGCGGGGTGCTGGGGACACAGCCCAGCTGCCCCAATTTCTACATTTCTTATAGATAATGTTGATATTAATGTATGCTTTGGGGGAATAGGAAAAAACTTCAGTATTAGTGAAATCACTGAATTAAACTCAGTTTATAGGGCATAGACACAAGAAAATATGATTCTGCTTTTCATTGAGCAATGCTGGATGCTGAGATAGTGTTTTAGAATTGCCTAGTGAAGCAAGGGGCCTGCTATTTTGCCATTGGGTGTGGACTTCCTCCAGGGAAGGACCCTAAGGTGGGGGAGGAAGCTGACTACTGCTCAGGGCCTTGTTTTGGAGACACTTAGCTGAGAGCCTCTAGTAGCTGGGGCAAGAGATTCTCAATCCTGAAGGCTCAGATTTTACACTAGCATTAACATTGTTGGGGCTGGGTGTGGTATCTTGTACATTGTGGACACCCAGAAAATAGCAGCTCCTTCAGTGTCCTTTTATGTGCATTAAGAATAAGGAAGCCACTTGGGTTGTGTGCTGGGATAAGGTTAAGAAAACCGTCAATTTCCTAGAATCTAAAGGAGGCATTTATTTAGCCAGTGATGATGAAGCATCTCTGATTGGCCACATGTATGGTTTTGGCCTCGAGAACCCAGCAGAGGAATATGAGAGTAAACAAGTATACACAGTGACTCTGTCAGAAAGCCAAAGTCGTCTCAGGTAAACTCTAGAGGTGCCTGTAAGTGATTAGGAACCCTTGACAGGGGAACTTTGAAGGCGGATTCAGGGGGCAAGAGATTACTTCTGAAGTTAAAAGGCAGCTTTGAGGAAGAGATGACTTGAGTACATTGTCCACATGTGGGAATGGCGAGAAGAGAGACTAGGAATGATTGTAGACGCCAAGGTGGACACTCAGGATGGCAGCTCGGACTGAGTAAAGCTCAGCTTACACAGGTAGAGGATGAGTAGGCCAGCGATTTGTCGAATATCCCTTGGCCTTTGGGGTCCCACTCTTCCTAGCCCTGCTACCTTTGTTCAAGATGCTGATCTTAACGGATAGCATGCCAAGATGCCCTTGCTCCCTGGCTTCTGGTCGGGGTTCACAGGGAGAGGTTCCAGTGGGATAATAGAAATCTGAATGAGAGGAGCTGGTTTGGCACTTGGGTAATGGCTTTGCATCCACGGCTCATGATTCCACTAGGTGTCTGCTCACCACCTAGAGCCTTCCCTGTGTGTGTCAAACATCTTGTATATCAGCATGAATTTAGCCAGTGGGGTGATGCCAGCCAGCCATGCTCAGTGCTGCATTATAGTCCTACTCAAAGAGACCCTAGGAGACAATGACAAGGGAAACCCCATGAGTAGCACTTTGGACAATTCGTCTCTGCCTCTCTCTTTAAGGTGAGTTTTGTTTGATCTCTGTTTTTCTCCCTTCTTTTCTAGTTCAGCATTGCAGAAGAAAAGTCAAGTGTTTTTGGCTTCGGTGTGCTTTTTCTCAGTGATGTGGCAGTTTATACTTTTCTTCCAAATACAACCTGAAAGGTTAGAGGTGGTAAATGGCTCCATGGCACACTGACTGTAAATATGAGCTGAAATGGAATCTGTAAGCCATTATCAGATTCCAAATCAAGCTGCTGTGGCCTTCTCCAGCTTTTGTTTCAGTGAAAGTGTGTTTTCATTCTGTCAGTGGACAGTTCACACACCTACTATTAAAAGAACATTCACAGTGAATACTTGATGTGAAGGAGACTAGTTAAATACTTCAGCTCCAAGGGATTCCATTAAAGTAATAAGGAAATTACATTTAATTTTGAATAGAAGACTGATTTTTAATGCCATTGCCATTAAGCATTTATCATCTACACACACACACACACACACACACACACACACACACACACACACACACGACACTGGTTTTGTGAGTGAATTCCTGAAGCACAGTTGGTCTTTATATAGGTAGAAAGGAAATATTCCTGACGAATGCTTGGTTTGATGTCACCTTCTTAACAGTGGAGAAAACCCTGCTTCTCCAAAGAATAGAATGTGATGGTTGGTTGGAAACTTTTGGAGTCACAGCTTTTAGCTCTACCTCCCGAATAAGAAAAAAAGCATATAAATGAGTCCCCAGATGAAGGCGTGGTGGGGTGCTTCATCAGCCTAATTGATTCCAGACACGAGCTGTGATTTGTAAGCAAGCAGTGACAAGAGGAAGTGAAATCAAAATTAAATTAAGGGTAGGAAGGGAAGAAAGAGCCATGAGAAAGAGGTGATGAATTTTCTACAAGCTTCTAAATATGTGCGTGCCTGTGAGTAAGCAGTTGTACGTCTGCAGCCGTGCCTCGGGTATGTCAGGTGAGATCTGGAAACGCCTCAGTCCCCTAACAGACCCCTGTCTTGTTTAAGAATCTGTCCTGATGCTCATTGGTTGGTGCGTTTTTAGTGAGTTCAGGTGCTTGTTTTTGGGACCACGTCACTGCCCGGTGGCATAACGCCATCTCCTATGAAGCACAGGACAGGGTGTTTGGAGGACAGCCTTTTCCGCTTATAGTTTGACATTTTGACATTGTTGTAGCTCATATCAATAAATGTCTAGGAACCAGCTGTCCTCATATGTAGTTGGCTCACTCATTTTCCCCTTTTCTGGCCATCCCTGTCTTCTTAGTGACCAGGCCCTAGAGGACAGGCAGTCCCTTTGTCCCACTTCCCGTACACATAGAGCACATGGCTCTCAGCACCTATCTGGAAGTGAAAGAAGTGAATTAGCCACCGGGTTTTTTCTCGTTGTGGCCATGTGGGTTCAGGCCCCGGCCACCTGGAACTTGAGCCTGTGGAATGGCATTGGGCCCATTATCTCTCTGGAGTCGGGTCATTTTCATCTCCTTCATTCCTCCCTCCCTCCCTCCCTCCCTCCCTCCCTCCCTCCCTCCCTCCCTCCCTCCCTTCCTCCCTCCCTCCCTCCCTCCCTTCCTCAAAGCCCTCCAGTATTGCCCGTTTCCCGCAGGACAAGCTCTCAGCTACTTAGCTGGTATCTGGAAGGCTTTTCAAAACTAGCTGCATTGGTTGAGTCCCATGCTTCTCTGATGGTCCTACCAGCTCCAACCAAACTACCCTGTTTATAATCCCGTCTGCCATCTTGTCCCGTGCATGGCTGCAGCTCTTTCTCCTCTGCAGGCCACTCACTCTCCTCTACTTTCTCAGAGACTTAGTCTAGTTAACACTGGTCTCCTGAGTTCGAACCTACAGCTGCCTGCTTTTTTTTAAAGTGAGAAACTCCTTCTGGCCTATGACACCTTTTTAATGCTGCTTTCTGTTATTTATTGGTCACACAAACTTAGCTTTCAGGTGAAACTAGGGAACTACTGCTGTGTGGATCCTGCATCGTATTTTTTGCTTTGGGCCACAGCAGATGGAAGGGGAGAGGTTAGGACTCCATCTTCATGTTTTTCTTTCCTTCAAGAGGATGTAAACATCTAATGGTCCTTATGGCTCCTTTTATGGCCAGAGCCTAACACAGAGTCTCAAAGTCTAGCACAGAGTCTGGCCTATAGTAAGGTTTCCTTATATGGTTGTGGGATAGATGACTAAAAGGCATTCCCCAGATATTTGTTTATTGTTTGAACCAGCAGAGATAAGTTCCCCCTTGAAAGCCACAAATGCCCATTTTTCCTTTCTTTTCCAGCCCCAACAGTCCTTCCTGCAGCATATCCCATTGCCTGCCTGGGGTTCAGACTGACATTTAAATCAGTTTTCTGTCCTCCTCTCTGGGAGATTGGAGAGTAATTCAGTCAGGTCCTCACTAGTAGCCCTCCAGCACATCAGACTGCCTCCAGGGGGAGCTTCTCAGATTCGCTTATCCCAGAGGCCTCTCCTGTTCTTCATGAAACCATTTCTGTGGTTGCTAAAGAAGCAATCATTTGTGTTTGCTTTTAATTTTAATTCCAACTCTTCATAAAACTTAGTTCTTTTTATAATTCTACCAAAGGGTAACTCTACAAAGGCCTGATGGACCCTGTCAGGAATGGGAAGCTTTCTCTTGAAATCTCTTTCTCCTATTTGGAGTATGCTGTTGGGTGCCTTCCCGTCCCTCCAATCTTGTCAGGTCTAACCTGGGATCTATTCTCCCCTCTCAGTGTTTGGTGTGTGTGTGTGTGTGTGTGTGTGTGTGTGTGTGT
>NW_004949103.1:3947990-3984132 GCF_000317375.1 Microtus ochrogaster
AAAAAAAAGTCTCCATAAGCCCTTGCTTTGTGGTAGCCAAACAGGAGCGGCTGTGTCCTTGTAGCACCCACACAGGTGCTGGGGCTCAGCTAGTTGAGTCAGAGGCCTATCTAAAGCGCAGGCCTCCAGAGGAAATGGATAGAATGTGGGGGGCGGGCTTCTTAGCTCACAGCTTTTCAGCGGCAGGGCATCACTGCTGAGTGCTGGGGAGGAGGTTTCCAAAGGAAACGTGAGAGCCCTTCAGAAGGAGCAGTGCATAATGGTGGCCCGAAAGAACTGCCTTGCATTCAAAGTTGTGCCCTCTACCTGTGTTAGATACATTGTTAGTTCACTCAGTACTGAAAGTGCCTCTGAGAACCAGGTCTTCCTCTCTTACTCCTGAGCACTGTTTGAGCATCCACTGTTAGTCTGGCAGACAAACACGAGTAAGATCATCTCTGATTTTAATGAAAAGTCAGACAGGTATTAAGGTTGATAACAAAAGTCTGTTCTAAGTGATGCCACTACAGTGGCAGATAGTGAGGTGCTCACACAGGAGAGACAACTTTTTAGCTTGACGTTAAAGGGTACCACAAGATACTCCCAATTGTGAGAGGAACAGATTTCTCCTGAAGACCTCTGTGAACTATCAGCCATTTCTATCAGGGGACTGATGCGGTCAGATATAGTTAGAAGCTCATTCTGCTGGTACTTGTGAGTCAGGCAGGCAGCAAGGATGATGACCTAGTCAGCCATCACAGTAACAAATCTAGGCAGACCCAGTAGGGACTTGAATTAAATCCACATCCGGAGGGACAGAAAACAGTCAAGACATGTTTGACAGGACGTAAGCTCCATTAGATTCAGGAGATGACAATGTTAAAGATGTCATTGAGGCTTAGTTGGAGTTAGAGGTGATTAAGTGGGTGCCTATATTTTGTGCTGTTATCTGAGGTACATGGCTAACAATCAAGTGACACATTGATCAGATAGCTGCAAAGACATACATGTATTGCAAACCTGTTTTCAATGCCAGGGACAAAGACCCAGGTGTCATGCATGTAAATGGAGACTGAGACTTTGGAGAGTGAAGAAAAGGCTCTGAGGTTATCATGGGGAAAGACATTCAAGAGGTCATCAGAGCATAGGCAACCCGAAGCATCAACTCTGGAGAAGGCAGGAATGTGGTGGGTCCTCCACTTAACATGTAGGTTAGTTTTGTTTTGTTTTGTTTTGTTTTTTGAGATAGGGTTTCTTTGTGTAACAGACCTAGCTGTCCTGAACTAGCTTTTGTAGACCAGGCTGACCTTGAACTCACAGAGATTCGCCTACCTTTGTCTCCTGAGTACTGCAATTAAAGGCATACACCACCACCGCCTGGTAGGTTAGTTCTTGATGAAGGTGGTGTCACCAAAGATGGCTTATAGTCTAAGGATAATGGCAAGGATCCTCTGTTCCTGGAGAGTGATCGGTGGCTAAATAACTTTTTAGCCCTACTTTCCTCCTTGGTAATAGGTGAGGAAAGTAGTTTTGGAATGAGGGGATTAAAATGAATAAAGGGCTTTGAAAGTGCTCAGCCTAGACAGTAGATGTGGGCCGCTCTGCACATGTACATTGCTGTCTCTGCACTGGCCCACCAAACTAAGTGTAGAAGTAGCTTATTGCACTTAAGTATATTTGTCTCAGAAAACTGGGGCTTTCTGTAAAATATGCAAGTGCCTGACACCATGAAGGCTTTTCAGATCATTTATTGGGTTGTTTTTTTCTGCTGGTTATTAGTTTGACCTCAAGCTTAGATGTGACTTTCTTTTGTTTCTTCTGCATTTTACATATTTTTGATTGTTCCTAATACATTGTTTATAGTTTCTTGTCTTCTTCCCTGCCCTCCTTTCTTCTCTTGCTCCTTTCTTCCCTCCCTTTTCAGTGTCCTTTGTCAGAACCTTTCCTAAAACTGGCATGCTCCATTAGTTGCCCGCACTGGGCAGTTTGTGGTGTATTACTTCAGTCAGGCTACTTTCCTCATGCATCTGTAGAAGTTGGCAGTAGTTTCGAGTCTTCTCCATCAGGGCCTGGAATCTGAACTTGCTGTCTTTTCTTCCTCTTCCGTTTTCCCAAGTCAGTGTCTTGAACCATTGACTGCATCTATGTGCCCACAATAACATAAGTAGTATGAAGCTGGAATCTGATTTAAAGGAGAATATTGAACCAAGTTCATTAAGTTTTGGTCTTTTTTTGAGCCTAGATTAAAATAGAATGGTATTCAGAGTGTGAATATGTTGCTGGGTCCCTAACACTCATTGAGCCTGGCATCGTGTGTGTTCATTTTTCAGTAACTGGGTGGGTCACTTTTTTATTTATTATGAACACAAACACTGATGCTAACAGCTGACATGTGAAAGGAAAGAAGGCGCTGGTGATGAAAACCATTTAATGATTAGTGAGGAAACAAATATTGTTTAATGAAAATAAAAACCATGTCGAAAGGGCCTAATGCTGACTTTTGGAAATATAAGCATGTTGCGGTCTTTTGTGTACCCTCTGTCCTGTACAGTAGATATTGTTTAAAATTGCTTGGGAACTGGAGCTTGCAATTGTGAGCCTGGAATGTCCTGCAGATAATTAAGTTGTGGTCAGGCTTTGGAAAAATAAAAAGTTCTCGAACTATGATTTTATAAACATGCTACAATAACATTTCTTTATATTTAACAGTTTCTTATAGAAAGTTGATACTCTCATGAGGCATTGATTAAAGGTAAAACATCAAGAAAGAAAAAATATTAAATTAAAACTTCACTTAGGATGTTGACAGTTGGCTTGTAATATTAAACAGATGTGTATGTTCCTGGGGATAGTCTTCCTTCTGAACTGAATTGCTAAGTTGTATTTTTTTTAATGACAACTACAAATTTTTGATCAGTTAATAATTTTAAATACCCGTTCTACAATCTTCAGTATCTAACTTCATCTGTAGTTTGAGCCTTCTCAATGATATAATGACTGGTGAGACCTTTGCTGCCTCTTCTAAAGCCTTTTATTTTCTCAACTCCCCCATCCCAAATCTTAGCCCAGCTCTTCTGATTTCATGATGCATTCTTGGAGATTGATTCCTTGAAATAATTTTAGGATCATTGGGTGGAATTCTACCCTGGCAGATTTATGTCTGTAGTTTCCTCCCATGTAAGCTTTGCTTTGGCATTTGAGCACACAAGCTGACCTACATTGTGGTATTGTGTTTGTGTGGTCAATTGTAAAGGCTTCATAATATGTCTGTAGAGCCAGCCATGCAGATCAACCCATACCCCACGCTGTGGGGCCAAAGAAACGCCAGTGAGGGGACCTAGAGGAAACCCGGCCAGGAGTGAAGGAGATGCAGTAAACTCTTTTGCTTAGGAGGCCTTCGCCCTTGCACTCTCTAAGGCCAGAGTCTAGCAAGGGCAGTGGACCTGGCTAGAATAAGTGTGGGTTAGATAGGTGGGTGAGTTCCTTTCTATGGCATGAAGTAAAAAATACTTTGTGACGTTGTAGTCTTCTGTTCTTTTTGCATGATTAGATAAACTCTGGGTTGCTGTGTTTAGGCTAATGTCAAATTTAAATGTAGACAGCATTTTTGTTGTGCAGTCCTTGATATGCACGCATCTTAAGTTTTCTGAAAGGTGTCTGGTTACACTGGACAGAGCTTTGGTGCCTTGGGTACACTTATTTATCTTGGAACCATATATTGTTTGCACAGTCTTCTTTGGGGAATCAGGGTTTTGTTGTTGGTTTTTTCCTCTGCAGATTGTATTTGGAAAGCTCTGATTTGGGGCCTTAAGTATATGGGAGATATTTTTAGTAAACACAAAGGCTTTCTAGACTATCTAACAAAGCAAAATAAAACAAAAAAATTATTTTATAATAAGAAATGTATTTTGCTTCAAAAATAATGGATTCTCCTTATTGGCTTGTTACTTTAGTGTGATTGTTCTGTATGTATGTGGGCATGTATATGTTGTCCGTGTGTGTGTGTGTGTGTGTGTGTGTGTGTGTGTATGGAGAAAGTATTTTTGTGTGTGTTGTCTTTACAATTTAATTCAATCTGCCAGGTTTTCCCGGAAGTGAGAACATTGATTAACTGTACCCTTTTGAAAAGACTTGCAACTTTGGGCTATGTACAAAAAATAAATTCATAATTTGTTGCTCTTGAAAGAAAGAGCCACCCAGTTTTAACTTAAGACTTTGAAAGGCGATAAAATATATCATTAAGGGGTTGTGTGTACTGTTTTCCCCTAGTCTTTATACTGCTTCTTTCCAGTTCTCTTCCAGTGTTTTGCTAGTAAGGACTAATGCAAATATTTTTGGATAGTTCTCTCTAACCAGAATTGGTAATTATTAACAGATTCAAGTAGAAAATTCTGTTTCACTTTGCCATTCTTACTCCATCATAAGATAACTCTGTAAATGATACTCATTTATAGATATTTTGGCTTGCTCACAGATCCTAATTTCAGTATTACGCTTGACTGAGCAACAAGCTGCTGTGATCAGCTAAGGGAATTGTATTAGGCAGGCTTTATTTTCTATGTCTGTGTAGTTTACAGTGTCTTCCACCCCTCAGAGAAGCAAGCTTTAAGAGTTGGTTTTTAGTTTTCAAATTTAATAATCCTAACACAGGGCAAAGGAAAGTAAGAAGTTTCTCAGAGCAGGTGACGATTTCTTACTTGCATTTTGAGACTCACACGCTACCATCTCTCACCATCTTGTTTGGTCCTCCCTCTTCCCCACACAGCATTTGCATCTTTCCAGCTGCTTTGCAGATAGTGAAGTAGGTGTGTTAAGAAAGAGGGGTTGCATTGCTCCTGCCCCAGGATAGGAGTGCTTGGGTCTCTTCACTACTCAGTTACAAACTGGAACGTGAAGGTACTTATTGGTCCCTAGTGGCCTGAAGTGGGAACTGCATCTCTTGAAATTTTCATTTGAACCCTTTGTGAGTTTGATTGGAAAGACAGAAGTTAATAATTGTAGCTAGGTTATCTTATTGAAAATGCTCTTTGAGTTACAGCTGCAGTTGCTTTCCTGCCTGGGCTTAGGTGAAGTTTCTCTGAAAGCTTGGGCACTAGATTCCACCTGTCCTTTAAGCCACTCAGGACTGGAAGGGACAGTTTGAATAGTGTGTGCTAAGAAGGTTGAGGAGTTCTGGTGGAACTCGTCTTTGTCGTCTTTTTGTCAGGTTTATCTTACTTAATTTTCATGAAAATGATGTGTTTGTTACTGTGGTCACACTGTGATTAAGCTTTGACTGATGTAGAATATTTTATTGTCCCTGTCCTGGAAAATTATAGCAGTTTTTATGAGAAGTGGTTTGTGGGTTCACACAGCCCACTCGGAGTGCCACTTACTATAATTCTCTTCTAAAAGAACCATAAAACATCATGTAAATTGTTTAAAAAGGGAAAGGTCTTTTCTGAGAAAGACGAAACATCTCTCCAAGCTTCCTTTTGTTTCTTACTGCAAGCTTCACAACTTAGCTCAGTTTATCTGGAGCGGGAAAGTCAGCAGATAGAGCGTGTGGTCCGAGCCGGCGAGGCTATGAGCTGCAGCTGCTCAGCTCTAAGTCAGTGTTGATGTAGTATAAAGACCTGCTTTCTGTGACTTTGGGTGAAGCTAAGGAAAAAGAGGAATGAAGTGATGTATAAAAAGGAATTTAAAATTTTTTTAAAACTCTCAGTACTCGCATAAGGAAGCCGTGTGCTCATAATCTCCATTAAGATGTGATTTTTAGTAGTCAGTCTTGTGAGGCACATATTGAAATTCACATGTAGGCTGACCTAAAGAAGCTCTTGTCCCTTGGCAGTTTCTCCATGCCAGTTGGCTTGCTTTGTTCAGTTTATGTGCAGCGTATGAAGAAAGCATAAAACGGCACAATCACAAGGCCAAAGTTCTGTCATGGTTTTGTACAAATGCCTTATTCTGATCCTATCTTGGTTTGAGCATGAGCTTACAGCGAGCAAGGGCGGAAATTGGGATATGGCAGTTACATGCCGCTCTGCTTCTAGTCATTCCACACAGGTCGGTCCTACGCTGAGCAAATCGGTATAAGGCAGTCTGTGTACATGTGAAATGGGAAATCGGGGAAGGTGTTAGTTTTCTGTGAAGATACAACTTATGGTAGATTTAATTTTAGAGCCACTCCCTGGGTCTGTGTAAGATCATTATACTTGCAAGGACTTCTTTTAGAGGCAGGATTGATCCATCTGTAGCCACAGAAACAGTCACCTCTAAAATATGCCTCGATTCAAATCAGTCTTGCCATTATCTGTGCCTTAAAAACTGTCTAATTTTGTGGCTAGAAGAAGTGGAGTGCTGGTGAGACCACCAAATGTGGCTGTGAGTCTTTTTCTGTCTTCCGCCTGAAAACTTCCTGTGTGCATGTGAACATAATTCCCTTTTGCTGTAAAAACTGAACACACACAAACCCACCTTCCTAATATGTAAACCTTTTAAGACTATTACATAGTCTGTACTTTCTATTTTCACTTTTCTGCTTTTAGGGCATGTCTACTCAATCACTATGACGACAGAAGCAAATTTGGGGACTAGAAAATGAATCTGTAATTGGAGTGGAGAATGAAAAAAAGAAATGATGCTTCTCATGTCATGATATGGGTAGAAAAGCCACAAGGAATGCACAGACTGGCTACAGGACGGTCCTCAATGTCTGTTTTTCCCAGCGTTGTCTGACAGGGTCGGGGGCCCCTTGTCCAAGATGTTCCCTTGAGAAGCCTGTCTGTGTTTCAGCCCACTGAGCAAAGCATTTCAGCCAGGGCTGGACATCCATGCCAATTTCTACAGGGACCTGGAACCTCTCTACTTTAGAGAGTGCTCTTAGGGGCTATGCGGCTGTGGGATGACTTCATGGTTGTCCAGCAGGATAAAGAGTGCTGTTTGTGAGGGTCCCCTTTTAGACTAGGAAGTAGTTTTGCTTGTTTTATTTTAGCACAGACAAAATTCCTAATCATTCTAAAGAACCATGCGCAAAGGTTTATTAAAGAATATGCTTTGCTTTCTAAGTTGTCCAACTAGAAGATAACCACATCAATGTTGCTAACTACTTGCGTCCAGAAGAATGTTTATTTATTCTTTTTTGTTTGTTTTTCACTTGAGTCATCTAAGAAGTATTTTTCATGGACTTTGAGTGATGCCAACTCATTTATCAAATTGTAACATTTGTATGTGAAAATCTTCATCAGAAGACAATTTCCGCCAGAAAAGAGGCATGCTCTTTGAACTCCGCCCCCCAAAACTGCAACTTCAGAAAATATGTAAGAGATGTAGCAATTAACCTACATGCAGGTTTCTAATACTAGAAAATGGGCAGCTAGTTACATTCAAAGACAGGATCTGATGGGCCCAAATTGCTTAAAACAGCACAGTTACTGAAGATCTTCCCTAGGGAGCTTGAGAAACCATTTAACAGATGAAAGTACATTCTGAAAAGTCTGACCTTACAGGCAATCATAAAATGAATCAAAACAGTGCTTTTTTTCCCCCTGAAATGTACAGAGCCCATCTGTGTCTAATCCAGTAATTATAGACTGTGTTCAATTACCTTTTCAAACTTGGAGCAGACTGGAGACTAGGCAGTGAACAAACATAGGGTTTTGTCTAGACCTCAATTGACCACAGTCTAAAACGTGAATTTATATCTAATTTTATTTTTTGTTTGGTTTGATAGTTCTTAGAGGATTCATTTTGCTACTTGGTGTTTCACCCTCTTGATCTCAGACACCGCTTTTTCTCCTCACAAAAGCTTTTGTATCGCTGTGCCTTAGCTTTACGGAGGTTTAGTTTGTGAGCACTCACTGCTGCTGCAAATCAATAAGCTGCGCTGGAGAGAAGGCTACACTGGGCTGGGGGAGGGGATTTTGCCAGCGTATAGCATTTTTTAAAATAGCCCTTTAAATGTATTGCTGCTGACTGTAACTCTTTGTTGTATGCTAGGAAAAAAATATTTTTTTCTTAAACATAAAACCCCTTGGTAATTATCTGTTGCTGTGTCCATTTACCATTTTCAAAAATACCATGGAGACTGCCAAAAGAAATCTCTTCAATTCAGTGGTACAGGTTTTGTGTACATTCATTTTATTGTGTTTGCAGACTTTGTTAGAAGATGCACTTCCAACCCTTAAATGAACCAGCTTATGATATAATAAATCAGATTGTTACATTTTGTCCAGGAGCCTTAACAATTCAAGTTTGTTTTTTTAAATGCAAAACAAAAGATGACCACGACCTTGTGGTGGCATGGCCTCTTCCTTGTTGATTAGTGCTGCTTCTCTCATGCCAGTAGTGTTACAGGCAATCGTTTTGGGGGCAGTATCATTGCATACCAGTGGGAATTCTTCCAGAGACTTTAGGACCACTTCTAGTATATTATTTTTAGGTAGCTGTGTTCCTTTAGAACGCACCCTCTTTGGGAACGGTTAAGCACCGACACAAGGGAGAGACTAATTGTACTTGGTTGCATAGATGCAGTTTCTGGAGTCACCTGAGAAAATGAAACCTATCACAGATCGTGAGTGCCTTCTCCAGAGTAGGGCAAGCTGTATGCCTAGAACACGTGGCACCATGCTTCCTCTGTCTCCTTCCTGGCCCCCATTCTGTGGCAGTGTTGACACAATATTACTGGAGACTTCCTGACAGGAACTGGAGAGACACTTGGGATCTTCTACCACCCATCCTTACCTCTTTAGAGAGCAGTTTCTGTGCCCATCTGTCCACTGATCCAGCTCCTCCCTAGCCCCTGCATTCATTGCCTACTATGAGAACTCACTTGGTTGTGTGGGTTTCATATTAGCTGATTAACCCTGCTCAGGCAGCTCTCATTCAACGATAAGTGACTTTAGATCAAGGCTGGGTGGATGTGTGTTCTCCCATTATATCACAACTCCAACACAATGCCTGGCTTGTGGCAAGCACTCTGCTCTTATTGACTGAGTAGAGACAAAATGGATCTTCCATTAAATTCTTAGTATTAAAAGGTCATAGTGAAGGGTCCTTAAAGTTAATACAAATCATATCTGAATGATACTTAAGTTCACACTCTTTCTGTAGCCCAAATCCCAAAGATAGAGCTTTATTTCCCTCTCTTAATTTTTAAGTGATAATGATAAAATGAATTTTGTCTGTGGAATCTCAGTTTTTCCTTAAAGCTTCCCTGCCTGTTGCTGTGCTGACTCCTGGACAGCTTATGGCAGGTTATATGTTTGCCCCCCCCCCCCTGCAGTGAGAAAACCAAGAAACAGTTCTGCTTTGCACATCTGCAAGCTTTCCTGATTTCCCTGGAAACGTTACAGGGATAATAGAATTGAGCACTTACTACTTGAAATATGCTGCTTATGTGGTGATGTCATAATGCAGAAGCCCTGGCCTTTGTGATTGGGAAGTGTGAGATTAGTGGTGATGTCTCCTCTGTGACAACCTCACGCTCTGTCCTTGCATATTTGCTATCCCCCCCCCCCTTGGTCATCAGTGACATGACTCTCAGGTTGAGGGGAAAGAAACCATGTTCATATAAAGGTGGTGAAGGAGCATTAGTCTAAACAGCCCAACACAGGCCACTGCCTCTGACCATTCTTTTCTGTTGGCTGTCAGTTTAAAGTGTAGAATGATTTCTTTTAGACCAAACTTTGGGGTTTTAGAGACTTACAGTGTGTCATATTTAGCAATACATTTAAGGACTGAAAATACTCCTTTCTTTAAAAAAAATACTCCTTTCTTGTGATCTGTATACTGGGGAATGTAGCCCCTAAAACCAGCCAATACACCTTTAGAGCCAGCAGTAGAGAGGGCCATAGACATTAGACCCAAGGCAGGTGAGGAAGTGGGGAGGTGCATCTGGATATGGCAGTGAAGGCTGAAGTCTCCAGCAGTTGCCTGCATGTCTTCAAACCCTATCCCTCTGTCTTTTGATCCTGACTCTCCCCTGGCTAGAGGAAAGGGAGAGCTGTTTCTGGGAGACTTAGGCCTGCCTGGGACAAAGCTGAGGTTGAAGACCCAGATCATAGCACAGGTGTAGGCAACTCTAATCCATACAGAGCTTGGTTTCCAGGTTTGCTGGTGATAGTTCCAGATCTCCTGTCTCTCATCTTCTCTTGGTCTTTGAGAAGTCTTACGATTTTTTTTTTTTTAGACTTTGACAGTTTCTCTTAGCATCCTAAATTGGATGTATTCATATCCATTTGATGTATATATTATCATATTCTTGAATTGTACTCTTGAAACTAGTTGGAAAGTTTCAAGGCAAACATTTGGTTTTCTGTTAGCCCACAAATTGGGCCAGGGTTGTTCAATGATGGCCTTGTGTTGACTGAGGCAGTATCACATTTTAGTGTATTTTGTTAGCCCACAGAGCACATCAAATGTCATGTCTGACTGTGAGCAGCATTCACTAATAATAACACCAACTTCCATCTTCAGACCTAACGTGTTATCCAGAAATACAAATGTCTTGGTGAGACGCCCTGGAAATATAGCTGTAACATGCCCTGCTGGCCCCAGTGCCAACATTAGTGGTGATTTTTCAGTGGACTTCAATGCGCCTTGGAGGACTTTCCCACAAACCTGTCAAATATGGGAAAGCCATTCTCGGTGGTATGAGCTGTTGGAGTACAGGCTTCTTGGTTTTGGAAGCTCACTTTATCTCTGAGCTTAACCAGACACCTGCTGCAGATACTGCTGTGTTCCCAATGACTTTTGTGACTATTGGGTCACAATTAGGAACCAGAATTGAATCAGGTTGTTTGGAAGCTTTATTATGATTTTTTTTCCCCTAATTGGAATTAGGAAAGAGTCATTCTTTGTGTGGAAGTCTGGATTTTAACACAGAGAGCTTAGGTGCTGGAGGTAGATATTCTCACTGTAGCATTGCAGTGAGAGACTAACAGCTGTAACGCAGAGAAAACACAGATTGGAAATCTGCATTTCTGGAGGAGGCTTTGGTATCTGACTGCAGTTGCATTAGAGACCCAGCTGAATTGGCACCCTTTCTGTCATTGGCTCATGCAAGCCAATGATACTAAGTAGGATAATGCTGCCTCTACGGAGCATTTGCCAGTGTTTGGGGTTGTCTCTGCTTGCCTTAGGGTCTGATATTGGCATCTTGTAGGTAGCAGTCAGGGATGCTGTTAAATATATTCTGGTATGTAAGTTTTTCCCTTAAACACAACCTTTTCCTGACCCCAGGCAAATTGACACGAAACCCCAAATCTCAGCAGAGATGAGGTTGATAAACCTGAATATTAACCCACCCTTCATATGTGATGATAGCACATAGTAACATCTCCTCTCCTCTTTTCAGAAGCTAATTACTGTTAATGTCTGTTCAATGGTACTAAGGATATACATAAACTAGTTGTAAGGATTAGGTTCAAGCTAACCTAGGGATATGCATCAACTAGTTGTAAGTGTTGCTAGTGAGTGGTCCACACTCTGGTCCCATATTTCTGATCGTCTTGCATATAGCCAACCTGGTATAAAGATAATGTCTGTTGCATGACTTTCCAGGTCAGGCTGTACTGAGCACCTGCACAATATCCATTCCAACTTTAAAGGACTGGAAGTGATGCCTGTTCATAACTTGTCAGTAACACTGCTTCAGAGTTATGCCATCCACCCCAGGATTTCCTCTGAGAGTGACATTCAACCCAGATAGGAAAGAAACAGTTACCATTTTAAGAACAAAAAATTGTGATTTTAAAAACCAAATGTTGCACTCACAAAACAACAATAACAATGATGTCCAGGGTCTGCTAAGTGTGAGCTGGCAGACAGTGGACTTACTGGAGACTGTCAGCACACAGTACCTTTGGTTCACCTGTCAGCTCACCTTTAGACAAGGACTAGACTTCCCTAGTAGACTCTGTAAAAGGGAAGCTTGTAGGTGATTGGAGGATACTGGAACATGAGCAAGGGGCCTTCCATTCCGCACTTAAGTGAAGAGCTATCCCAAACCACCTGCGTTTTATACAAAAGCTTCAGGGTTCTTTTAGATTCTTTTCTAAATTTTCTATTTCTAAACCATGACCTGTGGTTCTCTCTGTTCCTTCCCTCTTCTGGAACTCTGGGTAATCCAGACTGAAACGGCAGGGGATTTTGTGAGAGTGTGTGAGAAGTCATCTTTTCCTTGGCACATTTGATATTTGTGCCCATCAGTTTTTGGAAGAATGAACAGTGATTTCCTCCAACTCTGTAGCTCTAAATATTGTCCCTTGCCCCGGACCCTCCAATTTGTAATTCCTGCTCAGACTCCTTTTACACTGTCCAATTAGAGGCATCTGTAGCTATCTATATATATCTGGATGTCTGGTTAAACAGTAAGTCTGATTGCTGTGTGTCACAAATACTGGGCACATGTCTGTCTCAAGGAATATGTACTGGTTGTCTCCTCTGCTTGGAATGCGTTTGCCAGGCATATGCATAGAGATATGCATGTGGCTGTCTCTGAGCTCTGCATCAAACTTGCCCTCATTGCCAGCTTCTCAGAGGCCCTCATGACCACTGTGTTTAAAATGTAACTCAGCTCTCTTTCCAAGCTCTGCCTCAGTTTCCCCTGCCTCACCCCGTGGGTGCTTCCCCCTACACTTAAACTCATCCAGCACTATATTAACCAATATTTTTTATTGCTGGCATTTGTTTTTTTTTTTCAAGAATAGTGTAAATTTGATTGCATAGTATGTAACCCTTTGAAATCATTCTACTTAGCCTGACTATAGGAGTGTGTTCTTGGGAGTTACTCAAGGATGTTTCCTTCCTGCCTTATCACACAGCAGTCTCCTGTTATATGGAGAACTGCAGTTATCTATCACCTGTGGAGTAGGCCCTGGCTGCTTTTCAACAATTTTGAATTGAGCTACTATAAATATTTGTGTGTAAGTGTTTATGTCAGCATAAAGTTTTCTTTTCTCTAGGGTTAATCCCTAGGAGTGGGATTGTCAGTTCATATGGTGTTTGTTAACTTTCTAAGAATCTGCCTATAAACAAACATCTATAGAAACATTATTTATGGTGATAAATAGTGAAAATATCCAAGGTCCATTAGCATTGACTGCTCTGATTGAATTTTTTTTTTTAGGCTGTGATATCAGGGGTTTTCAGTTTTTCCTCCCCCTTCCTGCCCTTATTGCTCTGGTTTAACTAGACTTAGAGGGCTTTGTGAAGATAAATACATACAAACAAACATTATCTATCAGTAGAAAAAAGTTAAGAATTGATACTTGCTACAACCTGACTGTATTTTGAAAACATGAAAAAAAAAAAAAAGAAAACATGGTAAGTCCAAGATGCCAATCACTACAGACTACACAGTGTATGAATCCATCTTATGTATGTCTAGAAGGCAAATACACAGGGAATCAGAAGTTAGAGAAAGATGTGGAGTAACTGATAATGGACATGGGGCTTTAGGGGTAGTACAAAGGCAGTGGCTGCTTGCACTATTTGTAAATATGGTAAAATATTAAAACATGTACTTCTAAATGAGTAGATTGTGTGCTGTGTAAAATAAATGCCAATAAATCTGTTTTTTAAAAAATATAACTTGCTTTCCAACATAACTGTCTTATTATGTATTCCCACCAGCAATGTATTCAATGGCACTTGCTATTGCCAGTAATTTTTATCTGTCTTTCATCTATCTGTTTGTCCATCTATCCGTCTGTCTATCTCTATGCTAGGGAGTGAGCATGTCAGGCATTACTGTCCTCCAGGATTCCCCTGGCTCTGTGTCAGTGGTCTGATGGCTGGGTGGTGCCACCTGTGCTAACAGCTCTTCCCCAGGTGCCAGGGATGCTGGCACCTTTCATGCACCTGCTTGCCTTCTTTGTAAGCAGTCTGTTAGAGTCTTCTGCTCACTTTTAAACCTAATTGCTTATCTTGGCTTGAGTGAAATGCTTTAAATATTCTGGATATAGGTACCTTATCATATATGGGGTTTGAAATACTTTCATAGTCTCAGAATGCACTCATCTTTGCTCTTAAAGACGTTTGTTGGTCGCCTGCAGGGTTCATCTGCTGACATAGAGTGTGCTCAGGGAGAAACTCGGTGTTTAATGACTTTTGCCATGCAGCAACAGGTTTTTTTTCCTAACAGGCAGCATGTAAATGTAAACCCGATTAAGCCATTTTCTGGTTGCCGTATTTCTTTCCTCTTTTTGTCTCAGAGGGATTAGCAATCCGTGGAGATTACAGAGCTGCTGTGATGCAGGCTGACTTGGAGGAGTCCCCTTCTGCTCCTAGTTTTCCACTCCCCCTTTTGACCCACGTTTCCCGACTCACGTCTTGAGCCGAAGAATCCCTTACATACGTTTGTTCTGTGTCCTGAGTATGCATGAAGAAGCCTCTTTGTTCTTATCTTTGGAGTATCACATCAGTGCTACAAACTCTGCCCTCTTCCCCAAATTCGGTTGGTGACTCCGTTTTATGCTCTTGTGCCATTCCTGTGTTTTTTGCCTCAGAGAGCTTGAGTTGTTTATCCTTACTTTAGTGTTTTTCTCTTTGCCTCATTGTAAGTCGTTGACTTCCAAATATTTTTCTTCATGTATTCCCCAAAAGAATTTTAAAACAACTAGGTAACCTCTCTCACTTGAACAGGTTATAATTTCTAGCTGTAAACTTAATGTATTATGGCACAACTTGCTCACCCCTCTTCGGAATATACCCCGTGGTCTTTGATGCTGCACTTGGTCACCTCTGCTGTGCATCAGGACTGGCTCTGACAGCCCTTTCCAGTTTCAGGGCCACAGCCTTGCTTTTCCCTGATGAATTTGAACTTCTGCTTCAGATCTCATCTATGTTTGTGCTGACTTGGCACTGGTCATCCTACCGGGGGTTCTATGCAGCAAAGATGGGCTTGTGAACAGAAATGAAAGTCTGGCTGACATTTATTTGGTCAGTGTTGGGATCAAAACCAGGGCCCCACACATGCTAGCAAATATGATATTTAAAGTGTTCCTTCCAGTGGTGACCAGCAGTCTTCCAGTGCTCTGTGTTGTTTCCTCTGTAGCTATTATTGACACAGGAATCAGAACAAGCACGTGGGTTTCACTGGAGGGGCCGCTCCAGGTCAGAGACAGGCTCCCTGGCTGCGCACAAGCTGACGACAGCACACTTTTCTGGAGGGTCAACATTTAGAGCCAGTTTCATTCTTAGCTTCCATGAGTTGTGGAAAGGAAAAGAAGACAATGGAATCTCACAGAATTATGGACCCAAACTGTCAGATAACAACTCATATTTTCCATTCAGTTTGTTGAATGGGAAAAAAAAAAAAGGGAGTCTCTGAATTGTGCAGGTTTGGTTGGTCAGTCTTTAGAGTCTTTTCTTCCTCAGCTTTAACCTGGTGCTGGGTGTCCCTTTGATGGAAGAACTGGTTTGATCCAGTACAGTGCTGTCCAAGACTGGTAAGATCTGCCTTTGTCTCCAGTGGGAGCCCAGCTGGTGTCCAGCCTGCAGGAAAGGAACCCAGTGGGGCAATGCGGGGAAGGGGGTAGAGGGAAGGTAGCAGCAACTGTAGTTCCTAGCTGTGTCAGGAACTAGCCAGTGTCTCCTCCAGGGATGCCCAGCCTCTGCCATAGGAACTGCAGCTGAAGCCTGTGCCAGGCAAAGCTGAGCACAGTTTGTTTTCTTTTGCTTTGTTTTTATACCCGTTTCCACAACTCCAGGCGTGGACCTCAGTAAAAATAAATAAACAAATAAATAAAAATTAAAAGAAATCATTGATACTGAGTATAGGAAAAACTTTCATAGTATGATTGGATTTCAAAGTCATAAACCTTTTCAGTTTTCTTTGAAAAGATGTTGAAGAGACAGTAGTAATTTTATACTTTTATTCCTGATAGTCTTTATGCTGTGAGTTAATCTTCAAGAGCAAAAATATTCTTTACTGCAGCATTTTTATTGACTCAAGAGCCATCCCCTGTCTTTCTGTTCCCTACTTTGCTTCAGGTAGCTGTTGTTTTTTTTTTTTTCTTTTCAAGTGTTCTGCTCAGACATTTACATATCTTTGATGCTTTTATCGTAATACTGTTTTCACACAATTAAAAAGTACTGTTGGCGTTTCTTCTCTCTCACCTGTGCTGTTTTTGAGGCGTCTGGTAGGTGGATGGCTTAGTGGTATTTCGTGTCATGAGCTCTGTGTGTGTGTAACATTAAGTTTGTGGTACTACGGTAAGAGATCTGGCTGCCAACGGCAGCTTCCCTGCCTGCAAACAAGGGACTCTGATGCTGAGTAATACCCTGGATGTCTCTGTTTTGCTCTAGAAAAATCTAACACAGATTTTCGATTGCCTTTTAAAAGGCTACGCTTCCCCCAGGAAACCTTATCTCTACTTTGGCATCTGGTTTTCTGTATAGTCATAATTTTAGATCAGAATTTCCAGCTGTGGCATCTAGTTTTATAGAGCCTGGACTAAGAATGAAAAACTTGGCTACGTGTTTCAGTGTATAAAATGAGTGTTATCTCTGTGTGTGTGAAACAGTGTGGTGGTTGTGGCTAACGATTTTAGTTTGCAGGGTTATTTTCTGATGTGCTCTAAGACAATGGACAGCTTAAAGGAATGGGCTAGATTTGCCCTTCTTCCAGTGTCCCTTGATGTGTGTTGTGCGCATCTCCATAAGGGAGAAAAGCATAAAATGGCAGCCTGCTGGTGGCCTTCAGTGACTCCCTCACCTCCCAGATGAGGAAACTGAGGCCTTGACTTTGTCCTGTGTGAGTGAGAAAATGGTCACTAACTGGAAGTGAAAGGAGTCGAAGTTAATCCTATTAGCGAAAATCACATGCCCTGCTGTGACAATGCAGAGGCCCTGTGCAAAGAAATCCCCCACCCATACCCCTGTGACAGCCCTGCTCAGAGGTTGCCTGTGCCTAGAACTAGGAGGGCTGGGAAACCAGTGGAACAGGAGACAGTTTGGAAGAACCTCTCAGATTAAAAATGTTTTCACTCTCTACTCTCTAAATCAGCTCTTCAATTTTTATTCTAATGAATTACAAAATCAGTGGTTTGGAATACAAGAATGCCTTGATGTAGCAAATTGGTGCTCGTTACAGCAGAATTTGTCTTGCAGAACTAGATACCTGGTTGTCTAGCAATGGAGACATGGCTCCATCATGGTCTGTGTAAGAGTTGGATGTTATGTTGCTTTTAGAAGTTTGAAGAAGTTTTTGGTGCTAAATGAAATAAGTGAGCTATAGACTATGATTTCATTCATGTAGAGAGTGTAGATGTACAAATTGTAGTGTAGAGTGTATTTCAGAGTGCTGTCACTATGGGTTGATTTTACTTCCTAATTCTGCATAGTTCATAAACTGTCTACCATAAGCAGAAAATAAGGCCATAAAATTTTAAGGCAACCAAATAGACAATTTTTATAATATAAGGTTATAAAGTCACTGTAGAGTCTCTCTGAAGGTAGGCTCCTAGACATGGTAAACACGAAGATGATGCTTGGCGCTCTCTCACACAGCCACCTTGACTCCACCCCATGCTGTGGACCCACCGCTGGGAGATAGCACCCATCCACACCAGGGGCAGTAAGGTGAAGCCCACAGGGCACCGTCTTAATCAGCAGTCATTTTATCTGACCAAAAACAAAAGAGTGCATAAATTTGAAAAGCTGTTCTCCGGTACTGAAAGAACATTCCTTTAGTATTTGGAGTGCCTACTAGTTAGCTGTGTTGACTGGGAGGTGACATTCTGTCACTTTCAATTCTTTGCTTGATGACTGGAAATTTTCATAAATCGGCTTCCCAGAACATTCTTTTATATGGGTGACTTGACCTAATTTCTCTTACCTGGTTCTGGTTTAATGATTAAGCTGAGTTAGCCATTAAGTAGCCAATGGCTATGTAGAAGACAGTGAGGGAACACTTGGAGTCTGAGAACGCACCTTTCATCAGCCCAGGCAGAGTGCCGTGTCCTCAGAGCATAGCATTGGTCAAGCAGCTGTGCAAGTGAAGCTGTTTTTCTAAAAGGTAAGCTTTCCTAGAGCACACTGTGGTTTTTTTTCACTCTTAGGATTCTTTGAAAAAAAAAAATCTAAAAATATTTTTGAAGCCCTCAATTCCACTTTATAATTTGGAATCAATAACTTCTTGCTACTGTAATTTCATCCGTTTTATACTACCCCCAGGAAAAAGCGTTTACCTCCTTCACATTTCTTATAGTGATTTCAGTTGGTCTCATTTTGCATTGCAATTATGGCTTTCCATTCCATGAGGTATGGCTTAGAGTTGTGTTTCAAATTTGAAATGGCTCGTGCATTAATGAAGCTACTGTTTTTCATTTGGAAGAAATGCTCTCTTAAGGAAAGTTGTTAGGGCCTGGGATGCAGCTTTAAAATGTTTGTCTTGTGACAGTTGCAAGTTATTATTCCCCAAAGAAAAAGTGGCACCTTTAGACCCTCGCTTGCCTGTTGGGCCAATTGTTTTTGATTTCTGTGCAGTCACAGGGACTACAGAGCAGAAGGGACAGTACTGTGTAGATGAGGCTTCTAGCCAAGGCCTTGGGACAAAGGTGATGTCTTACTTGAAGGAAAATCCAAGTCGGCTCAGTGCCCAGTCAGCCTCTTTCCACATCCTCTCCCTCTGCATCTCATAGAAAACCTAGGTGTTTCCTTAAAACTCAAGCTGCTCCTACTTGCCTAATTTTGGGGTTGTGAATGTATACCCATGTGGATATAAACTGGGTTTACAGCACTCGTTAAACATCATGACTTCCTGTATTTGCTGATCATTCTGTTCTGACAGTGAATGGTTGTTTTTCTTTTCTTTTTTTGACTTTTTTTCCCCTGACAGCTGTTTCTTTGGAAAACTTATAAATTCTTTGATTTTGAATTGGAACAATAGTATAGACAATCCAAATCATGTACTTACTTTATTATCTACTTAATGAATATTTATGAAACTTTCTGGAATATGAGGCAGTCTTTCCTGACGATTGGAGGTACACCAGAGATGTTAACATTATTGGTCTAACGACACAATACTATTTTGCAAAAGTAAAACATCCAATATTGAAAATTTGCTTCTTTTTGCTAAGAGTTCTTTCCACTAGGGGGAATAAAAATCAATAACAAACACTTTTAAATTTAGAAAAGACATAAATTAATTTCAAAATTTCTGGTTCCAGTGTGCACCAAGAATTCTCCTTTCTAGAAAAGAATTATTCTCTTTATTTCTTCATTAGTATTTGTAAGATTTATCTGAACTTTTTCTTTTAGTGCATGGGAAAGCACATTTGTGTGTAGTAATTAATGGTCTTCTCTTTGACAGAGCTGGCAGCCTTCATATGTAAACATCTATGAGTCCATCTGTCTGGCCCAAAGCCTGACCTCTCCTTAATATTCTCATGCTTAGATGATAAAATTGATATTGGTAAAATAATAATAATACAGACCTCATCCCAGGTTGAGGTTTGATGCATCTCAAGATGAGGGGGGGAGTGTTGGAGGACCACACTTGAGCTTACAGCTTTTATTTGAAGCTGGTACTGCATAACATCTGCCGCCGCATCTACCGGATTTACATCCAGCTCTGGTACTTAATTGCTAAGTACATCAAACACAGTACTGAGCCTTCTGAGCTTGGCTTCCTGTATGTGAGACAGAGATCATGAGTCTCCTCATATGCTGTAACAACATCTAAGGTCACTATCAGAAGCAAGGACCATATGAAACTATGGCCAGTGCTCAGTGTTACATGAGTGCAAGGGATATATTTGGTATTAATTGTAGAATAGTAAAACCATTGTTGTGCCTATCATTCCAGGGCCTAGTCAGTCAATGCCAACTAAATTGAATGATTATTTCTTCTTCTAGTGTTTCTTTTTTCCTCTCACTCATAGGCATGTTACAAATCCATTAGCAATTGAAAAATGTGCTCCTCTTGATAGGTTTACAGTGTTCCTAGGAATTCGGCTTGAGCTCTGAGAAGGAAATCAGGTCCAGCTATATGGGCAGAGTAGAGGCTCTCTCTCGTTGTCTCTTCCTGCCTGGCTCTGAGCTGGGCATTGCCCCCTCTAATGCCTATCTTGTACCTCAATTCTGAACCTTTGTCCTCGGAAGGTACTCTGGTTGAGATACTGATTTTATAGAATTTAATTCTATGAAAAACATAAAGAAGCCTGTGATCTTGTTCTGGGTGGACTTGGGGAACCTACTTAGTACAGGCTACTTGGCAGTCTCAAGGGTTCTTCTTCCTCCTCAACAGCTGTGAAATCACAGCTTAATCCAACTACTTGAGACATCTCTTCTTTTTTGCATCCCAAGTTTTTAAAACTTACAACATTTTAGTCTCTTACGTGACACTGCGGCAAAATGTCACAGTAATTTCTGTTATCCCCTGCTCCCAGGCTCTGGTGTAGTGGTTCCTTGGCAAGGACAGGGTTAGGGATCAAGTGTACCTTTCTGCCCACAGGTAATTGGGCAGCCTGATGAGTGTGCAGAAGCTGTTAGGTTAAAAATGGTTGGCACAAGTATCCTAGGCCTCAGCCCTCCCTCTTTAAAGGAAGATCAGAGCAAGCCCAGTGGGGGTGGAGGAGTGCAGGCATGGAACAGGAAGAGGACTGACAGGCACTCTAGTGAAGATCTGAGCTTGGGGCTGGCACATGAGCCAGTGATGGAGGAACTGTAGAGCTGAGCGGCCAGGTGCCTGTAGCACTATTGTAGGAGTCAGTGATCAGATTTGAGCTTGAGCCTGAGCGGGCAGCAATAGCCTAGACAGGATGGCAGGAACTCCAGAGGCAAGGTTGCCCGGGGTGCAAGACAGAGATGAGGATGTGAGAATCCCAGAGACAGGGATGAGGGATGAGGATGGAAGATCCCAGCAAGAGGTCTGAGGCGGGAGTGCCCCTGTAGTTTTGGATAAGGACTGTTTTATATATGTGCCTCTTCCCTCTCTTGCCTTACTCACTATCTTGTTGCTGTTTAAGAAGTCAGCGCTTTTCTCTGTTCATAGGAGAAATCCTCCGGACTCTTGGTGCTTCCCAGTTTCAGTGAAGATAATAGATTGTTTGTTGTTTCTTTTAGGAATATAGAGAAAAGTGTGTGTGGTGGTGGTGGGGTCTTGATTTTGCAATTGTGTATAGTAAAGAATTTTAAAGGACAGTCCTTGCTGAGGAATGTGGTTCTGTGTTAATTACCACTGCTCCTGTTGGTTTTCCCACGCACAGCTCTTCAGTGCAGGCCCAGACTCTCCCACATCTGCCATCACTTTGAATTCTCATGTGCACTCTTGACTTCCACTTTTTGTGTGTGTCATGTGACCCTTAGAAAATAATATCCTTGCATCATTTTTGTGTTACCTTCCCAAGTCACACTGTACTTGTTGGGTACTTTTCTAGTCCCTTTGTGTCTCACCCTCTGTGAGGTACATGCTGCTATTGCCGCCTTCTACAAATGAGGAAACTGAGGCAAAAGTAGGCTAAGTATTGAGAATGTCCATGTACTTCATTATGTCATGTGCCATCTTGGATACAGAACCTGGCCCCAGAATTTCTCCTTAGCCTCATTCTTATACTGCCAGCGGTTCTCAGCTCTGATAAAGCTGTCACCCAAGAGCTTATGGACATGGCCTTGCGGACACCAGCCATCTTCCTTTTCTTGCTTCAAGGTCAATGGCCACTGCCTCCTTGTTTTCCAGTCCACCAGTACAGTTCCTTTCTCTGCCCTGATGGCACATGTGAGGCTCCTGATGGCCTTTAGCAGCTAAGGACTACAGCTTATCCAGCCTGGTGGCTCTAGCCCTGTAGGGTAGGCACTGTGAACACAGGAACTTGCCCCCTACTTGTATATTCCAGCACAGGACCTACAGCTTTTCCACCCAGCATGGTGTATGCTTCGTGACATCTTTGGAGGATTCCACGTGTTGTTAGTTTGTATTTTGGAGCTCCCAGAGGCCTGAAAGTAGTATGGAGGATTAATTGGATGAGTCTTGATTTGAATCCCATCGTTAGTCTCTCTAAGCCTGTTTCCCTACCTGTGATGGTGTTCATATCTGGGCATCACTGAAGAGGGAAGGAGGTATGAATGTGTGGAGTGTGCTTTGTGGCAGACAGGCAGAGGGCTAGGTCCTTCATCTGTAAACAGGCATGTCACTCATAAGACTGGCTGTGAAGAGCCACCTGAGTAGGCTGTGATTTTCAGTCAAATGCAAAAGCCTTGGGCTGTTTGGAGCTGGACTAGATGTTAGAGATCTGGAAATGTAATCCCTGTGTTCATGAGCAAGGGTTTAAGCTCAGCAGTGATAAGACTTAAGGGTCCAGAGGCATTCTGTAAAGTATTCATTCTGTACCATATGCAAATAGGCAGTTAAATACTTGCTTAGTTGGGTGTAATAATACCAGCCTGTAGTCCCAGCTCTCAGCTGAGGCAGGAGACTTGCTTGAGCCTGGCATAGACCTGTCTCAAAAAACAAAAACAAGCAAAACACCATCCTTGCTTCTTCATTGATGGCTGGTTTCCACTCCCTAGCCTGTGTGGTGTTGGTCACCCAGGACATACTCCGTGTTGTGTGATCCTCTGAAGAACCTCCCCTGAGCCAAGGATATGGTTGTATTGACTTATAACTGTGACCTCTGTATGATAGGGGCTCAGGAGAGGCCAGGGAGGAAGCACAACGACCTTGCTGTCTTCAGGGGAGGAAGAAGTAGACATGCACAGGCCACCGGAGGGGAAAAGCTGAGGAAACTCTCCTGTTCTTGTTTCCCGTGGAAGTGCGTGTCTTGGCCTTTTGTTGCCTCACTGCGCAAGGGTTAGGACTGGACAAATTGAGCTGTGACAGCCCTGGAGCCACAACACTGGCACTGGGCTATACTGAACTTATGTCAGGAAACTATAATGTGCATTATGCTTGGAGATAATTTCTAGATAGTTGTAATTGATTTTTTACCAATACTTTGTTGTAGACTTTTACATTACTACCATTTGTAACTATTAGAATTCAAGTGAAAAGTGAGCATTGCTTAGTTGAAGAATAACTCCTGTGGAAGGCTCAGACTGCAGTGAAGAAGGGAGCAGCCCTTCAGCAAAGCTCACTGCTGTCTCCCTGCCGCCATTTAAAAAGATCATTTGTCTTTTTACCACCACAGAGGATTAACTTTAGCAATGCGGATGTGAACATGGTGCAGTATTGGCTGAATCCCCGGGGACACTCCGTTTTTACCAATTAAAATGCCCCAGAATATTCTGCCCCTTGTTATATAGACCGACTCGTTAAACATCTGTGAAAATTTCCCTTTGCTGATGCGAAGTGGAGTGGGAAGCAATTGCAGTGCTTTCGTTCCCTGTAGTGGGGCTGCTTGCAGATCTGATGAGCGCTGAGCTCTCATAGCAGTGCAGCAGCAAAGAGGCATCTTTCTAGCTCTCAGTTTTGGTGATTGAAAAGCTCGAGGATTTGTAGTCTGCCAGTTCTGGTGTTTACACTCTACTCTGTGACCACTTCACAGATATTTAATGTCTAGTTTATGGCCTGATGAGCAATATCTTTGTTTCCAAATGGCAAGTAATAATGAGAATCAGAATGTGGCTGACTTTTAAAATTGTGCATTTTACACGGAAAAACTTGAAACTACAAATTTTTAATCTCATAAAAGCTAATCAAATTTGGTAATATACATACTCCTGTGCATCTGAATTCCATAAGCGCTGGGAGTGCTGACAGTGCCTGAGGAGTCTGTTTCCCACCCTCAAGCACACATTCCTTTGCCCACTTGGGAAGAGACGTCCAGAAGAGCCTGGAGACTGCCCAGCCGTCCCCTGGCTTCCCAGTCAGTACCAGCTTGTCTTACTCCCGATGACCAGAGTCTACAGCATGTCTCATTATCCTATGTGAACTAGAAATGGCATCAGCACCAGAGTGAAAGTTGTGACTTATGGATGGGTCTTGTGTTACGAGAAGGCGAACGGTGCTTTCCCTAGAGAAACCGAGTGACTTCCACCAGGAGGGACCCTCCCGACCCTTAGTGCTGAGCTGCAGTTGAGTTACGGTCTTCACTCTTTTGTTTTTCCGCTCGGTCTTACTCTCAAGCACTTTTTGGATCTTACGTGTTTCACTTTCTCTTCTGTAGCCGTGGTCCCTGTCCTGGTCCCGGGCAGAGGCTGCCAGCAGTGTTTGACTTGTGGTGTGCTCAAGTTCAAGAGTTAATGAAATGCGTTTGATTAATTTATTACAGAGCGCTGCCTCAAGTTAAAACAGTTTTGCTCTGTGGAAAATTCTTTCTGTTCAAAAGAAGGTCCTTATTTCTAAGAGTAGAGCTCTGATTTTAATTAAATAAAGAGCATTTTATGCAATTTTTTCCCTAAAAGCTTAAGACTAATTTCTATGGTTACTAGGGATATAAATCTCTAGATTGCTTTAAAACAAAGATTTGTGTTCAGGAGAGAGTTGACAGCCCCCTTTAAGAGAAGCTATTACTTAATTTTACTTTCCTAAGTTTAAACACATAAAAATATTTGTAATGATACCCCAAAGGCATCATAAAAATGTAAAATAATTGTACTCTAAAATATCTAAAATTACAGGAAATAGACCTCATTTTAAAAAATGAACTAGGATTCATGGCTTGGGAGCTAGGATGTGACACACTTCAAAACCAGAGTCTCTTGTTAGAAGGCTGTTTTTATGATTGAAAAAAAAAATCTTTTGTTAATTGTACGGACTTTAAGATATGTCCATTCAGTTAGGAAATAATTCTTTTTAGTCTCGTTACCTTTAATTGGTTCTACTGTATGGATGCCTTCAGTCCCTGCAAGAAAAATCATCTGTATGTAGAATTAGGTAGGAGCCCTGGGTTTGTGTCTGTGGCTTCACTTTAGACTGTTCCAAGTATCGTTCACAAAGAAGGGCCCATTCTTAAAGAGCACAAACACTTGTGGTGATTACTTTCCCAAGGCATCTTTCCTCTTTCAGTACATAGTGGGGGCTAATAAACTGTTCCAGGCTAAAGGTGTATCGTATCTTAATAAGCACAGTATGAAATGTTTGATAGGAAGACTGTGAAAATCATTTTCCACTTTTTAGTACATAAAACTAATCCTTACCTTCCTTCCCATGTGATATTGTGGCTTTTCTTTTTTGTTTTTGTTTTCCAAAATGTTAGCTGGGCCATCTATAATAAAACATCCCCATTTCATTAAGAAAGCAAGATAATAACTTATACAGTATTCATGCTGAAGACTGGATGTTCTGTACAAGACGCCCTGAGCCAGGAATGCTTTGCATTAGTTCCCATTTATATTTTGACAGCAAAATAGGAGAAAGAAACTCCTTACCCTCCTTTTTTTTTTTTTTTTTTAAGAGACAAGCAAATGCAGTTAAACCTAGGCACTGAAAGTGCTGTGAGCTGCACGTTTGAGCAGACGTAAACAGCGGTCATCGCAAATGCACACGAATCACTTTGCTTTTATCTTTCAAGCAAAGCATTTCCCATAGTTTTTGTGGGTTTTTATTTAAGTTGGGAAAACTTTGGAAGTTTGTGTGAAAGTATAAATAAATGTAGGGAAGTCATGATTAGAGTTTGATAGTAAACACTCAGCAGCAAATTGGGAAAGTCTATTAAAGTCAGATGTAGCTTTTAATAATGTTTGCTCAAAAACTTACTCTCGAGAAGAAAGAAGCAGTGACTTATGCACGTTTGGAACAAAGGCTTGGCCGTGATTCAGAATAAAAGCTGAATGCAAAGTTTCTCCATGAGGTTTCTGTGATTTAAAGAGCCTTCGTGATTGTTACAGGAGCCTTCACAATGCCCTTTCCTAATCTTAATAAGCACAGAAGTCGCTTGTGTATCCATATGTGTGTATGTGTTCCAGTTTCCAATAAAGTCTAACATTTTTTTTCTCAGAATAAACCTGTGTGAAGATTCTCAACTCTGCAATGAGGGAAAAAGTAAATTTATTTAGTTATTGAAATTCACTGCAATATAGGATATAGATAAAAATAGAATTTAATGTTTGAAATTTGTTTCAGATCCCAAATTTCTTGTGAGCTTAACTAGTAGTCCGTCAGTGCTTCTGTCCCCTGTGTGTGCTCTGACGCTGGGGAAGCAACTTCATTTCCCCTGGGGTAACTCCAAAGACTCTGCTGCCTGTGGCTTGCCGGTTGTTGCCCAGGGGTTGAAATAGTGATGAGGGTAACCTCTGATGAGAGCTGGCTGAAGGTCTTAACAAACGTTTGACCCTCCTTTCTCTGAAATGGGACTGTGGGATCCTTAAAAGTTTGTGTGTGTGTGCTTGTTGTTGGGAGCACTTGGTGATAGGTTCTGATAAGTTTTATAGCTAACAAATTGAGAAGGAATTTTAAAGCAAAATACTTTGTTATTTTGATAAGAAAAGAAATGTGTATATTTGTCATTAGTCATCTGGAAAAATACTCCAGAAAATGCAAGCTTGTACTTACTCAGTTTACTGCGAAAGCTTTCAAACATGAGCTTTGACTATATAATTTAAGTCAAGACTTTTAAGTACTTTTGTCCCAGTAAAATAATTCTTAAAAGTATGGAATTTGAGTCTCATATTTAAGGTCTATTATATTATCCTTCTTTTCCTAGCTGTTCTACTCCATTATAGAATGCTATTTTAGGAACCAAGTATTTCATTCTGTTTGAACTTTAAGTAAATTCATTTTTATCAGGCAAGCCCTTACTTTGTAAAATTAAGCAGTTGTCAGTTTGCTGTAGTTACTTATTTTCACTTTTTCAAAGCAAATGTATTAGAACCTTTTGTAACTTATCCCTTGAAACGGTTCTTTCTGCCGTGTGTGTGAGAGAGAGAGAGAGAGACCATAATGAGGGAACGGAATCTATACTTTTTTTGAGGACCGAGGATGATTAGGCAAGGCCCTGGATTTTCTTGGAATGCCGGCATCCGTGTTGCTGGCAGAGGCCAGCATGCTCAGCATTTTCTCCCCATTCACTCAGCTGAATGAGGACTGTGGAGGCCAGGCTGTGGATCTTGTTACAGACCCTTCCTCCAGCTTCCCGATAGGAGTGCCTGCTCATTCCTTTGCTTACATTTTGCTAAAGAAGCAGTAGGCTAGTGCAGAGCAGAGTCCTGTTATCAGAGCAGTGTTTTCTGGTGAGTGTGAATGATTGGCATCTATCAGGCAGCAGAGACAGTGCCTGTCTTCCCTCTGTACTGCTCAAAGTCGCTTTTGCTGGTCCCTTGCTGATGTGAAGCAGAAACTGAACAAGGTAACAGTTTTGATGGTGAGATTAGAGGTAGCCAGGCAGACTGTCTCCTGGCTTTTAGAGACCCTCATAAGCTCAGGCCACCCCCTCCCCTTGTTTAGATATTATTTGCTCTTTTGAGTTTCGGATTACAGGAGCAATTGATCTGCATGACCTATCTTGAGAACTTTAACTTTGCAGTGGAAACTTAAACCAAATGTGTATCCTCAAGAGACAAATCATCTTAGGACCAGGCTGCTGTCACTTTGATGTACTGTGCCTCTCTCAGGGGACTCTTATGGTAGAGAGCGCCACCTAGTGGATGAAACAAACTTGTAGTTGCTACTGTGGCTAGAAGGCTAGAGAATTGGTCTGATGCTTGTTCTTGGCTCACAAAGAATTGAGTTTTTTATGTTGTTCCTAGCATGTAAATTTAACTGTGGCCAGGATTCTAAGAGAATGAGATGGAGAGCATTTGAGTCTTCATACACAGTTCCTCCCCTATTGCTGTATTGCTGTGATTCGGCGGGGGGGGGGGGGGGGGGGCGGGGACAGTGTTCTGTAGTTTCGGGGACTTCATGGACTGGATAGACCCATTCTATTGCTGCAGGTTCCATTCTATCCTGAGGATAAGTATGAACTGTATATTACAACTGAAGTTGTATGTCTCTGATTCATGCTAATATGTTTACAGCAACCATGAAAAAGCTGTATTTTAAAAACCTCATTGTACGTTGTAACTGCCAATTTTTAGGTATAGCTATCCCTTAATGCTTTTATAAAATGATACATTCTTGATAAAATATCTCACTCTTTGATTTGTTGAATGTTTTCAACATTTGTTGAGCTGGAACCTATGCTGGATCTTCAGAATTCAAGACGAGCAAGACATGGTTCTTCTGAGCTTTATAATTCTTCACCACAAAAGGGAATGGACACTTTGGGGTGTGGGCTGTGCTGTGATGTATATCATTATGTTTGTCTGCTAAGTATTCTCTACTATGGATGGAAAAAAATATTAGCAACTGCTTTTGAAGAAATTGATAAGTAAAATTAATGGGTTATTTTTATGAGCTTGGTGCAGGGGCAGTAGCAGAAGGTGGCATGACAGCTTCTCTCTGCCTTATTTCTTGGGCTCAGGTTTGTTCCAGGGAGCTCAGGTCCGGAGGTTCATGAATAATAATTCAAAACAGCAAGAAGCTCATTCTGGAGTTTGGAGCCTGGCTTTCCATTCATTAGCTTTATGAACTTGACAGGTTTCCTCATTTGCGCTGAGAAATAATTTGATAATCAGTACGGAAGTCTAACCTAGTACCTAATGCACAGTGAATACCATATATCTATTACAGCTTATAGTTAAAAAAATCTTTGAAGCTTTCTTCCATTCCTCCCTCTCCACCACTTGTAAGGCAGATCTGTGGTTATCTCTCACGAGCAGTCTTCCCCCACCCCGACGCCCCACTGATCTCCTTATCACAACTGGTTAGTGTTACCTACAGCCAGACTCGCCAGTCATCCAGGGCCAGTGACCGTCTCAAGTGCCTAACTAGAAACTTGTTCTGTGTACAGGGTGCTTACTTACACTAGGATATGTGTGTGTGTGTGTGTGTGTGTGTGTGTGTGTGTGTGTTAGCAGAGTTCCTTGACCTGAGTTCTAGCAAGCAAAGAGCCTGTAAAGCTCAGAAAGGTAGTAGAGAGGTTTGTGTCTAAAGAGAATGTGTTATTTCTTAGGTCAGAGTCTCAGGCACCTATGTCCCATAAAAAGGTCAGAAACTATGTGTTAGATGTTTGTAATTCTTTTTGTAAGGCCAATAAAAAAATTAAAAGTAGAATCCCTCCTGGAAAATGAAACTCAAGTTCCATTGTTCTCCAGTTGCTTTTTATGATACAAGAACACTCTATGCACAGAGTTGAGATTTTGGTTGGCCTCGTCTTCCTGTCACCCTCCTGTCACAACTATGGAATGTTAAGACAAAGGGAGGTAGAATGCAGGCTGTTGTGTAGACTCAGACCAGGGCAGTTCACCGAGACCCTAAGCTAGCTCCGTGGCTCATCTCCTTTGTAGAAGCTCCGAAACTTCCCTTGCGGTGTCATTTCTGTTGCACATTCACCAGAAACATGTAGAATCTGCCCAAACCTATACCTTTCACAACTTGTCAGGGTGATTCTTTTTATTGTCCACTTTCCTTACACCTTCCTGAAAAATATTTTAAATTTCTGAAGCCTAGGCCTTGGAAGTTCTGTTGTTGAGTTCATGTAGTCTGTTAGATAGCTACTGAGACTACTGCCGTGTACGCGGCCTTGGCATCATGCTCTAGTGGAGCCAGGCCGAGGACACTGCCCACCTTTGGGCACAGTAGCTTTTGGATGGTCAGACACCAACATGGTTCTGGAACGTCTCAGCTGGGAGGATCTTGCAGCATGCAGTTGAGGGTTTCGGCACAACAGTGGCCCTGCGGTCAGAAGTGGCTCAGTCACTCTTCACCCTGAGGTGCATCCTGCTCTCTGCCTGCACTGAGCACTCATCACAAGTTCTGCTTTCCAGGGAGCAGGGCAGGTACAGGCTGCGCTTTCGGGCAGTATGAACACTGGACCCGGGAAAGTGTGTGCTGAGTCAGGGTGGGGCTATGGTGGGGAAATAAAGCAGTGAGAGAGGACAATGCACTGGGCACAGGCAGGACAGGCTGGTTGGTGGGTAAGCCCACAGAAATTTGCCTGGCAAAAGCCTGTTTTCTACTTGGTGTGGGGGACCTTGGACAAGGGAGGCATAGGGTTGGGGAATCCCCACTCCTCTCATTGGTTTGGTTTCCCAGGGGCTCATCCAGGAAGAATATCTCACCTCACCACTTGTATCTCTAGCATGGATGTACACAGCTAACTTCATCATGACTCCCAAGGCCACCAGCCATGGCGTCTGAGCCATACCTGAAAAAAACACATTCTGTTCCTTTGGTTAGAGAGTTGAGCTGTTCTGAAGTTCGTGTCATTGTAGTTATGTGTTCTGGTCCCCTTGCACTCTGTTTAGTGGAATTATAGGAGGCCATTGTTTTCCCTGAACAGACAGACCAAACCAAAACAGTCATTCACGCTAATGCTGCTGAACCAAACAAACGTTTTAATGAAGATGAGTGTTTCATTTCTTTGGGTGCTGGAAATCCTAGTTTATCTGAGTTAGTGTGATGAAGGTGACTCCACAAGCAATGCCAAGAGGGTCAGGGCTGACTGATCCTGATTGTTAGTCTATAGCTTGGTCTCCTGTTGCCCAGTGAGTGTCCTGCTGAAGGAGAGCGGAGGCCAACTCTTCATGAATGGCAGGCCAAGCCAATATGATCGGGCGCGCGCGCGCGCGCGCGCGCGTGTGTGTGTGTGTGTGTGTGTCTGTGTCTGTGAGTGTGGTTTTTGACAGTCATCTTTCTCCTTACCCTGATCCTGGGCACTGAACTCAGGGCCTTGCACTTACTCTGCAGGTGGGTACTCTGAGCTAAATCTCCTCCCTCCACCTCAGTCTCTGGAGTGCCAGAACTAGCATGTGCCACCTTGCTGAGCTCCCAGGTTCTTTGTTGATTTTTAAAATTGAAATACAGTTAAAACATTGATGCTTTTTGATTATAGTTGTTTTCAGTGACAAAATGATCAGAATTACAAATGACAAGAGGCCAGAAAAAGCATGGACAAAATGAAGACATAATTCATCAACAGCACTATTGGGAATCATCTTCCCCAAGTTGATGTAAAGCCAGCCTGACTCAGTGACTCAAGAGTGGGCATTCTGAAGTGACATCAGTAAGAATACTAAGTCCAGACATGAGAGGCAGTGGCTCCTGCCAACACAAGGCTTCCAGTCTGTTCTGGGCATCATGTTGACTTGTGAGGCCCATGACCTGATATATTTAAGGTGATAAATGTGTCTAGAAGCCACAGATATTATTTCGGATAGAAAATTAATGAGAATTCTGGGAACGTTTAGCCTAGAGAAAGGGAAGCCTCTGTGTATAGGGAATGCAACACTTGAAGGTTTCTTCCAGCCAGCCCTGAGCACTGAGAGAGGGATCTCGTGTGCTGGAGAAGTGTCTGCTGCTGAGCTGTGCTCCTAACTCATTGAACTTCATTCAGGAGAAAAATAATTTTTTACTGTTTGAAGTGGAATGAATTCCCAAGAGGCAGTGGGCTTCCCATGTGCTGTCCTTCACAATTAGATGTCTTCTAGAGTCTTCTAGGCCAGAGAATCCAGGCAGGGGCAGTAAGTCTCTTCTTTATGCAGTTTCTGCTAAGCAAAGAGAAAGGTCTAGTAAAATAGCAGTGTCCAAGCTTTGCAGGACAGGGACTACTACACTAACCATCACCACAGAGATGCAATGTGGGGTTCTGGGAGGATGGAGGGGAAAGGCAAGGTTGTTCAGCTAGCATAGGAAGAAAGTGGGGCCCTGAAGGAGTTGGGAGGAAGAGTAATCTATGGTTTGCTTGTTCTTCAGGTTGAGTCCAGGCTTGCTGTAAAGCAGGTGCTGCTTCAGCTTCATTGCTGCTGTGGGGCTGCTCAACCTCTGCAGTCCAGCAGTGAGTCCTTTTGCTTTGTATTAGCACTAAGAAGGCAGCGTTTTTGTTTTCTGAGAGCTGTTTGTTCTGTTTCGGGGGATAGGAGCTTACTATCAGGAAGGAAGCTCTAGTTTGTAGGTTAAGTTAGCTGCCAGTACCCTAAGCTCTAGGTCACTGTGCTCACCCCACAGTGCCACTAAGCCTTGTTCACTATCCAGCCTGTCCTACCCTCTGCTATTCAAGACTCTGGGAAGTTAGAAGACAAAGGTGAGACTAGAAAAAGTGATTTCTGCTACACATGGTTCCTGTCTGTCTCTTAGAAGATGGATTGAATCCTGGGAGCTGCTGTTTGGGAAAAAAAAGCGAAGTTTGCAGACTGACAGCACCCTCCATACACCATTGATGAGGACCAGATGCAGCCAGCTAGCCTTGGGAAGGCTTTATGCAGTAACAGGGACGAGAGCCACAATACCACAGGTGGAGTCCTGTGGACCCAGCCGCTTTGGGTAGCTGGTAGTGGCAAAGATGAGGGCATGAGAAGGAGCCTGCTGAGGGATGAGCACTGAGGTGTAGGAAGGGAGTGAGCAATGGGGCCAGCTCCTAGAGCAGATGCTTAGCAAGGCAAGTGGCAGACAGAACTCATAGGTATGGTTTATTTGTGAGCATAATGGAGGCCTGTGATTTTCTGACTTGGAAACAGAGAGTGAGAGAGGATATCAAGTCTTTGGGATCATAGGGACAACTGGTGGTGATCTATGAGCCAGAGTAGAGTGGAGTGGTTGCCCTAGTGCCTTCCAGGACACACTTCCTTTGATGCACTAGTGGAGTGTCCAGAAGACAACTGGAACTCAGAAAGAGATGGGCCTGGGTATGTGTTTTATGAGCTTGTGAATAAGCCTATGTTGGAATAAGTATACCCAAAATGCCAAGGACCCTGCCAAGGGCTGAACATAAGAAGCAGATTACAGTTCAGTGCAGGCGGAGAGCAGATCTCAGAAGTAACCTGGGAGGCTGAATTTCAGGAGGGACTTGTGGGGGCTGGGAAGGAGCTCCCCAGCAGAACAGTGATTCTCAGGCTTCTTAGTGCAACAACCCTTTAATACAGTTCCTCATGTTGTGACCCCCAACCAAAACTTATTTTCATTCCTAACTATAATTTTGTTACTGATCTGAATTATAATGTAAATACCTGTGTTTTAATTTTGCTACTGATCTGAATTATAATGTAAATACCTGTGTTTTCTATTGGTTTTAGGTGACCTCTGTGAAAAAGTTATTTGACCCCAGAGGGGTCCTGAACCACTGCTGTGGGGATGGCCTTCCCTCCAGACTGCCTGCAGTGAGGGCCTCATTCTGTGGTGGGAAAGGGGAAGGAGGAAGCCCGAGACTGTACAGTTGCTTACTCAACAGTTCCTGGGAGAAGAACCTTTCATAGACTAGTCCTAAGGAGCCCGCTGTCTGAGCACAGTGGACAAGCACGGTTGAGCCAGGCTCTCTGTAGAGATGGAAGCTTCTCTCCTGGGACCTAATTCAGACATCTTCCAAGGTGGCTTCAGCTGGGTCCAAGCACACCAAGGCACGTTAGTTCTGCGCTTTCAGAGGCAAATTATGCAAATCGGTACTTAGTGTTCTGAAGTCCATCAAGTCTTTGTTGGTAGCCTGTGAGTGCCAGCAGAGCAGAGTTCCTGTCATCCTGGGCTGGGGAGTCTGCCGCTGCTGCTATGATCAGTAAGAGGCACCAGTTCACTGCTTTGAACTGCCCTGCACTGATTGCATGGTCATTCTCAGGAATCCTACCCCATTTCCTCAGCGCTTTTGTTTTCGTTTATCTTGCTTTGAGTAATTTACAAAGCACCCAAGAAGTAGCAGGTACCCAAACTGTTCTGTAGGTGACACACTAAACAAAGCTGGTCCGGTCTCCACAATGGCAGCCATGTTCCCCTAAGCTCTTTTTGTGTCCATTCTGCCCAGTGCCTCATTGTGAAAACTTCCCAAACTCATCTGAAGTATACATGTAGGTGTGAAATGGTGTCCTTTCAATCAGTGTGTGCAGAACAGTTAACTTGGAAGAATCTTTTGATTCCAAACTAAGTGAAAGAACAAGAAAAGTTGAAAAGCCCTTGGAGTGGGGGTGAGGATGGAGGAACCGGTGAGACTGTTGGGTGACCACCTGTAGTGCCCTGCCTCTGCTTTAAGGCTTGTGCTGCCATCTAACGGACAGGGGAAAGTGTGCAGCTCTGAGTTAGGATTTCATCCTTGTGGAGGTGAGTTTTTATTCCCCCCCCCTCAATTCAGCAGAAATGTGATAAAATATTCTTAAAATCTCTCCCACAAATCATGTTTTGATCAAGCTCTACAGAAAATAACTTTGGACAACTTGTTTATATTTTAGTTTAGTATTGCAAATACGAGAAACCAAGAGCCATAGTGAAATGGAAGCATGTGAGATATCTACCAGGGACTGAGGATTGTCTGGGATTAACCAGTGAGACATTTAAGCAGCAAGAGGACTGTTTATGTGACATTTTGTAGCGCAGTCCTGGACCAGTTAACACAGGGGAAGCTTGCTTTCCTGAGGGTACAGAGTGCTTCTTCTATTCGGACTCACCCTAGAGCATTGTATTTCTGTTATTAAACTTTTAAAGGTGTAAACAAGAGAAGAAGAAAAAGAAAATCAGTGTGAAGGACCAAATTGGTGAGCTGGGAGTGGTGGCCACACCTCTAACTAATGCTAGCATTTAGGAGGCAGAGACAGGCAGATTCCTGTGAGCGAGTCTGTCCTCAGTCCCAGGCCAGAGGTGCACAGAGCTGTTGATTGAAAAGCAGGGCTCTCTTCTCAGAGGGGATGAAAGATTCAGATCACCCCAATCCCTTGTTCCAACAGAGAAGCAGTTTCATGAAGTTTTTTATAGTAACAGAACAAAGAAGTCATAAAGCAAGACATTTCACACACATTAGTGGAAGCACCAGAAAGGCCGACTATAGCAAAGTGAAGAAATCTCAGGTATAGACTGAACATGCTCTCTGACAGCACTCCTAGCCCTTTGATTGGTGGAAACTAGGGGTCTATTCATATGTTCCAAAGGATTCCTATCTGTTAGTCATAGGATGTTAGGTCTGACACATAGGTAGCCTATAAGAAATGGTTATTTGGAGGACACTGGACTTGCAATGTTCCAGCCTTTGCATATCTCTGAAGTTCCAGTCAGCCTCTGCCGACAGCTTCTTTCCAGGAATTCTTACCCACAGTGAAACCTCGTCTCAAAAATGAAGAAAGAAAATGAAACTACTGTGGACTAGTAATAGACATGAAAGCAATTCAAAACAAGTTATGGCCTATCTATGCTTGCCCCAAGGGTGCTTAACCTGGCCTGGAACTAGCAGAAGACACTGTCGGAAGCTGCCCCTGAATAGAGCCTTACAAACAGGAATAAGTCAAACAGAAGTCCAGGATTAGAAACTTGGCAGGCAACCAGTGTCATGGGTGGGGTATTTCCCCTAAACAGTATAGGTTATCGCCACAAATCCTGGCTGTCCACCCAAACTTGACGGTAAAATCCTATTGCCCAGACACCATAGACTTGTCACAGAACATGGAGAAATCAAGCTGGTGCTAACAGGAAGCATCCTCCCAGCTGACTGGCTCTTATTAGGAGGTACTTGCATACTGTGAACTATAATAATGGCCAGCATGGCCTCTTGTGACCACCAGTGCAATGGTGGCACAAATGTTATGGGGAGGGTTTAAGCAGCTGCTTTATTTAAAGCAGTAGAGTTAAGACCCTCTCCACAGGAGGAAACATGCCAGTACTATAATTTTAGCCCAGAATTTAGGGTTGGTGAGCACAGAGGCCCCAAGAGTGAACCTAAAGCACAGTTAATAAAAACTCAGGGTCAGAAATTGGGGTTCAACCTGAAGATCTAAAAAACAAACAGCTAGCCACTTGCTCTTACCTCGACCTCAGACTGAAATGGCGATCCTGTCTCTAGGTAATCGTAGAATGAGATTGTGTCTGATAGCTGTCTCCCTCAACCCTGTCTTATATTCCTCTCTAGGGCTGGGATTAAAGGCATACACCACCCGGCTTCTATAGCAACTGGTGTGGCTGCTGGGATTAAAGGTGTGTGTTACCATAGCCTTGTCTGTAAGGCTGACCAGTGGCACTGTTTTGCTCTCAGATCTTCAGGCAGTCTTTATTTATTAAAATACAATTAAAATGTCACTACATGAACCTACTACTTTATTCTGCTAATTGTATATAGTATCAAATTGACGTCTAAATTCACACTTCTCTACCCATAATAGTGAAGCTCTCAGACCTCATCAGCGAAGTGTCTTGTGCAGTTGCTGGTGGTACTGCAGAACCCACAACTATTCAAGCAGGCAAGAACGGGGGTGACCTCCCTCCTACTACCCCACAACTAGTCAAGCAGTCAAGAAC
>NW_004949103.1:3984347-4020997 GCF_000317375.1 Microtus ochrogaster
GGGGGTGACCTCCCCACTGCTTATTCTACTTTCCTCTGTGATCCTCTTTTCACGCTCCATACAGTTCTTGCCTGGAGCTTCTCCTCGTTGTGGATGTGGATCGGCTCAAGTGCACGTGTATCCTTGAAGTGTAAATTGTGTTTGAGGTAGCTTGGTGATCGAGGATCAAAATAAATGGCCACCATCATTCCCAAAAGTGTTTCTGACCATCCTGTTGTGTGTGGACCTTCCTCCTAACACCCTACAAGCCTCACTAGTTCTGAGCTTCCTGGGTTGCAAAACATGGAACAGCAGCTGATTTCAAAGGAAAAACCTTGGGTCTGTGAAGACATCTGTTGCAAGTCTAGCTATATACAAACATTTAAAGTTAAGATTTTGACTTTAAAAAGATGTTTTAGGATAGATAAGACGACTCAGTTCAACTCTTGCTGCCCAAGCATGATGGCTTGAATTTGATCTCTGGAACACAACCAAGTTGTCTTCTGACATGCACACATGCACAATGGCACACATATCTTAGCACATATGTGCAAACAATAATAAATCTTAAAAATTTTTAAATGAAGTTTTTTTTAAATCAACAAATGCAAGCATTCCCACATGAAAACTCAAGTTCAGTACAGAATAAACATTGCCTTTGTGTCTGATTTTTGATCTCTTCTAGTTCTGTTGCTCCCTGGCCTTGTGACCTTGTGCAGGGCCTGTTTACACATTTAGTAATTGGAGTAGTGGATGATGTCCAAATTATACAAATGCTGTAGGTGTGCAGACCATAGCATATTTGAGCTGCTCAGCAGTGTTTCTTACCGAGCATGCAGGTGTCAGGTAGTTCATGGGTTGTTATGACTGTGTAGTATGTGGAGGAATGGACACACCAGAAGGGAACTGCCAGCTCATGTGGCCTCTAGTTCCTCCTCGTCCTCCTTGTGAGTCAGGTATTGGAGAAATAAGGCATGGTACTTAGACTGCCTGGCTTCCATACAGAGTTCAACCCCCTTGTGTCTCTGAGCCAGGGGGATCTCTCTCTGACTCAGTCGTCTCCCTGGTAGAATGGGCACATGATAGTTCCTTCCTCCTGGGAGATTTGCAGCAGCATCACAAGCTAGTGCATGCAGAACTTTGAGATTCTATCTGCCCCGGAGGAGGTTTTGAGTCAGGCTTTATTCTGGTGGTTTTTAATGGGCTCTTACAGCATTAAGTAGAACATAAACGAACACTGCAAGTACTTAGATGCAGTAGCTAGAGACTGTTGGGGCCTAGTTGTTACTCTAGGTATCTCTTACTAGTCATTCTTTTAACCAGAAATCTCTCACCTTCAAATTCCTAGAATTAAAAAAGCACTGAATGGGAAGCCTTCAAGTAAGGTGTAGGAGTGATTGAGGGAGACACTGGACACCAGCCTCTAGCCTCCACATTGCATGTACACATACCTGCACACGCACACAAAGAAATCTTAACGTCTCCTTGTTGTGTTTCATTCTTGGCATTTAAATATTTTATATAGTATACTGATGTTGAGTTTAATATCATTTTAAATGAATTATTTGGTGATTTCATGCATGTATACAGCATATATTTTTTTATCATATTGGCCCCTTCCAGCTTACCTTAGGCCCCCAAACATTATACTCCCCCAAGTTCATCTCTTCTTTTCATAACTTATAATCTGGTGCTGTCCTCATGTGCAGGGGTGGAGGGCTGACCACTGGAGCATAGGCATCCTACCCAGCCACTTCTGTGAAGACAACTAATTCTCCCAGCAACCTTATGGGAGGGGCTTCTGATGATATCAAGTAACTTTTTAACTTAGCAAGGATTACATTTAATCCTGAGTAAACTTTACTCTTTTTGTTTTGTTTTCATTTTTGAGACAGGGTTTCTGAGTGTAGCTCTGGCTGTCCTGGAACTCACAGAGATTTGCCTGCCTCTGCCTTCCTAGTGCTGAGATTAAAGATGTGCGCCATCACTGCCTGACCGCTTCACTCTGTTTTAATGAACTCATTGGATGAAAATTTGCTGTTGTTGAGCAGGTGAAGTTGGGGTCCTTTTGTTAGACTTTTAAAAGTGAAACATTTTGTCTTTGTCTTTTGTGAGCCATGGGGCCCTCTTGCTTCTGCATTCACCTACAGTACCATTTCTCCATTGCAGGCTGGAACAAGCTAACTGTAGGTAGCAGCTGGGTCTGGCCTGTGTCTGGCTCTCTTTGGAGTTTATACAACATTTTATGAGAATCTTTCCAGTTCCTTATCAGAGCTGTGTGTAGAAAGAAGTTTCTGTCCTGCCGTCGTTCAGTCCCAAAGAAGCACACAGAGGCTTATCTTAATTATAAACTGGTTGGCCTATTAGCCCAGGCTTATTTTAACTAGCTCTTACAACTTAAATTAATTCATAATTTTTATCTATGTTTAGCCACGTGGCTTGGTACCTTTTCTCAGTGCAGCATTTTCATCTTGCTTCCACTGCATCTGGGTGACGACTACAGACCAAGCCTTTTCTCTTCCCAGAATTCTCCTAGCCTGGTCGCCCTGGCTATACTTCCTTCCTGGCTACTGGCCAATTAGCGCTTTATAAAACCAATATAAGTGACAAATCTTTACAGGGTACAAGAGCATTATCCCACAGCAGCTCCCACACCTCTCCAGACAGACCTGGTCTATTGTCTCATGTGAGAATGCTGATTATCTTCAGTGTCTCCTATGCATAGGCTTGTGAAGACACTGTGTAGGCCTCCTGGGTAGCCCATGATGAATCTGAAAAGAGAAGCATCCGTATAAAAGCTTAGTCAGCGTTTAACAGCATGGGAGGTGTGCAGAGGTCCTTTTAAATGCACAGCAAAGTGAAAATTATCCTGAGCTGGTCTTAACAGAAAATCTTATGGAGAAGTGAAAGTTCAGCAGATCTGTCAGGAGAAGCACAGAGGCAAGAGTGGAGGTCTGAGTGAGCAGTAGTCACCAGACAGAAGCAGGCCACTGCTGGCTAATCCTTCTCTTCCTCTCAGAACACTTGTCCCTAAAGACTGTGACCTGACTGAATTACTAACACCCCCTGGCATTTAGGTGCTCCAGAGCAGGGTTGGTTTAGTTCTCGATACTGTGGATGGAACCAGGGCTTGGAGGATCCCAGAAAGGGCTCATGTGCCTAGGCTACACCAGCAGGCCCAGAGTAGGCTTTTCATTAAACTTGAAGTCAGCCATATCTTCACAACCCATTGCTTCTTGCTCATCTGTGGGAGCACCCACAAAGAAGGTGGGGATCCCTGTAGGTTTAAATCATTGTCCAAGTCATCTCTACTTATACTGCTCCCACAAGTCTTGTTTGTATACCTGCAGCTTCAGCCTCAGAATCCATTCCCTACAACACTTGAAAGAAGAAATGATTGTCTGTGAATGTAGATGCATACAATACACTAAAAAAAAAAAAGAATTGCCCCTTATTGAGCTCAGGAGGTGCGCTATCTGGTGTAGTCTGCCTAACATAATAGGAATAATACAGTTAGGAAGAAGCAGCCATTTCCAGAGCCCGAGGCCCATGAGAGTTAGTATGATAGAGTTAGTGTAGTAATGACTGTGAGATCCTAAATCCCAAACTGTGAGTTGGCTATGGTGGCTCATGCTTGTCATCCCAGTACTCTGAGTTTGGAGGCAGGAGGACCACAATATCAAGGCCATCCTGAGCTATATGGCTAGACTTTGTTTTAGCATTCACCTCTCCCAGCAAAATGAGAAACAAGTTCCTGAGTTCACAGTGCAGTCTCCCTGCAGCTGTGCTCTACTGTGTGGAGAAATATGCCCACTCAGTGTACACCTGTCCATGTAAAGTGTTGCCATCTTTTCCATTGTAGATTTCTCACATTGGGAAGCTGAGAGATTTTCTCCTGGAACACAGGAAGGAGTATATTAATGCTTACAGGTAAGTGGGTTCTTATTTCTGTGACTTTGGTGGCTGCATTCCTTTCTGTTGTGCATTTTACTGACTCACACTTGAAGTGGGGAAGGTCAGTGTCCTAGTTTGCTTTCTTTTACAGTGATAACATCATGACCAAAAGCATCTTGGGAAAGAAAAGGTTTATATGATCTTATACTTCTATATCAAGAATGTGACTGAGAGAGGCCAGGCCAGGACCCTAAACAGAAACCAGGAGGCAGGAACTAATGCATAGGCTACGGAAGAACACTGCTTACTGCCTTGCTTCCCATGGCTTGCTCATTCCACTTTCTTATACACCTTGGACCACCTGCCAGGGTGACATCACATCAATCATTAATGAAGAAAATACCCTTCAGTCTTGACTACAGACAATCTGATGGAGGCATCAATTACATTCCCTCTTCCCAGATGACTCCAGCTTCGGTTGAGTTGATAAACACTCCCCAGCACTTCAGTTAGGCTACGGGTAAATGAATATCTGCAGAGTGAAGCAAAACCACCATGGCAGGTTTGCACCAAGTCACTAGTTGCCACATGTCAGCAACAATATCTGACGGTCTGTGTGTTTCTTTGTCGGTACCATTTTCTACTAATGGATGACACTTGCTGCCTGAATGTGGATAGTACTGTGCACAAAGGTGTGGACACATGTGTCCATGTCATCTGAACCTGGGGAGGGGCAGGTTTTTAAGGCTCTCCTAGGCTATTTTTTCCTATGTTTGGCCATCCCTGCCTGTGACTCTGGCTTTTCTGGTTTGGAAGCGTTCTTGTGAGCCTATTTCCAGCCCTCACCCTTGTGTCTGTCACTGGCTTGTGCTTTTCTCACCATTTCTCTTTCTAATGAGAATCTCCTTCTTTTGGCACTTCCTGGAGACAGAAACAGAGCTGTCTGGCTTACAGCATATCTCATGAAGGCTTTACTCATCCTCTTGTGTACTTATGCTCATGTTCCTCCTGGTGGTGAATTTTTGGTCAGTAGCCATTTGCTTTCATCGCCATCTGAGTAGATCCACAACATTGGTATTGGTGCACCTTCTCCTCTCAACCCAAGCCTCCTGGACCCTTTCTGCTATGAACCTCCGGCCTTGCCAGCCTTCCTGGAAGGCTCCAGGCTCTTTCTAGCTTCAGGACATGCCCAGATGAAATACTTCTTATTTCCTTCCACACATCCCCCTTTCAGCTTCAGCCCTCAGCTTCTATACTGTATAGCATGTGGAGGACAGACCATGCCCATGCATGCTAAGGCTTTAATTAAACTGTGTCTTCTAAGAGGCCCTCTCTAAGACCACCCCGACAAATCTCTCCTGTTTATTTTCCCAACATGGATATTTTCTTTGAACATGGGTCACGGTGTATAACTATTTAATCGGCTAATAGGTTTTTGTCATTACTTTGTAAATTTTGTGAAATCCAAGACCTTATCAACTTTGCATTCATATTTTTATAATGCTTCAGCTATACATTGCACTCCATTAGTGTTTGTCAAATAATACATGAATGATCCCTCATCTCCCCAAGACCCATGGCTAGCCACTGGTTCTTGTCCACAGGGGTTTTGGCAGCATCTTAAGAGATTTTGTCCTAGCAGCAAGAGGAGTGCTACTGGCATCAGGCAGGTGTGGGGCAAAGGCATGCCAAATAGCCTGAAGTGCACAGCAAAGCCTCCCACAGCCACAGGGCATCTGGCATTGACCTTGAAGGGGCGTCCTCAGCCTGACCTGCACCCTTACATGGATCTGTAAACACCTGCCCAGGGCCTTCTGCAATTCTAGAGGCTTAGAGCACATCAGGGAGTAAGACAGAAAACTGTCTCTCCTTTTTACAGCCTGCATGCTAGAGGACTGGCAAAGAATTTATGGTAACGGGTAAAGATGGAACAAGCCATGGGGCTAGGAGTGCTGCAGATGTTCACAGTTTTTACATAGTGTGGTTAGGACCGGCCCCTTGAGATATCCTCCTGGTAGACTCCTCTCTGAAGCTTGAATTCCCTGGCAGGCAGGATTGTGTCCTTCCTGTTTTGCTCTTTCCTCCTCATTTCCATCCACAGCAGAGAAGGTGAAAGCCCCACTTGAGCCCCGTCCTTCCATCTCCAATCCAGCCTCTGAAATCCAGCTACATACATGGTTCCCATTGGTTTTGATGGATTGGCGCTCTTCTTTCCTTCCACTTACGTACTTATCTTGCTTCCTCCCTAACCCATACTGTTTCATTTCACTCCAAACATCAGTGTAAAGAGGGCTGCACCTCAGACTTTGTGGGCCCTGCATACTTTCTGGCACATATCTTATTTGTTTATTACCTTTGAAAAACAACAACAACAACAAAACATTCTTAACTTCCAGGTTGCACAGAACTACAGAACTGGACCTGAGGGCTGGATTTGGTGTGTTTTCAGAGCACTGATGTATGCCCACCAGCATCACCATTTGTTGCACTGGGATCGCGCAAAGAAAGCTCCATTGCCATCTCTGTTCTCCCAGGTTCATTTTCTGACTTGCTCATCATCAAATCTAGTGACTTCTCTCAAACTGTGTATAAATGGAGTCACACAGAGCACACCCATGTGCTTACCTTCTAGTACCCCAAATACCCATTTATTTTCTTATTTCTTTTATTTTTATATTACATTGAGCTGAATTATCATAATTTGGTTATTCATTTACATAAGAAATGGGTGTTTCTAGTTCTGTGCTATTATAAATAGAGGAGCTGCTATGACTGAGTGCCCCCTGAAGTCTTTATGAACACTAATGTTCATAAATAGCAAGGTGAGAGGTTGCTAGATCGTTCATCTGGCAGGTGTATGTTTAGCCTTAAAACAAACCCCAAGCCAGAGCCCAATGGTGCAGTGGACTGGAACATTTAAAATCAACTATCAGACAGTTTGCAAAGTAATTTCACATAACCCGTCACAACAGGGGAGAGCTGCCAGTGCTCCACATCCACACCAGTGTCTTGTGTGGGCAGTCTTTCATTATAGCCATTTTAAGTAGTGTGAAATAGCGTCTCATCATGCTTTAAATTAGCTCCTAAAATGTCTTACAACAGTGTGGTTTTTTTCCCTGGTGTCCATGGGGCATTGGATCCTGCATCATAGAGGTGTTCAAGACCCTCACAGAATGGCAGAGTGTTTGCATGCTTGTGTGTGCTTGCTGGAATCACCTGCAGATGTCTGATGGTGTCCATCACAGGGTCAGTGCTCTTGAAATACTTTCTGCTGCAGCATAAGGAACAGACAGAGAAGAGCCCATGTGCTCACAGTGTGGTTGTCTGTAAGAATGCACTGTAAATGCAGAAGTCCAACTGTATTTTCACCTCCTCTGACTATTCCAGCTTTTGTTTCTTTTTCTTAACTTCTGCCATAAAACTTTGGGTGTTTTCTTGGCTTTTTTGTCTTATTTGTCTCTACTTTGCATTTGAAATGTGCCATAATTATTGTGTTAGTCAGATTTTCATCCCTATGACAAATACCTGAGAGAGCAACTTAAAACATAGAGATGGTTTATTTTGTTTCCAGGTCTCAATTCATGGTCAGTTAACTGTTATTACTGTGGGCCTATAAGGCAGAAAGTCATGGCAGAGAGTTTGTCAGTGCAAAGTTGCTCACATCTCAACCAAGAACTGAGAGAAATGGGATAGCTACCACCCTTCAAAGACATGTCTTCTGATATGCTTCCTCCAGACAGGCACCACTTGCCAGTAGCTCCTTGATGCTGTTTGTGGACTGATGATCCAGTCATGATCCAGTACTAACCAGCTGGGGACCAGGCTTCCTACACAGGCATTTTGAGGACCCCTTTATAGTCAGACTGTTGTAGAATATTCCTTTACACTGTGTCCCTGTGATTGGTTTAATAAAGAGCTGAATGGCCAATATCTAAGTAGGAAGAGGTTAGGCAGGACTTCTGGGGACAGAGAAGACTCAGAGAAGAAGAAAGGCGTCATCAGCTGGACGAAGAGGAAGCAGGACATGTAAGGGGAGAGATAAAAGCCGCAAACCACGTGACAGCACATAGATTAATGGAAATGGGTTATTTAAGTTATAAGAGCTAGGCAGAAATAAGCCTAAGCTAAGGCTGAATTTTCATAATTAATAAGTCTCTCCGTCTTTATTTGGGAGCTTGCAGTACAGAGAAAGACTTACTGCATCAGACGGCAGTTCTGTCTCCCCACACAGTCATCCTTTGGTCATCTGTGAGGTGCACTGTACTAATGCTTATTTTATCTCATTTAGTCCTTGAATTCTCTGTGCTCGTTTTTACTAAGTGCCTGTCACATGACATACTCCACTCCATGCCATTTTACTCTTTGTTTTTTGGTTTTTTTTTAATTTATTTATTGAGGATTTCTGACTCCTCCCCGCCACCACCTCCCATTTCCCTCCCCCTCCCCTGATTAAGTCCCTCTCCCTCATCAGCTTGAAGAGCCATCAGGGTTCCCTGACCTGTGGGAAGTCCAAGGACCGCCCACCTCCATCCAGGTTTAGTAAGTTGAGCATCCAAACCGCCCAGCCCCCCCCCCCAAAGCCAGCACGTGCAGTAGGATCAAAAACCCATTGCCATGCTCTTTGTCACACAAGCAGGCAGCACTGTAACAGGAGAGGCACCACAAAAAATAGAACTCCAGGGTTTGGAAGACCTTGGCCTTGTCAGGAAACATGTCTTTGAAGAAGTGACACTTGAGCTGAGATCTGAAAGACCTGAGTCACCCAAATGACCAAAAGGAGGGAGGGAATCCGTGTGTCCAGTGAATATGCCTGCGGCACCTGGAGCGGTGTCTGTCCTGTTGTGAGACATGCAGCAGTGCTGAGAGGAGCCTCCTCTCAGAGCATTGTCCCAGCAGCCAGAGGCTGCCGTTTTAGCTGGAAAGCCAAGAAAGCGTTTGGCCAGAGCATTCAGAAGGACTTCTGGCCTCAATTCTAGCCATCAGCACACAGGAGCACTGTGGTCCTACCCTGGCCACAGTATGGATTCACTGTGGATGGAACTCACCAAGTCATCAGAATCCAGCCATGAAGAATTTACCACAGGAGTGACAGCCCCATGAGCCTCTTTCTCGGGCTCTCCCTGTAGGAAACTAGTGTCTGCACTCCAGGCACTCTACTTTAAAAAAAAGAAAATCTGTGCAAAATGGAAATAGTTTATGCACATTCCTCAGCAGAGAAACTCATATCCCAGGTGAAGATGGGCAGTCCCCAAACTGAACAAGCAATTTTATGCTTCTAGACGTATTTCATTTTAGTGCTCAGAATGCCGTGAGATGTCCTGCTGCATAGTACTGGCATAAAGTTCTCTATTAGCTGGCTGGTGAACACTAGGTGGCAGTGTACATTTTACTTCTGAAGGTGTCCCTGCATCAGGTACTAACTCTATAGGTTGCTAACCAGAAGCTGCAATGATTTGAGGAAATGCAAATGGTTAGAACCTAGCAATTTCCAGCTTCTTTCCTTGTCTCTGACAACCGAGGCTGCAGGTGCAATTCTATAAACCTTTCTTGAAAGTCTTGTGCCCTGCCAGTGGCACTCACACAGGCATGCTGACCGTTCCTGAGGCCCTCCTAGACATGTGTGGAGCTCTGTGATAGTGTTGTCAACTGACCTGACCACACTCCAAGTCACCGTGGAGAGAAGCGTCTGAGTAGCCGTGGGGAATTATTTAGGTCAGGTTAACCATAGCTGTAGGCAAGACCCCTTCCCTAGGTGGGGGTTGTGAACTGTTTGAGACAGAGCGAGCTGAGCACTAGCTTTCATTGCCCTCTGCTTCCCCATTGTGTGATCATCTGAGTCAGGCTTTTGCTATCTTGACATGCCTTCCACGATGGACCCTACCTTGAACAGTGGGCTGGAATAAAGCCTTCCACGCTGAAGTTGCTTTTGTCAGAGCAACAGGAGGAGAAATTAAGAAGGATCCATCCCACCAAGGGGCACAATACAAAAAGAACAAGGATGTTTATATGCCCAGAATAAGCTAATTTTCCACAGAAGCCAGAACTATGAAGAGCATTGTACTGAGGCTTGAGTGTGTTAAATGTAACTGTAAACATGGGAAAATTCCGGCAGTTAAGAGATACAAGATTTTGAATAAGGAAAAGAGAAAGGGTCAAGAGTTCCAAGCTACTTTTGTTACAAAGACAGAAGTGTCTTTTTTTAATGTGGGGTTTAATCCACATTAGAAGTTAAAGGCCTCTTGTTCACACTTCCATTGCCTTGGAAAAGCATCTGACCCAGGTGGATGATGAGGGGTATGGAAGGTGGTGTGGCTCAGGCCACAGCCAGTGCTGTCACAGTCACCTAAAACCATCTAGTCTCCAAACTGCAGTGTCCTGTTCCAGGCTAGCTTCTGCCCACTACCTGTTTCTTAGCTAAGGTCAGTTTCACGTGTGGAAATGGTTGGGGGTGAGATAAAAGAAGATAACTTTTTGTCACCTTTGAAATGATGTGAAATTCCAGTTTCAGTGCTGTTTGGAGAATGGTGCCTGCCGTTCTAGTCGATTTTGAAGATGATTGTGATGGAATCCCAGGGTTCCTGAACTGCACAGTAAACTGGCATCTCAGTTCAGCCCACTGCAGCCCCAAGCCTCTCTCTTCCCAGCCACTGTGGTAGCAAATGCTGGGGCTAATCCCTAGGGACTGGGACTTCATCTTGCCAGCACTATAGCTTAAGCACATCCATAGCCTCTTTGAGCAGCACATGGAACTATGTCCCTGAAGCTTCTTTACTCTTAACTAGCCCAGCATTTTGTAGAAATTTAGTCTTCTCTGCTAACCCTTACACCCCAGTTCAATCGTATCGTGGTCTGCCGCCTTTGAAAGAGCATGGGCTTTGGGACCAGACATATTTCTGTCCAGTTTGGCTGGATATCAGTCAGTGTGTACAACTCACATCACTTCTCTGTGCTTCTTTCTGATGCAATGTGAATCATAGTCTCATGAGGATTAAATGTGTGAATTCCCAGCACACAAAAGTCCCTTGGTAAGTGATGGTTGACTTAAATAACTCTGATGGCCCATAGTGCCCTGACCATCAAACAGAGTCTGGATGGGAGTAAACTAGGCCAACAAGCAGAACTTAAGACTGTAGGTGACTTAGTCAGGTTAGTGCCACTGAGAGTCATAGTCCCTGGCTCCCAGCTAGCAGCCAGGTGCCTTTGCTAGGAGACAGTGGAATAAAGGGAAACTCTGCTGACTGCCCACAGGGGCAGACCTGTCTGGAGATGAGGGTGAGATGGGGGTGGGGCTAGGTACACACCCAGTTCCTTTAGCCAGGGTACCCATCAGGAAAATTCCTGCTCCTCTCTTGGGAGGCTGAAGAGGGAGAAACCTGGATTCACTCTGGGGAAGCTAATGCACACAGAAGTGCCAGGACAAGGGACTAGTGCCCCCACACTGCTATCCCTGAAGATGCGAATAAGCCTCCCTCAGCCACTCCCACCAAGCTCTCTTTTCTGAAGGTTGTAGAGTGTTGCCAGCTTTGCAGTTTTACAGCCCCCCTCCCAGTACGATGTGCTGGCCTTGGCCTGTTCCTAGGAACATTTTATAAGCAGTGTAATCACAGAATTGAAAGAACATGGGTAGAAATATTGCCTTCAGACCATGAGGCTTTGTAAGTTTGACATAATTAGGAAGCTATAATTTTTTCCAGAATGTAGAGCTCAGACTTTATTGACCCATTTAATTTTTTTAATAATGACATTTTACTAGAGCAGAACAGCATGAAGCCTAGGCAGCCTCTGGCTGGATCTTAGAATGACCTTAATTAAAATAATCTCCCCACTCTGTGCCTTTTCCATGAAACCCTGGCAACAAAACAATACCACTTGGGAAAACAACTTTGTTGGTTTTTGTTGTTGCTACTAAAAGAGTAACAGCACCATCAATTTCCAGTATCCAAGGTCAAGTGGGTCTGTGTAGTGTTTCTGTGGACTCCCCTCCTTCCTGAGTAGTCAGTGTTCTCAGATTAACCTTTATCAGACCTTCTCTCTCTCTATCGAATGGGCTCCATTTACTGGGACTATGGAACCGGAGGATATTAGTCCAGTGTGTTTGGACCAGTGCTGTATAGGTCTACCCTGGTGGCAGGTTCTGTATTCTTTCAGAAGCCAGCGCCTTTCTGAACTGAGCCTTTGACCCCTTTCACCTCAGTGAAAGGAGCAGAGTAGGGAGAAGTAACTGGAAGTAAAGAGTCATTTGTTCAGACACCAGGGTCCATGTGCAACATGCTTAGAAGGTGAAGGAGCAGAAGGCTCATGAGCCCAAGCCAAGGCCTGAGGTGGGTGAGATGAGCAAGAGAATTTCTCAAGAACTGCTTTGTCTATCCTAACAGCCTTTGGTCTTGGGAGCTTTGGAAGGCCTGTGCATAGGGATTCACAGGATCCAAATCTGTTAGAGCACCTGTGTAACTGGTGTGCCGAGCAAACGAGGAGGGGCTGGGCAGAAGCAGCAGATCCTAGAGTCAGCTTCAGTTGCAGATTGAATGGGAGATGTTGGTGGATAGATTCTGAGGAATGTTCTGAAGGTAGAGCCAACAGAATGTGTAGATAGATCTATACAGACCAAGAGGTAAAGGGGAGCTAGGGATAATGTCAGGGTTTGGCCTGAGCAACAAGAAGGAATGAACTGCTAGCAGCACATCCTGGGGAAAGCCGCTGGAGAGCATTGTGGAGAGAGGGGCCAGGGCTCAGCTTTAAGCATATGTGCAGTGCACAGTAAACATCTGAGTGGGGCTGTTGGGTGGGTCTGTGTTCCAAGTTCAGTGACTACTCTACTAAGTGTGGCACTGAAGAGACCAGCCATCATTCCTCTAGGTCTCCTTGCATTCCTCGAGATCTTCACCACAGAGAGAAGAGCCCTTGCCCCCACCCCCCCACCCCCCGGCAGTCACGGGCATTCTGTCTTTAGAGCATTACTTCTTTTCTGCTGAGCTTGTTGCCTCAGTTCCTAGTGCTTTCTGCTTTCCTTGTTGAGCACAGAGGCCCAGATCTCAGGGTCTGCTTAAGTTATGCTTGCAGCAGCTGTTCTGTTTCAGGCAGTTCCACATCCCTGGTTCCTCCTTTTTGAACCTCCTGCCATCACCCAAACTCTGCCATTCTCCTCCCTTCTTTATGTCTGCCTTGTTGAAATGGGGAGAGGAGCTCTTTCTATGTAGCCCAAGCTAGCCTTGAACTCCTGGTCCTCTTACCTCCTCTTCTCAGTCCTGAGGTTTCAGGGGATACTCCACCAAACTCAGAAGCTCTGAAATTAGAGTTCAACAGAAATTTATCATGCCCCCTACCCTTTATAAGTGCTAGGAAACAGAGACAAGACAGACTGGGCACACAGCTAACTCAGTGGTAAACACTTGCTGTTATGTGTGAGGCCCTGGGTTCAGCCCCAGCTTTGAGTAACAAACAAGCAAACAAATGAACACGGAGACAAACAAGGCAAGATTCTTAGCTTGAAGTCAGTAGCTCCAGGCCTGACCTTTCACTGCTGTTCCATGTAACATGTTGTCACTGCATTTCTCTTTGTACACCCAGCCATTTCATTGGCTCCAGAGTTTCTGACTAGCTCTGGAGACTGCTAAAGACAGCAGTCCCACCCACCTATCCTGTGTTCCAGCCAGTTTGAAGTCCTCCCCTCCTCTCCGGCTTTCATTGTTACCTAGGGTCTATTCTTACCTCCCTTAATCATGCCTCTCTTTCAAGAATCAGTTTGTGGGTTCCTCCCATCCACCACCCCCTACACACATACCAGTATGGGAAACAAGCATCCTGGTCCAAACACGCCTGCCTCATTGCCCATGGTGACACACATGGTAATCCCAGCACTTGGGAAGTAGAACCGGGAGGTTCAGAATTCCAAGGCCTTCCTCAGCTACATAGTAAGATTGAGGCGAGAGTAACCTACATGTGACCTTGTTCCTAAGAAGTATTGTAGAGATTGTTGAAGTTAAGACTCCAGAGCAGGCTGCCTTGGTCAAAAACCATCTCTGTTAATAACTGGTTGTGTAATCTTAGCAAGTCAGATAGCCTTTCTTTGACTCAATTGCTTCATTTGTAAAATGGAAATATAACAGCACCTACCTGGAAGTTTTGAGAATTAAGTAGGTAAATGTACAGAGTGCCCTAGATTAGAACATGGAAAGATTGCTGAATATTAACCTGTGCTGTGTGATATAACACATCTATATGCATAGGCCTGTCGATGTCACCTATTTGATAATTTATTGAAAGCACGGTCTGCATTCAGCTCCTGTGTGTAGCCTAGGTATTAACAATTTAATTTCATAATGTGTATTGACCATGCATATTATATGCCCAGTATACCCTATAAATTTTCTGTGTATCTAACATTTCCAGAAAAAACAAAGCTATAGTCCTAACTGTTGCCATAGCCTTCAGCTTCTGGAACAGTAAAGCCTTTGCTATTTTCTTCCTCTTCTTTACCCTCAGTGCAGGGCAGCTTCTATATAAAACTATAGTCAGGAGAAGGGCAGTGAGGTTTTGACCCTGAATTTATTGTTTCTTCATGCACCGCCAACTAAGTCAGAAGGAGAAACATGTTCCTTTAAGTTTCTGAACTAGAAAATAAACTTATATTTTTTTCACTTTCCACCACCTTCCTCCTGAAGTAAATTGACCAATTCAAATTCATATATAACATAGTCTCCTCTAATTGAATCTACTACTTAGCTATATTGAGATCTGTAACAAAATTATTTCTCCTCATAATCAAGGAAATAAAACTTGATGTTTATGTATACATGTCCCATGAGAATAGTTTGGAATTGTTTACAAGATGTTTAACCTTTTCAGAATAGTAATGATTTTGTTATTGTAACTTGACTTGCGGTCTTGATAACTTTGGCCTGCTCTGTTTCAAATGCACACTGTGGATCTCATGCTCTTAAAACACAGTGGAGCAGCAGAGTAGGGAGCCCTCTTGTAAGTGTGCCAGCTCCCCACTTGTAAAGCCCTAAATTCGGTGTGACACCTTTGGCTCAGTATCATAAGCTCCTTCCCTCCAGCCTGGGCCCTCTGTCCTGACTGTGATGCTTGTTTGTGTACACATAGCTGCATTCTAGATTGCTCCTTTGCCTCCGTTCCCAGGCAGCCCATGTTGCCTGTCAGTGTCTCTTAGATCTATCACCCTCACTCCTATAGACACTGCCTGCACCTAGCATTTCTAATTCTCTTGGACAGTGGCAGTGGTCTCTCAACTGTGACTGGAGCACTTGAGGTCAGGAATCTTCAGTCTTGAGGCAATCTGCTATGGAGAAACAATGTGCAAATGGCTCTGTTTACAATCCTCCAGTGACCATCCTGCTGGGGAAGCCAGCACTGGGAATGGAGGGTGGAGTGTCTGTGTTTGAGTTTTAAATAAGTGCTCACTGTAACACTGTTATATGAGGAATGATGTCGCCAGGTGCCAGACACATCAGTGTGGAGACGCACTGTGTGCATGTCATGTGCTACCCCACTCTGGACCCAGGTGCCTGGTTTACACAGGACCAGCTTTCCTGCTCCTTTCCCTGCTTCACTCATATGTGCCCAAGTGTGGAGTGGATATTGTATGTTCACTCAAACTGCCACCCAAAAGGTGGGGAATCGTATCTGGTCTTTGTCTCCATCCTCTGTCAGGGCACGCCTTCTCCTCTACTGTACTGCCCATCACCCCATCCCACATGAGCTGACCACTTCCACATCAGCACCAGTCAGTGCTGTTCTTGGTACTCTCTGTTTTCGTGTTTATCACTCCAACAACTGAGTGCCCTTTGTGGAGATCATAAATGGGCCTTACTCAGTTTTGAACCCTAGTGCAGTATTTATCCTAAGAGGGCTCAGGATATACACAAGGGAATGAATGAATGACTTGTGAGGTTAAATAAGAAATCAGATACACATAAAGCACTGAGAATTGTGCTCAGCATCTGGCTGTTAGTCAAGTATTCAGTGCTGCCTGATTTTACCAGGGAAGCGGACACAAGGCAAACAGTCCTTACTTCCACATAGCTTTGTAGGAAAAAAGACTTTTTGGTATTTCTGGGAACAGTAAATGCAATGGAGAAAAGCAAAGCATGGCCAGAAGCAAATAGCAGCGCAGCAGAGGTGAGGATCAGAGGTGGCTCCAGCTCTGTCCCAAAGCAAGAAAGTAGAGGGCAGCTTTGGAATCGAGGCACAATAATCTCTTGACCAGCATGGCATGAAAAAGTAACATTGGGTGAGTTCTATGGGAGGCCATTGTTTCTGGGGTGCTGTAGGTGATAAGACAGACCAGTGGTCAGAGCCACCCAAAACAGAGTGGAAACCTGTGATCTGGGTCACAGGTGAAATAGAATGCTCAAGACTTTGTCTTTTGTTCTCATGGTTAGATGCCACACTCACCCAGTGCTTGTGAATGTGAGCCATGTGCTCTGTGCTGTACAGGATCTTGTTACTGAAAGTGGGTGTCCCTACCAGCCTGGTCACTTCAGATGGTTTAACTTAGCATCAGGAGAAATGAAATTTATTTCTAGAGACTTTTTATTGTGAGCTTTGAAAACTGCTTTCTAGAATCTAAAAACTACAGCCCACAGAAGTTTCTCATATGTTTCAAGTACTCTCGGATGGTGTCCCTACAGGGTGAACAGCTTGGGACTCTAACATAGTTATTAGGTTATGCAGTCCTCAGGCAGAGCCTCTGTTCCCAGCAAAGCTGTGTGCTGCAGCATGTTAGATTGGCCTGCTGCTGTGGGAGCTGTTTAGAAGACTGCACCTCATGGCCTCCGCTCCACCTGGGGGTCTGACCAGCCCCTCTCCAAGTCTCAGCTTCGGTGTCACTTGGTCAGAGAAACCTTTCTTAACACTCTACCTGGACTGCATTATGTTCTCACTGATGCCACCCTCACATTTTCTTCTCTTTTTTAGCCATACCATGTCTGAATATGGGAGGATGACGGACACAGAGCGAGACCAGATAGACCAGGATGCCCAGATATTCATTAGGACCTGTTCAGAGGCAATTCAACAACTCAGAACAGAAGGTGAAGTGCTCCGAAAGAAACTAACAGATCCCATGAATGTGCCAAACAGTTAACTACTCACACTGCTGCCACTTATGATCCCCTTTACTTTCTGAATGGCATTTAGGACGTAAAACTTGGAAGTCCTTCTTTCCTGGTCCATCTTCTAAGCTAAGCTGTTCAAAGCCCTGAAAAGACCTCACTCAAGTTAAATAATTGGAAGGCAGGAATGGAAAGACCTCTCTAAATAGAATCTATAACCTACCAAAAGACCTCTCTAAATAGAATCTATAACCTACCAAAAGACCTCTCTAAGTAGAATCTATAACCTACCAAAAGACCACGGCCAGAGGATAGACTGTGTGTGTCGCAGGCGTTTGTGTATTTGTGGAAACATGCATGGGTGACAATGTTCTGAGTGGCAGGACAGATAGCAGTAGACTCTAAGATCTAGTTGTCCTGTTAAAGTCAGCCCCCATTTGAAATGTCATGGTTGAGAGGAAGCTCTGCAGCCATGACTTAAAAGCAGTGCACCCCAGCTCTGCTACGTGCTAGTTCCGTGGCCTTGGACAAGTCACTTCATTTCCCTGGGCTCAACTTCTTTGAAGCAGTATAGAAAGTAATTAGGCATATCACTTGAATTCTTACAACATGCTAGAGCCTTGCCTGGCAGGAGGGGCCTAGTATTATCTCCCCTTCACTGGCTTTCATCCCCGAAGAGGAGGAGCTAGGCTTCCCAGCCATATGTCTTCTGTGGTTTTTAAGCACATACATCAGAACTACGGAGGTCAAAATTGCCAGCTACTATTGGACTTATGGCTGACTTCTGGTAGAGAAACTTCTCAGAGAATGTTGATCAATAAATAACTGAGAGTCTAATGAAAGCTTACCAGGAAATATACATCACACAAAATTATGTGTGCAGCATTGCAGAGTATCCAGATCATCTTGTGAGTCCCAGGTTATACAGCCCTCTAGTAAAAACATAACCTGTGCCCCATACTCTTAAGGGCAGGCATTTGTGACCTTCGGTGACCTCTTACCTCTGGACCTCAGTTGGTTCATGTGAGGTATTTCTCTGAAGTCTTGGCATCATGCCTGCACCCAGCCTTTCCACTGATAGCAGGGTCTCACCATAGGAACTGGCATAGGCCTGGCCTTTGTGGCTCATCAATGGGAGAGGTTCTTGAAGAGCAGGCTACTACGGATAGTGCCACTCAGTGTCTGAGGGGAAAAGCAGTCACTGTACGCTGAAAGCAGTGCAGGCAGAGGTGTCCATGCTCTAGCACATGTGATTTAAGCATGACACTTGAAGGTGAGCCTCAGCACTAGCTGTTAATACAGCCAGGTCAGCATTCCGGAAGGAGCTGGTTCAACTCAGCTCCCCTGGTGCTGTAAGAAGCTATAAATTGTTTGACTGCAGTTTCTATGGGTTTAATCTCTCACCTGGTGAACCCTAATAAATCTTACTCTTAAAAATGTAGTCTCACTTGACACGAGGCTGGTTTATAGCTGTGCTTTTGAACATGCTTTCGACGAAGAGCTTTGAGGAAGCTGACTATTCTGTGGGGTCCTTGAGCACAGACCTGAGTGCTGTCCTTTTCTCTTACAGCCCACAAGGAGATACATTCCCAGCAAGTGAAGGAACACAGGACTGCGGTTTTGGATTTCGTTGAAGATTACTTAAAAAGTATTTCATTTTCTTCTAAAGGTCAAATGTGGTATTTCATAGGAGATGCAATTTAGAATAGAGCTTTGCTAGCTGAAGACCATAGTATCTCATTAGTATTAATGATACCTTCGCCTGAGAAGCCATTTTAAATGTTCTCTGTTCTGGTATTTTCTGCTTCAACAGGAGTATGTAAGCTTTACTCTGAACAAAGAGCCATCCGAGTTAAGCGTGTGGTGGATAAGAAGAGACTGTGAGTATTGCTCTTCCTTCCTCAGTTAAAACAGGGCTAACAGGAATGGCAGCCTGAGCTCCTAAAGCAGTGACTCTGTGGGCCTCTGTGCACGAAGCCTTCACCGAATGCGGTCTTAGAAGTTGAGGACATACTGTGTACCAGGTGGTGCTGGCCAGTCTGTTAGCCACAACAGCCCATGTCTCTTTGTTTTCCTGATCACACTGAGGTTCAGCAGGATTTAAACTCACATGACCCCACAATTTCATAGCAGCTGGACTGGTTGAGCAATTCCTAATTTCTTTTTCGCTTTGTTAGGAGTAGTAGAGAGACAGTCTGGTTGTGAGGTCCATGCTGGCCTCAAAGTCATCATGCAGACTAAACTGGCCATGAACCTATATTTTTTCTGCTTCAGAATTCAGAGTGAGGGAGTCACAGGTATGTGGCACCCACCCAACTTCCCACCCCATTTCTTCATAACCCTATAAGCTGTTTGACTTTGGTCTCTGGCCCCCATACTTCCTTCTCTGAAAGTTTTTCTGCAAAGGGGTTTTCACATTGACCAGTGCTCCCCTATATTGCTGACAATATGACATAATATATTCAAGATGCCATGTACACCAAACCCTACTCCCACTCCAGTACCCATTTTGGCATGGTGACTGCCAGTTTTCCCTGGGAGGACTCAGGGGAGCAGGTCTGACTCTGGTGTTGTATGATTAGCTGTCACTATTGTAAGGAGACCAGTCATTGGCTCTCATAGTCCCCAGGAGAGACAGGCGTGTCTGCTGCACTATCACAGGGAGAGACAAGAATAGGCCCCAGCACACAGAGCTACAGCCTTGCTTCTAAGCAGAAGTTCCCTCTGATGTTAGTCAGATGGGAATTGTACAGCATCAGTCAGCTGCCAGATCGCTGTTCTCCATGATTACCCTGAACAGAAGGCCTTGGAAACCTTGGAATGACTAACTCTTCAGTGTAGCCCAGTTCTCTCCTCTTAGGCTTGTACCTCTCGGGCAGGCCTTGAGTTATGATCATACTGCCTCAGCCTCCCAGATGGTAAGACTGTGGAACTACAGGCTTGTGTTGGCCACCCTGACTTCTTCTGGTCTTTCTTCATCTTTACATTTAAAGCATACTTATAATTTTATCCTTAATCGTATATCTCCCTTATGCATAGGTCTCACAAAGGCCAAATATGGCAAATTCAAGGCTATAGTGACTGTATCATAGCTTTTGTTTCTAAATCAGTCCCCAGTGACATCTGCTCTGCCAAGCCTATGTGTGACTTTGTCCTAAAGGAGCTTTGCTTTTCAAATGCCCAATTCTTGCTGAATTCTTCATCCATAGAACCTTTCACATAGTCTTCTCTGTCTATCTGGTGGACAAAATCGTACTCATCTTTCCAACCCAAATCAAACGTCACCTGACTTATGAAGTGTTCCAGCTGTTGCCAGCAGTGTTCTGTCTCCGTAGTAGGTTTCCCATGTGTTGTTCACAGCCAGGTGCAGCACACACACTCATGCAGCCACCATTGACTTAGGTCTCCTCAAACACCTCAGCCCGTCACACAATGCCTGTCCTTTGGGGAGGCCAGTGGGTAGAGTATGCACAGTTGTCATTGGTGGGTTGTTTCTAGCCACTGTTCTGTTTGGGTTGCTGATGGCTGTCATTAAGAAGTTTGTTTGAGAAGTCCAGCTGCTCGTGTTCTGTGGCACTGTTGTCACTATCTCGTTTATCTGGTGAAGGAAACCATTCTTGTTAAGGTGCAGCTTGCTCACTGTAAAGTCTTAAGAATGCAGATGGTATTATGTGGTAGCTTTTGTTCTTGTAGAGTGGAGATGTCACATCGGTCTACCGGACCAAAGGGCTCTTATTTCAAACTGCTGAAAGTATTTTGCTCATTAAGCCAGAAGTATTTCCATCTGACAGCTCTGCACTTTCCTACAGTGACTGTGTTGTCTGCAAATGATAGTGCCATCATTAAAGGTACCTGTTTTCATCTACCCTGGTGGCATTTTGCTTTCTGAGCTGACAGTAGGACCTGTTGCATGTTGCCTCAAGCCAGAGTGGGATAACTCCCTGGGGCATCCCATCTCTCTGCTATTTTCCTACAAGACTACAAGTTTGGAGATGGGGACCTTTTTTCTGACTTTCTGATCACTGCACTGATTGGAGCCTGCTACAAAGTAGATGCTCTTCCACGCATTCCTGATTGAAGGAGACATCATAGAGTTACAGAGTAACAGCTTACAAACTAGAAATACGTGGGCCAATATTGGATGAGCATTGGCACAAGTGGCCCTATTATATATTCCCAGAGAACTTTATTTTTTTTTAAAAAAAAATCCTTTTTTATTTTACATACCAATCCCAGTTCCCTCTTCCTCCCCTCTTCCAGCTGCTCCCACATTCCCCCACCCCACCACCCATTCACTCCTCAGAGAGGGTGAGTTCTCCCATGGGAAGTCAACAAAATCTGTCACATCATGTTGAGAGAATACCAAGGTCTCCCCCGCCCCTCGTTTCTAGACTGAGCAAAGTATCCCTTCATAGGGAATGGGTTCCAGAAAACCAGTTCATACACTAGGAATAAATACTTGTCCTACTTCCAGTGGCCCTACAAACTGCTCAAGCCATACAACTGTCACCCTCATTCAGAGGACCTAGTTCAGTCCTTTGCAGGTTCCCCAACTGTCAGTCCAGAGCCAGTGAGCTCCCACTAGCTCTGGTCAGCTGTTTCTATAGATTTCTGCATCATGGTCTTGACCCCTTTGTTCATATCACTCCTGCCTCTCTGACTGAACTCTAGGAACTCGGGCAGTGCTTAGCTGTGGATCTCTGCATCTGCTTCCATAAGTTAGTGGATGAAGGTTCTATGGTGACAATTAAGGTAGTCATCAATCTGATTACAGGACAGTTCAGGAACCCTCTCCACTTCTTAGCTGGGGTCATCCTTGCTAGATCTCTGTGAATTTCCCTAGTGACAGGTTTCTTGCTAACCCCATAATGGCCCCTCTATCAAGATACCACTTTACTTGCTCTCCCTGTCTGTCCTTCTCCCAAGTCAGCCATCAGTCAACCCTCATGTTCTTCTTCCCTCTCCCCTTCTCCTCTCCCCCTCCTCTCCTACCCTCCCTCTACCCCCCATGCTTCCAATTTATTTGGGAGATCTTGTCTATTTCTCATTCCTAGGGGGCTCCATGTATGTCTCTCTTAGGGTCCTCCTGATTTCTTAGCTTCTCTGGGGTTGTGAACTGTAGCCTGGTTATCCTTTGCTTTATGTCTAACATCCACGTATGAGTGAGTACATACCATGTTTGTTTTCTGGGTCTGGGTTACCTCACTTAGGATGATTTTTTTCTAGCTCCATCCATTGCCTGTAAATTTCAATATATACTTGTTTTTTACTGCTAAGTAGTACTCTGTTGTGTAAATGTACCCACATCTTCTTTATCCATTCTTCAGTTGATGGGCATCAAGGTTGATTCCAGGTTCTGGCTATTACAAATAATGCTGCTATGAACATAATTGAACAAATGTCCTTGTGGTCTGAGTGTGAATCCTTTGGGTATATGCCCAAGAGTGGTATTGCTATGTCTTGACGTAGATTGATTCCCAGTTTTCTGAGAAACTGACATACTGATTTCCAAAGTGGCTGTATAAGTTTGCACTCCCACCAGTAATGGAGGAGTGTTCCTCTTACTCTGCATCCTCTCCAGCATAAGCTATCATCAGTGTTTTTGATCTTAGCCGTTCTGACAGGTGTAAGATGGAATCTCAGACAGATTCAGTGCAATGCCCAGCAAAATCCCAGCAAAATTCTTCACAGACCTCGAAAGAATGGTACTCAACTTCATATGGAAAAGCAAAAAACCCAGGATAGCCTAAACAATCCTGTACAATGAAAGAACTTCTGGAGGCATCACAATCCCTGACTTCAAACTCAACTACAGAGCTACAGTACTGAAAACAGCCTGGTAGTGGCATAAGGACAGACAAGAGAACCAGTGGAATGCATATTTAACAAGTGGTGCTGGCATAACTGGGTATCAACATGTAGAAGAATGAAAATAGACCCCTATCTATCCCCATGCACAAAACTCAAGTCCAAATGAATCAAAGACCTCAACATAAAGCCAGCCACACTGAGCCTTATAGATGAGAAAGTGGGAAGTACACTTGAACGCATTGGCACAGGGAACCACTTCCTAAATAGAACCCCAGCAGCATAGACACTGAGAGAAACAATTAATAAATGGACTTCCTGAAACTGAAAAGCTTCTGTAAAGCAAAGGACATGGTCAACAAGACAAAACGACAGCCTACGGAATAGGAAAAGATCTTCACTAACTCCACATCAGACAGAAGTCTAATCTCCAAAATATACAAAGAACTCAAAAAATTGATCACCAAAAGAACACATAATCCGGTTAAACAAAAAGTGGAGTACAGACTTAAACGGAGAACTCTCAACAGAGGAATCTAAAATGGCTAAAAGGCACTTAAGGAAATGTTCAACATCCTTTTTTTTTTTAATGTTCAATATCTTTAGCAATCAGAGAAGTACAAATCAAAACAACCCTGAGATTCCATCTTACACCTGTAAGAATGGCCAAGATCAAAAACACTGATGACAACTTATGCTGGAGAGACTGTGGGGAAAAGGGTACACTTGTTTATTGCTGGTGGGAATGCAAGCTGGTACAACCCCTTTGGAAATCAGTATGTCAGTTTCTAAGAAAATTGGGAAACAACCTTCCTCAAGACTCAGTAATACCACTTTTGGGTATATAGCCAAAGGATGCTCAATCGTGCCAGAAGGACATGTGCTCAACTATGTTCATAGCATCTTTGTTTGCCATAGCCAGAACCTGGAAACAACCTAAATGCCCCTCAACCAAAGAATGGATAAGGAAAATGTAGGGCGGTGGTGGCGCATGCCTTTAATCCCAGCACTTGGGAGGCAGAGGCAGGCGGATGTCTGTGAGTTCGAGACCAGCCTGGTCGACAAGAGCTAGTTTCAGGACAGGCTCCAAAACCACAGAGAAACCCTGTCTCGAAAAAAAACAAAAAAAAAATCCTAGCTAATTAGAAACATGCTCTCTCCAGGAAAAACTGCTGGTGTATCATTGGCCTTTTTTTCCCTCAATCAGGAATAGGGTTTAGGGTAGCCCTCTGAGAATCGAGACTAGCCTGAGACTCTTGTCTGCTAGTGCAAAGGTGCCTTCAATACTGTGCAGTGAGTGCTTTCGTTCATTTGTGATTTCCAGCTGACCTGGCTCTAAGCTTTGAACCCTTCATTTTTCTGAGACAGTATTCTTTTTTTTAGAAGATTTATTTATTTATTATGTATACAACATTCTGCCTCAATGTATGCCCACACGCCAGAGGAGGGTACCAGATCTCAGTACAGATGGTTGTGAGCCACCATGTGGTTGCTGGGAATTGAACTCAGGACCTCTGGAAGAGCAGCTAGTACTCTTAACCTCTGAGCCATCTCTCCAGCTCTGGGACAGTATTCTTATGAGTGGAAACTTTGGGGGCCATTCTCTGTCTGAAGGGAGATCAGAAAAGAATGAAAGCTAATGACTAAAGATTATAGCTTCTTCAACTACTGAGCAGATTACAAAACAAGGTCAAAAGGTGGATAACTCCATAGAACCTGCCGAGTTCATCAGTGTGTCTTAAAGCTGTGTTATTAGACTGTCCCCCCAGAACAGATCCTGAAGATGAGAGACTTTCTGAAGGTGTTCAGAGATCTTTGTGCATAGTCTTCTCATGATGACACTTTCCTAAAGGGAACATCAAGCCCTTCTCCTGCCCAGGTCAACACACACTAAAAACCACTGCCTGTGCTGTGTTTCCTGCTGTCAGTACGAAGGAGGGAATTCATGCTGCATTCCTTGTTCTTTAGAGTAGCTATCAGTTCTCATGTGCCACATGGCATCATGAACTGAACGTACTTCAAGGATCTATTGTTTATGAGTCAGCCCTCTCTCAGCAGGATTTTTAGCCTGCTTGCTGCATCTCCTGACTTAGGACCCTGCACGTAGTAGAGCTCAGCAGAAGCTGCTAGTGTTTGGAATGACATAGTGATGGGGATGGAGAGGAGGAGAGTCAGAGATGCCATGTGATATGAGGGCCACAGTGATGATCTTCCCTCGCTCACTATCTGATAGGGCCTTGTTTGTTGCTTGGAAATGGGAGTAGCAGACTGGCCTGTGGGCCAAGTCTAGATTTTGGCCTATTTTTGTACGACCTTCCAGATAAGCTTGGTTTATTATATTTTAAAAGATCTGTAAACCAAGAAAGAAGAATGTGAGTTAGAGCTTGCAATGTTCACCATCTGGGCTTTTACTGTGTTGACCCTGCCTTAGAAGAACACCCCGACATGAAGGGCCACATCATTATAGTTTTTGCAGTCTGCCAGGGACTAATGTGTTAGTCTCCTGTGCATGACAAGGTCAGAGCTGTGCCTCAGGTGGCCTGCCACAGTGGTCTGATGACACCAAGCTACTCTCTCTCCCATTCAGTGAGACAAAGGCACTGCCTGAGTGCTGCATTCTTGCTCCTCATTGTGTACTGAACACGTGGCAGGTCTGTAATGAGCAGTATGGAATCTGGTACTAGTCTGTGGGCCATGCTGTGAGGAACACTTACTTAAAAAAACAAAAACAAAAAAAAAACCTTCCCTAGTAAGTGGTAGATGCCCTGTAAATACCTGTTAGGTGAGTGACTGCCTAATGGAGGAAGTGGCTTTAGGTAGAGTCAGCTGACTCCACTGTCCCTGTGCCTCAGAAGCTTCTGTAACTCAAATGCTGCTTTGGAGTAGGGCACTGTGGTGTGCATACTCTGTCCTCTGTGTTGGGAACAACAGACAGAGCATCCCAGAGCGGCCTTCCTCTGTGTTTGCAAAGCGTGCTTCCATGGTTTGTTTTTTTTTTCCTGCAAAACCAAGAAAATCTGTCTCTTTCTCTCTTGTTCTTTACAATTTCAAATAAAATCCCAAAGGCTTTTCAAAGTCGGGGACCTGGAAACAGATGTAGCACCTGTGTTGATCACAGGCAGGACTTGGCCATCACTTTGAGAACTATGTGAAGTAAATCAGGAGGATAAACTGATCTTTGTAGTGACTTTCTTAAAAATTGCTTTTACCCCCCTTAGGTTACCTTTAGCTGCCTAATTTGTAATTTCCCGGAGGATTTCAGTAGACATTCTGTGTATGATTAGAATCTGTTTTTATCACCTTAAAAAGCGTTCATCTTTGTCTCTGTCTGCTTCTCTGCAGCCCTTTATTTATCTTACACTGAAAACTGGCACTGCCACACTCCAGACATGAGGGTGATGGGCATTAAATGAAATGTTCAGTCAAGAGGCAGTGCAGCCTGTCCCCTTCCTGAACCAAGCAGTCCTGAGATGAGGAGATGGGGAGGGGTAAAGGTGAGTGCTGTGCTGGGGAGGAGCCCTGCTGTCCAGGGTAGGGTTCAGGGAGGGCAGCTGTCAGAAAGGCAGTGAGAGGCATGAAAGGATGGGTGTATCCTCTCTAGGAGGAGAAGTGGTGCTGGAACTGAGGGTGTCGGCTACACGAGTGATGCAACAGCTGATAGAGAAGGTGCAGCAAGCCAGTTTTCCACTGTATGAGAGAGAGAACAGGCCAGGATGCTTAGACCTTGTGATAGGGTTAGAATGAAAGATACAGTGTGTCACAGTGTGCAGTTTCTATAGCTCAGTCTGGAAGCCCAGTGTTGTTGTGTGACCATGCACAAAGTGTGACACACACACACACACACACACATCTTGGTTTCTAAGTACCACTTCTAGGTTCTAGGTACCAGGCTTCCTGGAGAAATGGCCTATTCCTAGGCTGGATAAAGGAAAGTGTGAAATGAGCCAAGGACACTCCACTGTCTCAAAAAACAAGGGAGGGATCACAGAATGGTAGGGTGTGTTGAAGGTCACAGTGGCTAGCTGAGGGGTTTCTGCTGGCTACACTTAAGTCAGTGAAAACTAAAGGACAGTGGTAGGTTGTAGCCCACTGCATGAAAGAGGGTGTCTGGGGTCCATCTGGACATGAGTAAACTCATGAATAAATGAAAGTTTGGAAGAATTATAATGTCAAGTGTTTCCCCTTGCTTCTTTTGAGGAGCCATAGCCACCACGTCAGTCAAGACGAGCCATGCACATGCTGGCAAATGCCCCAGAAGAGCAGTAGTGCTTCTGTGATCTCTGCCAGCGCATCACCAGGCTTCAGCCACAGAGAGCCAGGTTTAAGTTCAGAGGCATGCTTGGAGTGACTGGCAGAGTATTGTGTATCAAGCACATGGAACTGGAAGAGTCTGAAGAAAGCATTCTGAACAGATTTTTAAAAAGCATTAGCAGGCAACATGATGCACGATTCTGACTTGGACCCTTGTACAGGCTGTTGTTGGTCAAAATGGAATATTCTGAGGGATCAGTGGGACTGAGAGATGGCTGTGCCTTTTCTGATTGTTGTGGTTACATCAAGGCACTCTGCTTTTAGGGAATATGTTAAATATTCAGAGGTGAAGGGTATCAGGCTGGAACTTACTCACTGAGGGAATCTTCAGACTTCAAACTTCTCTGTGTGTGATTGTTATACAATAAAATTTAAGCCGGGCGGTGGTGGCGCGTGCCTTTAATCCCAGCACTCGGGAGGCAGAGGCAGGCGGATCTCTGTGAGTTTGAGACCAGCCTGGTCTACAGAGCTAGTTCCAGGACAGGCTCCAAAACCACAGAGAAACCCTGTCTTGAAAAACAAAAAGCAAAAAAAAAAAAAAAAAAAAAAAAAAAAACCCAATAAAATTTAAGACACAGAATACCAGCTCACTCTTGTCACACCACCTAGACTAAAAACAAGGAGAGGGGCAACGGGAACCTCCTACGTGGCTAGGGGAGCAAGTCCACAGGATTATCTATTACAAGTGGCCAGCTATAATTCTCTGAAGATAAATGACAAGCTCTTGGTCCCTATGCCTGGAATGTCCTATCTGTCCTTGTGTCTGCCAAAGTCTGACTCTCTGTCAAGATCTTGAGTGATTGCCACCCTGTGAAGTTCCCAGGATTCCATACTCTGGTTCTTGAAAGAACTCCAAAAATATTTGCATTTTATAGCTCTGATGCTGTTTTTTAGTCTTTGCAGTAGAATTCGGGAGGCTATGGAACCTTTAGGAGATGAGGCCTAGCTGGTGGGCAGACCTTAGGAGTTAGAGGCCAGCCTTGGCTTCCATCAGTCTCTTTGCTCACGATTGCCACAGGGATGCAATCCACAACCTCATATCCCCACTATCACAGCCATGAGCTGCTTGCAATGCCTCCCTATCATGATAGGTTGTATCTGCTGAACTCTGAGCTGGAGACGGTCCTGCCCCACAGTTGCTTCTCTGAGGATTCTGTCTCTGCAAGGAGGAAGGCTCTGTCTTAGGAGCTCCTCTGTGAGGCCATGATGCCCCACCCATGGCACTGCAGCAGTAAGTTGTGCCACAGACGATCTGCCACTTTGGTTGTGTGCTGTTGACTCTGCTACTTAAGCATCCCAGGGGAAATGGTGACAACATGAGAACTCTCTGGTAGCCCCTGTTTTACAGATGAGAAATGAGACCAAGAAATGTCAAGATACTTGTCACTTACTATCCAGAGGAAAATATTAAAAATTCTCATTGATGGGTATCTCTTTTTCAGGCTAGTTTGAAAATTGTAAAATGTGTCAAGCTATTCAATTGCTAAATTCCAAAACTAATTTGATCCAAAATATTAAGCAGTATTTTATTTTATAATTATATCAATACACTAATGCTAAATACAGACTAAACCCTGTTTGTTTCTAAAAAGGTTTCTTTTTTTTTTTTTTTTTTGAGCTTATTTCGCAGTACTGGGATCAAGCCCTGGGCCTTAGGCATGCTCAATGAGCACTGTGCCCCAAACTCTCTTCTTAACACATTTTAAAAGATCATCTGTGCTGCGGTGTTTGTGATTTGCTCTCTGTGGCTGAGTAGTATCGTGTTTTGTGAACACACACCATTGCCTTACCTACTGTCATGTTGGTTGGTATGGGTTTGTTTTTGTGTTGTTTCTTTTTTTATGTGTGCTGTGACTACTTGCCAGTTTCATGAGATATGCCTTTTCCTTTCTCTTTGGTAAGCGCCTCAAAGTGAGTTTGCTCTATGATAGTGAAGACACTCTTAGATTTAATAAGAAACTGTTTTAAGTTTTCCACGGTGATAACAGCATTTTACACACCATTCAGCTATGTGAGGTTCTGATTTATTCTCGTTTTCCCCAGGATATAGTGTGGATCAGATGTATTTAACTCTTCCTGTGGCTGTACAGGATCATCTCACTCATTAATCACCTGTTCTTGTGTTTAGAGATGATTTCTATACTTCTCCAAGAATATCTCTTCAAATCCTTCACACTGTGTTATTAAATCATTTGTCTTTTGTTAATTTGTTCAGGGGTTTTTTGTGTCCTGATATAAGGCCTTTGTGAGGTCTCTGCTGCGGACAGTTGTGTGTCGTCCTCCCCCCCACACACACGTGCTTTGTCTAGTCTGGATCTGATCTGAGTGGCATAGTCCTTATTCTCTTAGTGCTAATTAAAGAGACTTTCTTCATGGAGTTAACACAACATGGGTTCTGGAACTGGGACCTGAGGGTCTTGTCTCAACCTAGCTACTATGTGGCCTCAGTTTCATTCTTTATTTTTTTAAAAAAAGTCAATTAATATATTTAATACTAGTACCGTCTTAGAGAGATGATTTGGAGTTGGAAAAATTTGTCTATATTTATCCTCATACGGTGCTTAGAGAAATACTTGGTACATCATAGGTGCTTGGCAAATGCTAAGTGGTATGTTTAAACCAGATCCAGACAGCACGAGTTGACTTTATACTTTTACCTACTGTCTGACTCGCTAACAGCATGGCCTGTGTCATGGATCCTTTCAGCACCCTGCCTGTAATGTTTATATAGGTTTTAGTAGAGCTATTATGATGCCTCTTATTTTATTTTGGTGATTGATTGATTCTTTTAAGAAGATTGATCTTTTGTCTGCACATTGTTACTTAGGTTCTCATAAAACTCCTGGCAGCAATCCTTCTGCATGTTTCCTGTGTGCTGGTATTACAGTCAAACATAGAGTCAAGTCTGCTTGGCCCTAAAGCACAGTATTTTAGAAAGAGTGTTTGTCCTCTGTTAGCTATTTACTCGTGTTTATAAAACATTGATTCATTCAACATGTTTTTATGGGTCACTGTGTTAGCTCGATTCCCATCACTCTGACAAAATACCCATGACAGTCAACTTAAAAAGAGGACAGTCATGATGGTGCCTACCTTTAATCTGAACACTTAGGTGACAGAAGCAGGCAAGTCTCTGTGAGTTCAAGGCCACCCTGGTCCCATAGCAAGTTCCAAACTGCCAGGACTACATAGTGAGACCCTGGCTCCAAAAATTAAGATAAAATACAAAGAAGAGTCAGAAGAAGAAAGTTTGTTGGGGTCATGATTTTAGAGGTCTCAGCTTGTGATTACTTGGCCCTAGCGCCACAGTACATGACAGGAGCACAAGGCAAAGGGACCCTGTTTGCTTCATGGCAACACAGTTGAAAAACAAAGAAAATGAAAGGGCCAGGAGCCCATTGGCCACTTCAAGGACATGTCCCCAGTGACCTTTTTTTACACTAGCTCTACCTCCTAAAGCTTCATTCAGTAAAGCTGTCCACTGGACCTCAACAGAGGCCTTTAGAAGATCTCTTTGCAGATCACAACAGACACTGCATGTAGGCACTGGTCCAGCTAAGCAGCATACACAACCCACAGAAACACAGACCCACTCTAAGGAAGAGCAGGAGAGTACTTGCTATGTAAGCTGGGGCCTGAACAGATGGCTTGGGGGTGAAGTGCTTGCTGCGCAAGTGTAAGGACCTGAGTTCAGATCCCCAGCACCCATGTACAATCTAGGCATGGCAGTGCTCATCTATAACCTCAGCACTGGAAGCAGACAGGTAGTTCCTGGGGTTCACTGGCCAGCCAGTTTAGATGAAACAGTGAACAGTTTAGTGTGAGACTGTGTCTCAAATAATAAGTGGAAGCCAGGTATGGTGGCGCACACCTTTAATCCCAGCACTCAGGAGGCAGAGATAGGCAGATCTCTGAGTTTGAGGCCAGCCTGGTCTACATAGTGAGTTCCAGGACAGACAGAGCTATCTAATGAGAGCAAGATAGCAACAATAAAAATAAGGTGGAGAGTTGTAGTAATAAGGGCAGCGGGGCTGCATCCCCAGCACCCCAGCCGCCTGGCTAGCTTATGTCCACAATAACAACACACAAACTGTATTCATTTAAACACTGCTTGGCCCATTTCTATCTAGTCTCTTCTAGGCTAATTCTCGCACCTGGACTAGCCCATTTCTTATAATCTGTGTAGCCCACGAGGTGGCTTACCAGGGAGATTCTAGCCTACGTCCGTCCTGGGTCGGAGCTTCATCGCGTGCGTCTGCCCAGGAGAGCGGAGCATGGCGTCTCTGCTCCAGAGTGCAGAGCTGTCGAGTCTGAGCTCTCTTCCTCCCAGCATTCTGTTCTGTTTACTCCTCCCACCTATGTTTTAACCTATGAGGGCCAAGCAGTTTCTTTATTGCTTAACCAATGAAATCAACAGATTGATATATGACACTCCCACATCAGAGAGTTCTAGAGGGAAACTCCCAATATTGACCTCCTGCCTCTATGCATGCACATATGGGTGAACACACACACATGCACAGTTCAACAAGATGGCTTATCAGGTTAAAGCAGTTTCTGCACAAGCCTGATAACCTGACTTTGAGCCTTTGAACCCATGTTTAAAACCGAAACAAGCAAACAAACAACAGATGCTCTAGCACACTTCTGTAGTCTCGGTCCTCCTGAGGTGAGATGGGAGGTAAAGACAAAATCACCTGACGCTCCCAGAGAAATGAGAGGGGATCCTGCCTCAACAAAGTGGAGAGAGAAGACTTAACTTACAGAAGTTGTCTTCTGACCTCAACATGTGCACTGTGTGCCTGCAGACACTCATGTGCATGTACACTAATGAAAAATAAACAAACTTTAAAAAGAAAGTCCAAGAAGATCTCTAGGTAGCAGAGATGAATACGCCCCTGAGAGTAGGGACAGAGTGGTGTGTGAAAAAGTGGGAAGAAAGCTTCCTGGCTCAACAAGCTGTTAAAGACTTATACTTTCATAGTTAAACTATTTCATGATAGTACGTGCGTGTGTGTATGCGCTCACGCATGTGCACGCACGTGTGTGTGGTTTTGTGTGTGTGTGTCCCATGCATGTGTCTTTGATAACACTTTTGCATTAGTGTACAATTACTGGATTACTGTACCTCCACTTCCTGGTGTGGTGTCTCTAGGGCAGCCTCAGCGTATGTAGATGCTAGGCACCATGCTGTGGCTGAAATGAAGAAGGCAGTGTACCATCAACATTGTACCTTACAGTAAGATATGAAGTGTCTGTGTGATTCCTGGGCCCTGGTAGAGAGATCAGAGCAAATTAGCGCAAGACACTCATGACCCTTTCTCTTGTCAGAAAGGAATTTGTTTTGGAGGTAAAATAACTGCTAAGTATTTGTATTTAGATCTAAGCTGGAACCTGAGCCAAATACAAAGAGGAAAGAACCCCCGTCTGAGAAAGCCTCACAGAATGCTTCCCAAGACTCTGAAGAAAAGCCTGCTGCCGAAGAGTTGCCAGGTATGAGTCAGGGTAAAGGTTTTGCTCTGCACTTCTTCCTTCTGGCCTGTTGGCAGGAATACAAAGCAGGGAGAGGTACCAGTTCCTGACCGTGGTGTGAGCATAGCTGCCCAAAGCAAAAGAAACATAGAGTAGCAGTGCTCAGTCTGAGTCACACGTTCACCTGGACCTGGGGAGGGTGCTCTCCTGTGCACCATCTGGAGACTGAGGAGGCACTATCCCGGCTGTCTGCTAAAGAGGGAAGTCTGCACTGGCAGCAGCTAGCCGCACTGCCCCAGGGTGGAGCATAGTTTCTCATGGGCCTCCACAGCTAGATGAGATGCAAGTATGGGTTTGTGTCTCTTGTCATCACAGGTACAGTAATGTCCCTGACAGTTCATGCCAAAGAAATGCAGAGTCTCCTTCAAGTCTGAATGGCACAGGCTGCTTCATTATGTGTGCAGTCCACCTACCTCTGAGTCGGGATGCCTGCTCAGAGCACTGCATCCCTGCGTACAGCTAACAAGAAAGCTGGTTTCACTGCCTAGCGGTTCACTGAAGCTACAAGGCCTGAATGTCTCCTTTGCCATGTCTATGGCTCTGCATGGCCTTGCCTCACTGCAGCACTGGAGTATCATGAGTCTCTTTTATTGAGAAGACTTTGACAGGCTCAGAGCCTGTCTTGTCAGAGGTGAAAGCTTGTAAGTGGTGGGTCCAAGGTTCACTGGTGTGTGGGTTTGACTTTCAAGCCCGCCTCTATCTCATGATTCCCTGGATATCAGAAGTGTCTCATGTGCACCATGGTTCACCAGCCTGGAGGATGCCAGAGGTCCTTTGTGCAATGAGAACAGCACTTTTGGAGCTCCTCGTTGTGCCACATGTGCTGACTGATCACAGGCCAGACTCTTACTGGGTCTTTGGAGGTGTGCACTGTTGTGTTTTGCAGGTGAAGAAGCCAAGATTCAGAGAGGTTCTATAGGAGCTCAAAGCCCAGCACTGAGGAAGCACAGCATCCCTCCACGTGGGTGCCTCTCTTTGCACAGCTTCAGCCTATTCCTGGCTGGTAGCTCATGTGGTCTAGCAGGCAGGGGTTCTGCATCTCTCCTGTGCCTGCCCCGGGCTTCCCCATAATCCCAGGGGCACAACTTCTTAGAAGACAAGACAGGGGCATCATAACTAAATTTACTAAAGCTGGACACAGCATCCACATTCAGTCATTCACCCACTCAAGAACTCCTTTGCAGGCTGGTGAGAACGGGGGAAAAACAGTGCCAGCTGAGGGCTTAGAGGATGTCTCGTGGGAAGATGACCTCACTGCTGACTTCAAGCCTACATGGCATGTTGTGCCAGGCCTTGGGCTGGGTGTTAGGGATGTCCTAGTGAGTGGAAATGGCTCCTCTTTAGACTCATAGGGAAATGAGCAAGGTCCGTCCGTGTACCCGTACCCTTCTGTTTTGGTGTGTGTGTGTGACGAGATCAGTGTTCTATTGCTCTACCTTAGAGTCCACATAAGTCCACAGAAGATTGTAGAGACAAAGACCATGTGATGTGGAAGCATCTGGGCCCCAGCACTCACTCCCATGCTCACTGAACATCGCTCTGCCTGCTGATATGTGGGAGATACCAGCGCTAGTTACTGGGGTTAATTTTTCAAAAGGAGGCCACCAAGCAAGTGCAAAGACAGCCTGTAGAGTGGAAAACCATTTACACTGTACCACACGTGGATGGACACAAGAAAAAACTTTCTCATCCAATATATGCCAATCATGGTTTCCCTTTCCCCAACTCCTCCCAGCTTCTGCTCGCCCACCCAACACTATATCCTTTCTTTCTGTGCGTCTTTAGAAAACAAACAGGCAAGCAAACAAACAAGTAGATTTTTAAAAATAAAGAAAAATCTGAGCAGTGGTGGCACATTCCTGTAATCCCAGCACTCGGGAGGCAGAGGCAGGTGGATCTCTGTGAGTTCAAGGCCAGCCTGGTCTACAAAGCAAGTTCCAGGACAGTCAGGCCTGTTACACAGAGAAACCCTGTCTTGAAAAACCAAAAATAAATTAACATGAAAAACACACAAATGCAAAATCCATAAAAACGTGGAATGAATGTCAGTCTCTTAAAGGAACATCTACCCATGACAAATAAGCACTTTAAGAGGACCCAGCATCACCAGTGATGAGAGTACATGACAGCCACAAGGCACCTCACACCTCCAGAAGGGCAGCATGAGAAAGGCAACCTGGTCTGGGAATGGGGTGGGGGATATGGGGAGGCATACCCATACAGCTAACACACTGAGGTAGAGTTGGACCCCAGCATGGTAGACTTGGCATTCCAAAGCCTGAGTGTCCCATGGTATAGCTTACATCTGAAAAGCACAGAAACAGCTGAGAAGTGGTGTGGAAGCTGGTAGACTGGACACAAGACATCTGCTGCCAGGGACCACCCCCACATATGTACCGGAACTTACCTAGAGCGGAGTGAGGAGTGCTTGGGTCACATTGTGTTAGGTGTAGCAACTGTGAGTGTGTGGGATGGGAGCACTTGAGGCTGAAGAACTGGTGGGAGGGGCATTGCTGCCTGAGGTGGGGGAAGGGACTCACATACTGACCTACATGATTGGGCCGGAGGTGCCTGCTGGGTGTGCAGGTGGAAATAGCATTGATGTTGGAGTGGGCAGGGAGAGCTTAGGGCTAGGAACTTGAGGGATCCTGGGAATCGGCAGCTTGGAACCATGGCCTGAGCGCACCTCTTAAGAGATCTCAGAGAGAAGCAGGCTAGGCTGCTAGGGAGAGGTCTGCATCCAACTTTGGTGCTGTCTGATTTCCTGAGTAGGACCTTCTTCCCATCCTGGCCTTAGTGTTGACGGGAAAAATCTTCCCCAACCACCAGATGCTCTCCTTCCCGAGCTGTGCGTCTGCCTTTCCTCCATGGCAATAGGGAGTGCTTCTTCCTGTGTGTGGACATCTGCTAGGTTTTCTGTGGGCGACTTTTCAAGTCTGGCCCATGTGCATGTGTCCTTTGCTTACTTTGTCTTTGAGTATTTATTTCCTTTCGAAACCTGAGATGCCACTTAGACAAGCGTGTTCTGGCACAGAACAAGGTGGCACAGTTCTAGGCAAAGCTGGTCTCTTGTCTGTCGTGCTCCCTCTGCCATTTGGCACTTGCTCATCTAGTTATTAGCAGGTTCACACCTCCACTCCCGGTTGACCTGCCACCCCCAGCATTAAGGCCTTTTCTTTAGACATTCTGCCTGGCAAGGCTGTGCTCTTCACGTCTCTGTTGTTTGCCCGTCTTGGTTTCTGGTGTTCGAATATATTTCTCAAGCGAGTCATTGTTCCTGGCCCTGCAAAGCTAACTGTTGCCAGAGAGGATTCCGATTCCTGGGAAGGAGTAAGTAGTGTCCTAGGAAAAGCAGAAGTAGGGACAGAGGGTCCTGGGGACTTCAGGAAGGGGTAACCCTGAGCAAGTGAGTCAACAGCACCACCACCACAACCCCCCCACCAAAAAAAAAAGAATCTTAGAAACTTCTAGGGTGAAGGAACAGTTAGAGCAAGAAAACACTCAGGAGGTCAGAAATCATGGAGGCCCATGTGGAGTGCAGTCACTAAAGGCCTTCGGGGTTAGTGAGGAGCTGTAGGAAAAGTGGTTGAGAGGCTGCCTGGAGCCAGACCATGGAAGTCTGGGGTGCAGGTGGGGCGGCAGGATCTGACAGGTCAGCACAGCATGCTGTGAGCACTAAACTTCAGGCTGAGTCCCGAGGCCCAGGTCAGGAGGGCTTCAGGGGGTGTACAGTGAGCTGCCTGTAGAGTACAGAACTTCTCCATCCTGATGCAGCTAATTCATACTTAGATCCATTATTATGGGGCTTATGTTTCTGATTGGTTTTTTTATTCAAAGGGGAAAGGGAAGAAAAATCTGAAATAGGGACCAAAAGTGAAGCCAAGTAGGAGATAGAAGTCACAGGGGTGTGGGGATGGGTGAAAGCACATGGCTCACATGCTCTGGGTGTTGTCTCGGAACAGTGCCATTCTGCCTGGGGATGCTTTGTGATACGGGTGTGTTTTTCCTTGTCTGTAGCTCTGTGTCACCTGCACTGAGTGTAGGTGACTGTTG
>NW_004949103.1:4021363-4045369 GCF_000317375.1 Microtus ochrogaster
AAAGCCAGTACGTGCAGTAGGATCAGAAACCCATTGCCATTGTTCTTGAGTTCTCAGTAGTCCTCATTGTCCACTATGTTCAGAGAGTCTGGTTTTAGCCTGGGAAGATGCATTTCTAACAGTAGCCACGCCTGTCACCCAGGGTGGGCCTGATCTGCCTGCTCTTGATTGCTGCTGTTGTGATTGCTTTTCCCAGTCAGGACTCCTGAACTCTCACCACCCACAGGGCTAAGCTCAATAGGAAATTTATTGGGGCTGGGGAGAAAGGGAAAAGATACAGCATTTGAGTCCCTGGCAAAGCAGTGATGGAGCCCAGGGACACGGAGACACACAGATGTGTCTAGGTCTCCACTGAGCAGTCCTTACCTCCCATCAGCCAACCCTACTACAGTGTGCAGGCTGTACCCATTGCTCTAGGCACCTGTGCTATTGAGAGGCCATTGTGTGCTTGCCTCGTTGTGAACAAAAGGCTGTCTAGATTAAAATGTTCATGTTCTAGGATATGTGGCTGTCCTAGAGGAAGACTTCATACTGTGTGGGCGGGGACATGGAGCTGCTGCTGATATTAGCTAACTGTACGATATGGACCATGCTGCAGAACCCCACTCCTTCTGATGTCTTCATGTGCCTGTTCCTTCATCCGCCTATTTGGAAGGAGTAGCTGGCCTCCTATCTTTGTCCACTTTACTGTTTTGTTTCTTAACAGAAAAGCCTTTGGCCGAAGCACAGCCTGAACTGGGAACCTGGGCCGATGGCAGGGGTGAAGATGAGCTGTCTCCAGAGGAGATACAGATGGTAATGCTAACTGCTTCCTTTCAACTGCCTGACCTAAGTAAGACCTTCAGTGAGTGGGAGGTTGTGCAGATGCTCCTGCCCTGATTTCATACTGGGCTTTAAAAATATAAATACATTTTATATATACTTACCCACTTAATATCCTACTTTCCGTTAGGATTTTCATGATTTCACTTCACAGTAGCATAGGAAAGCAGAAGTTAGCTTGGATGGCCTTGCTAACTCTCTTCACCAGCAATATATAGGCATCCAGATTAAATGAAATGAGCCTTTTATATTTGTAAAGGTGGTGTTTATACAGTTGAGTGATAACTGAAGGATGGCAGAAGCAACCATCAGGACAGTGACCACCTCCTCCTGGTGGCCTGTCCCCTGTGTTGAGAGCTGTTATTTGTCATCTCAGTGGTTTCAGGGGACAGAGCTTTGGTGAGGGCCTTCCAAATGGCAGCTTCCTGGCTGTGCAGCCATTGACAGTGAGCATTTTAGGACTCATCTCCCTGGATCTTCTTCAGGCCTGCAGTATTCACCACCTCTTCCTGCCTTTGGCAAAGAGCAAGAGAGGCCTTGCCAGCAAGCCCCTGCTGGGAAGAGTGAGCTGGGGTCCAGCCTCTGGAGACAGAAGGAACAAAACAGAAGCCTCCTGTCTTGTGAGGATGGGCTCTGCCTTGGCTTAGCCCTCAGCCTTTCAGGAAGCCATTTGTGATGCTGGCTATTTCCCCCCAAAGGCCTCTCCTCCTCACTCCTTTCTGACTCCTATCATGTCTCCAGGGTAGCCTCCTGGAGTCCTCTCTGACCCCAGCCAGCCCTGTATTCTACTTTATTCTGTGCCTTTTCTGCTGTGCTAGCACCATGTGAGCAGGGTCCTGTCTCACTGTCACAGTGTCCTTAGGCCCAGGCCAGTGATCAGGAGTGCTGCTAAGTGGATGAGTGACTGATGGGTTCGTGTGAGTGGTACAAGCCTGTCCACATGTCTGTCTTCCTCAGCATCAGCTGCCCAGCCTAGATGTCAGGCTCAGAGCTTCTTATTCTTCAGATTCCCTGCTTCTCCTTGCCTGAAACAAAGGCTACAACAGAAAGTTTTCTTTCTAGAAAGTAGCACAAACAGGTGAAAACCAACGTGCCAGGAGCCCAGTGAGCCTCAAGGCAAAAGCAAGGACTGTGGACCCCCAGCTGACTGCGGTCCACCCCTGCCTTCATCTGGACTCCCCTGGTCCTCTCACTGCTCTCAGTGACAGCAGTGGCTGCCTCCAGCCCTAGGAGGACAGATGTGAGAGGGCCAGACACTTGGGAGGGCTCTGACGTGAGCAGTCAGGACAAGGGCAGACATGGAGCTGAGCATTGGGGAACAGGAGGTGTCAGACAGCTGGGAAGTGCTGTGGACATGGCAGAAGGTGTGAGCTGTCATAGGGTCTGGGGCTTAGTCTAGAGGCATCTTAGGGCTTAGAGGAGGTCCTCAAGAAACACTGTGTACGGGGACAGGACAGAGCCATGAGTGTTCCCTGGGGATGCTGCGTTAGAAGCAGGCTGAGATGTAGAAACCAACAAATGAGTTTCAACACAATTGGATTGCATTCCCTTCTGACTACTAATAGTGACAGAAGTATCTTAAAAACATGTCATTTGTTATTGGTTTATACAAAATAATTTTGCTAGTGAAAATAATGAGTTATACTTCCCCAAATGTTGCAAATTTGCTATAGACAATAATGTGTACTGCTCAGTCTCTTCATTGAGAAAGACACTTTTGTTGAGTGTAAGCAGAGTGTAAATTTGCGCTGGACCTCACTCTTTTCTGTCCACCATTCTTCATAAAGGAGATGGGCAGAATACTCACAGGGTTTGCAGAGGACTCTGCTTTTCTCCTGGAGCAGTGATGAGCCCCAAAGGTCGGTTAACCTTTGCAGGCATATGGAAGGTAGGCCTGAGGAAGCAGACACTGGGTGTCTGCCATCCGATGGCACAGTCCTTCTGCGGTGGAGTACAGGGACACTAGGACCAGGCAGTCAGCTGTGAATCCTCCTCCTCTTGCTAATTATCTGCATAACTTGGGAAGCAAATGAGTCTCAATGGACCTCAAGCTGGTTAGAATGGATGCCCTGCCGAACTGTGGGAAGTCACAATTGAGAGCCACTCGGCACAGCCAGGGAGGCCCTGTGTACAGTTCACATGGCCCACACACAGCTGAAGATGAGTGTCAGGACGTGAGGCTCTCCCAAGACTGTTGGTGCCAGCTTTTATGCCCTCTGTTCCAACCAGGCCATTCCCCCAAAAGGCTGGCATTTCAGCCTGCAGTGTTCCCGGTTTGTGTTGTGTTGGTGCAGGTGTGGGGGACAGAGGATGTCGTGAACTCTTAACAGGTGACTTAATGTTCAGCGAATGACATTCTTACTGGGATTAATTGCTGAGTGTCATGTTGTCAAGTCTTACTAACTCAAAAAAACAAACACCCCAAAAACAATGGGAAAGAATACTTTATTGTTGGTTTTACATTGGAAGGTACTTTAGCAAATTGTGGTCATAGTTCAGAATCAGTTTTGGAACTTTCCCTCGGGGGTCAAATAATGAGTTAAGCCCTATAATGGCAATTTCATTCATTCTTTTAGCCAAAGAAATGGCTGCTATGTGTTGCAGAATGCTACAGGATGTTTATGTACAGTCAGTCTCCAGGTGTGAGTCATGGTACAGGTGGGCGGTGCCTCGAGTTAGCAGAGGTTATATGGCCGGCTGAGTGAGACTCGGTTGTTTTCTAGTCAGACATCAAGGAAATGCTCCCTTTTAGAGCCCACTTTACTTTTATGTGCCTCATTCATTCTATTCAAGTAAAGTCACCTTTATTGATGTGTTCATTGAAGTAACTTTGAAAGTTGTGAATGTGACCTCTTTCTTAAATCTGTATGAAATGTGTCCGTAGTGGGTGCCCGAAGCAGTTTGTGGAACCCAGGCAGCCAGCTGGCATAAGCTTTCGTACTGTGGCCCAGCATAGTTCCGGCATCTAGAACATAGGTGTTGTTGGGAGACTCTTGGTCCTAAGCCCTCACTTATCTTCTCTGGATGATTTGAGATGGGAATACTTCATTGGGCCTTATTCTTATTTTTCTACTCAGGGGCCTTGGCAGTAGTGACTTTCTTTGTAAAACTTAGCAAAGAGGGGTAGATTAAAAACAGGCTTTCTATAAGATATTGCAAATGGATTTATGTCTTTTAAACAAAGTGTAACTGGAAAGTCTAGCTGGCCAGTAACGGAGTGCAATGGCCAAGGGGGCTATTGCTATTGCTTAGCACACTGTGCTTTCGCCATGGCTGCCCTGAGCACTTCCACCTGTGTTGTGTTGCTTACTCTCATCCAGGAGGGAGTATTGCAGGCTCCACTGTGTGATTAGCCATAGACACCTGTTCAGGGTCACCTGAATCTCAAGCCCTAGATCCTTAGGGTGATGTTGATAAACCAGGGGTGGTGGGGTACACCTCTTATCTCAACACTTGTGAGGTGAAGGGAGGAAGATTCTCAGGTACACAGAGTTGTGAGCAGGCATAGAGTACATATGAGCCTAAGAGGAAAAGATGCTGCTGCATGTCAGCCATCCTTCACAGGGACAAATACCTGAGATCAGCTGCTCAGGACAGGAAAGTTCCACCCGAGTGTATGGTTTCACAGGGTGCTGGTGTGGTCAGTGGCTCCGTTTGCTCTGGGCCTGTGGTGAAACAGCATCATGGCATGTCTGGGAAGGGCATGGTGGGTAAGAGGTGCTAATCTGACAGCCGCCCCAAGGACATGCCCCTAATGACTTACTTCTGCCAGCTGGACCCAGCCTCAGCTATATCCTTCATCATCCTGAATCAGTCATTGAATAATTCAGCAACTGCACCAAAGCCTTAATAATAACCTCTCATGGCTGGATGTGCCAGCTGGAAACCAACTCTTCATCCATGAGCCTTTTCAGGAGAGAATTCATATCCAAACATAGCACACTAAGTGCTAAGTATCCCTTAGACTATGGCCATATTGCATCTCTGGGCATCTAGATACCCTACTGTGATGCTGACCACAGAGACCAGGACTTTGGTTCAGCCCCTGTGCCTGGCCCAGTCCTTACTTACGTGAGGAAGCAGTATGACCGCACAGCTAGATTGACCCTAGAGTGTACTATTTGTGAATTTTCCAGAGCCTGACAGTGAAACGGCCAAGAGCCACAGTTGCCCTGTTGAATCTGAGGTCAGACAGAAGAAAGGGACCTGTAGACATCTCACCACTCACTCTACCTGTCTGGAATCTGTCTCCCGGAGAGTACTCATGTCGACAGCATAGTGTTCTGATGACCTAAGTCTTTTTGTTCCCATTTTGGTGACAGAGGCCAAAGGAGAGTGATTAGATTACTCACCTGCCCAAAGGCATACAGCTTCACAGGTGAAGGAGCTGGGGTTCCACCTGTGACTTTACACCTCAGGGTCAGGGAAGGGTAAGGCTCACAGCTGTCCACAAAGAAACTGATGGCCATTGAGAAGAGGTTGACTAGCTAGGGCCACCTAACCATGGTTATTTTCCTGAGGCTTCACACCTGGTTTCTATACCCACGAGCTATATGACCAACTGCCCCTGCCACCCATCTCTTGGGGCAGGCTTGCCATTCAGAAAACCGCCCTGAAACCAGTGCCATTGAACATTCACAGCTGGACCCTGTTAGACTTTAGTAAGTGTTGACCTTGCACTTATTAAGGAAGTGGTCCTCAACCTGTGAGTCACAACCTTTTGGGGGTTGAATAACTCTTTCACAGGGGTTGCCTAAGACCATTGGAAAACACAGATGTTTACATTATGATCCTAACAGTAGCAAAATTACAGTTATGAAGTAGCAATGAAAATAATTTTATGGTTGGGGATCACCACAACATGAGGCACTGTATAAAGGGTCACAGCATTAGAAAGGTTGAGAAGCACTGGCTTAGGGAAACAGGGTTGGGGGTTTTGTCTGTTTATTTGTTTTTATTAACTCCTTTTCATCTGACCTGCCCTGTAGTAGAGGCTGCTCTCCACCGGAGCTCCCGCCACTGTCAGCACTCTCTTCACCCTTTCCTTAGAGGCTGGCCGTTTCTGAGGTGGCATACTGAACCCCTGGGCGCAGGGAAACCAGAACCAAAAGCTACACCTTGTGCCTGAATGGGAGGAAACCAGAAACAAAACCAGGCAACATTCCAGTAATAAGTCACCTAGACTCATAGGTAATTGTGTTTAGGAACAGTTTCAAAGTAACTAAGGACAAGATTTAAAAGAGCAGAACTTTATTTTATCATTAGGGGGGAAAAAAGAATAAAATGCCTCCCTGGAAAAAAAGCCTATGCACCCCTAAGGGGATTAGTGCAAGTAAATTAGCACCTACAACTAAAGTAATTCCACATTCTCAGAAATACTGCTCTCCTAAGTCACTGCTGAGCAGACAGTCGACAGCTGATACTTTCTGACTCAGAAGTGAAGGTTTCATTCTCTTAGTCTCTTTGAAGCCTAATGAGAAGAGCCATTAGCAGCGCTGACACCACAGTGCACAAGGCAGCCTGCTCTGCTCAAGCGTCCTGCTGGGAACTGCCCCGCCCATCTGCCCTCCTGAAGCATCACCGTCTCTCGTCTCTCGTCGGTCTAGGGTAGAGTGAGGCCTCTTGTGTTCTGATGAGCAGCCAGGCTTGTGCAGGGCTCAGGGGCTACAGAAGAAAGGTGGCTCTGTCCCTTGAGAGAAGCTGGTTCCTGAACAAGTTAAGAAATGTCACAGTGACACTGCACGCAGGGGAACTCCAGAGAAAGTGCTCCCATCTTATCTGGGGCCAGGCCTTATGCCTGTGCTGTTGTCCCCAGCCAGTGAGAAGAGATGGGAGATGTGACTTGCACTTGCACCCTTTAGAAATGACAGAGGTGCCATCACAGGGTGGGAAGTGCCTGGCTCACAGAGAACATGTACTCTTCTGCCAGCCCAAGCAAGGCCAACAGGGAAACGTTTCATTGATGTCATGGGCAGAGAGAACAGCTCAATGCTGGCAGCCATGTAGCCTGAGGAGTTTTTTCAGAGCCTTCTGGTCGGGGACATCCAGGATATGGACTTTACAGAAAACATTTTAGGACAGGTCAGTATGGAATAGACTTGGGGCTTATTCTGAGAATATTCTGCAAACTTCTAGCCAGGAGTGTGCTATTGATCACACAAGCTCTCGATCACATAGGACTCTCAAGGTTCACAAGACCGTCACTGTCACAGGCCAAGAAGCCTGCCAGCCTCTGCCTCACAGTCTTCCTCATACCAAGTTTTCTGTCTAAAAATGTTGCCCTAGAGATAGGTGGCAGCAGTTGGCTCCTATAGAAAAGGTGTCTGGGAGCTGCTGAGCCAGCTTCCTCTGTCCAGCAGCTAGAATCAGCTGTTCCTAAGTCCAGACCTGGGAGGGAGAAACTCTGCCAACCACCGCAACACGCTTGGTCTTTGCGCAGGCTAGCATTTTTCTTTCATAGAGTGTGGTATTTTTCAGAGAATCTTCTGGAAATGCCCTGTGCTAGCCAATAGGATTGGGCTGTGATCCTTAGAAGATGGGTGGAAGGTCAAAGGTTTCATTCCATATAGCCCCTTTCTTGAGCTCCATTTGATGTTATTCTGAGTATATGTGTTTCTTTGCAGTTTGAACAAGAAAACCAGCGACTCATTGGTGAAATGAACAGCTTATTTGATGAAGTGAGGTGTGTATGTAGCTAATGACTTGATGACTGCTTTTCCAGACACCGGGGGCTTTTTCTATTCGCTTTGGCATCCAAGCACCCATATGTAACTGGGCAGGGCTGGCTCGACCTGTGGGAGACTGGCTACAACAGCAGGCTTATGGGTGCTGCAATATGCAGAAAGAGTGGTTGCTAAAGACAGATCACCCCAAAGTGGGACCACACCCACAGCACAGGGCTGCTTGGGTGGGGTGGCTGTGAAATGCAGTAGGGCCTTGCGGCAGGTGCTTGCTCCAGTAGTGTCTGCTTCCAGGGGACCAGGCTCACATGTCTGGAGGCTCCAGGGAACTCATCCAGGCCTTTGTCCCACAGGAGTGTTGCAGTGCTCTGGAAGCACCTGCTGGATCTTTGTACAGCTCCATCCCATTCACAGTGCAGCCCCTCCCAGCCTGGAGACTTACTTGGGTCAGGGCTACTCCCCTTGGACAGCTCCAGGGGTATTTTGTCCCAAAGGTGTCCAAGGCCTCCCTCTTAGCCTAGCTCCCCCATCCCTACCCACGTTGTTGTGGATAATTGGTCCTTCCCGTCTCCTGTGTGCCATCCCCATTTGAGTGCCTTTCTCCTCCCACGGACTTATAGCCAGCTGTGCTGGAGCAGTTAGTTTCAGCTGAGCCAATGTCCACTTTCGGCCCGCACAGCCCAGCGCACCCAGGGTGCTCTAAGCTACAGGAAGCAGGAAAAGGGCTCACCCAGTGTTTCAAGTTGGGCAAGCGCTTAGTTGCTAAACCAGGTGGGATGATCACAGACTGAACTGGAGCATTTTCTTGTCACAGGGAGCTGACTTGAGAGGGAAATGTCCCTTTTTGCAAATGGGCTTTCCAGGTGACAGCGCCTTTTGATTCTCCACCATGCATCACGCAGTAACTAGGCTATGCCGAGGACTTACTGTGTCTGCCCAGTTCCTCTCCCCATCTGGAGTGGCTGCCCGTCTTCTTTTGTTCTCACCTTGATGGTGAGAACTTCAGGAATGTGGACCATTCCTCTTAGATTACCAGGAGTTAATAACTAACATGTCACCTTTTTTATTCTTTTTTGAAGGCAAATTGAAGGGAAAGTTGTTGAAATTTCCAGACTCCAAGAAATATTCACCGAAAAAGTTTTGCAACAGGTAAAAAGACCCAGAGGCCTAGCAGTTTTGAGTTTTGGCTCAGACAGAAGCACGAGTGGTGCAGATTAGGCAGCACCATGTTTTGTTAGGCAGCCAAACTACTCAGGAGTACCAGGTAAAGTTTCCAATCACCTCACAGCAACTGTGGTAAGGCTGAGGGCTCTGTATGGGGACCCTGATTAGAGCAGAGTAGCCCCTGTAAGCTAGGGTATCTGGTGGGTAGGAGGGTGCAGTCCAGGGCTGGGAATTGGGAGCCCCTCCACACCATTGCTCCCCATCTGTAGAAAGGGAAGAAACTGAGGGCTGCTGCCCCACAAGTGTATAATGGAGAGCAGCTTTTGGTCCACAGTGCTCCAGAAATTAGATAGTCTCTTAGGCAGCCCATGCTGCCTTGGGGACACAGTCTGATGGTGGTAGGGCTGCTCCAGGCGACCTTAGGACTTTAGTGCCCATGGACTGTAGAAGACTTTGGGGAGAACACCTCTCTCTGTCTCTGGGCTGCTGGCTCACTCCAATGCAATGCCTGAACCTCACAACAGAGTTGAGTCAACATGCACATGCATGAAGTGGAAGCTAAGGACTCTTCACGGGTTTCTTATAGATCTATCTACCCAAGCCATGTGTGTGGAGGTCATGAAGCCTGGAGACAGGCTTTGTGCAGACACCTCGGCTTGATGGCGTCAGCTGCGTCACACAGGAAGCCATCAAAGCAATCTCCTCCTGGCCTAGCATCTTGCTGTGAGGGAGAGCTCACCTTGGATCAAACACCCAGGATGTTGCAGGGTGATCAGGCTTCAGTCTGGACACTCTACCCTGTGTGCTGTGGCCATTTCCTAAGCCCTATTCCCTGTCTGAAGTAGAGCTGGTGAGCCCTGCCTCACTCTCAGAACCAACAAATAGGACCACTGACCTACCTGGCCTACGCCAGGCCTTGTGATGGGACTCTAACCAAGCTAGGAAGTGCTCTGCTTTGGTAACAGCACACATGCCACTCTACATGGTACTCCAGTGACACGGCCGCATGTACCCAGCCAACTACCAAGAGAGGCCAGCTGCCACGGCAGTCACTGCACCAGAGGCTGGGCAAACAGCCCCACTGAGAGACAAGAGAGCTGCCCCAGGGGAGGTGATGTGCTTTAGGGGGTTGCTGCCCCTCTAGAATCCAGCCAAGGGCCTCTTGGACTTCCATGTTAGGGGCTGTTTATGGCAAACCTCTCAGCTCCTGATCTGATATTCTCCACCAGGGCGTCACTACCCATGTGTCCTGGTCCATGTGCACTCCAGTAATGTCACTACTAGGAACTGGGTGGTTGAAGCCTGCTTTCCATTCTGCAGCATTTCATCAGGCAGAGCTCCCTAAAAACCCACATTAGGGCATACCTCCCTCAGCAGGGAGATCAAAGGCAGTGTGGTAGGGTCTCCTATAGCATGGTCTCATGAGCCAGGACCAGCAGCCCCACTTCCATGTTCTCTCAGCATCTGTCTGTGGCATTTGTCACCAACAATTCATATATTTAACTCTTACCCCATTAGCAGTGTGTTGAACCATGTTGTTTGGGTGGCTAGTGTGTTTCAAAGTCTGGACCATTTCAAAGCTGACTTCTAGACCTTATGAAGAATAAATGGAATGCTTGGTGGGAGTGGCCAGTCCAGAATCAGCAGATCATGTTTGTCCTTGTCACTTGACAGTTGACACCTGAGAGGTGATAGGTAGCAGACAGTGCAGGCTCTACGGCCCGATAAAAGCCTTATTCTAGTCCTGCCACTCATACTGTGTGGCCTCCTATAAGCTCGTAAACATTTCTGAGCCATGAGTTTCCCTTCTTCTTTGGGTTGGGTGGTACCTACCTGTCAGGTGAGCATTCCAAGGCTGTATGTGCACAGCCTCTAGAACTGGAAACATGGCAGCAACTACTTGCAGGAGGATAACTTCTTGGTTGGGAGGAGATGACTGGGTTTATCTGACACTTTCCATAGGAAACCGAGATCGACAACATTCACCAGTTAGTTGTGGGGGCAACAGAAAACATCAAGGAAGGCAATGAAGACATCCGAGAGGTGGGTACCTGGGGCTCTCGGGTCTGATTTGGCACATCACTGTGTCCCAGCAGCCGAGTCTCACTGGTGAGGCTGTCCAAGAGCACTGTGTAGAGCTCAGGGCCCATCCTGCAGCTGTAGCCATGGTGTATGGTCAGGGCCAGCCTAAGAGCATGTATTCAGAAGACCTGCTGGCTTACTTTCAGCTCATTCTCAAGAGAAAGTAGTTCCTGGCCCTGTAAGAACAGTATAGGTGGGAGAACATCCAAGTTGGGCTAAGACAATCCCAAGACAAGGATAAGCCCACTGAGGGCAAGAGCCCAGAAACTGTCTGGAGGGCATCTGGCCCTCTGAAACTCAGACCTCCTAGTAGGCCCATTACAAGACAAGAGCATCACTGGGAAACCTGATTAGTCCGTGGGGAGTTGAGTCCTGGGAGGTCAGGCTCTGCCCACCCGAAGGATGAAGGGTAAGAGCTCAGTGTAAAGGTACTTGCTGCCATCCAGGGCAACCTAATTTTGATTCCTGAAATCCCATGGTAGAAGCACAGAATTAATGTGGCCTTACACCCCACACACACCATGACATGCATTCCCACCTGCCCACACACAGAGAGAAATGTAATTTTAAAATGGATTACAAGGCATTTGTTTTCTGTCAGGTCTCCATGCACGGTGGAGACCTACCTTTTGTTCCTACTTAAGCCACCTATCTAGGGCATTCTTGGAGGTGTACATGGAAGGGTGGGTACCTAGCTCTCAGACACCTGTGTTCCTTCTACCAGGCCATCAAAAACAACGCCGGCTTCCGAGTGTGGATCCTCTTCTTCCTTGTGATGTGCTCCTTCTCCTTGCTCTTCCTTGACTGGTATGACAGCTAGCCCACAAGAGCTGCACCTGTGCCTCCTGCTGCCTCCGACACCACATGCCAGCATGTGTCTCATCTGCTGCGCAGCTGTGTAAGGTCCAAGGGCTGGGGAGACGTGGCCCCCAAGCCGATATTTGGAACCTATGAGACCGTGGAAATGCATGGATTGAAAGTGCCCTAGACAGTCTTCAGGGGCAGAGGGTAATGGGGCTAGGCAGTCAGGGGCTGCACCTCCAGGAGAGGCCACAAGCACGGCGGGGCAGAGCAGGGCAGGGATCTGACACACCTGCTATTCCCATTACAATGCTTGGGGCCTCGTCTCCTGCCCTTCCCACACCAGTAGCTTCAGGGAGGAACAGACCTAATGTTTCTAAAGTCATTGGTTCTTATTTCCTTATGGCATCTAATATGTGCCGCTACGTGGCCATTTTGTCATAGAAAATCATTCACATCTGCCTTGTCAAGCTAATAAATGCAATTACAGCCACTTATTGCAGTCAGTGAGTCTCCACCGAGCAGCTCTGGATGCCACCTGGCCGGACAGGCACTCTGGTGCCCTCCACTAGACCTCTCTCTCCTGCCCTGGCTCCCAGCATGTGAACAGCAAAGCCAGGGCCTAGGTCATGTGAAACCTGGCTTCCTGCCACTGGCTCTCAGAAGCTTGTGTTCTAAGAAGAGTGTGGATTTCAAAAGAACAGGCCTTCTGCCGTTGTCCCTGCACACTTTCCCCTCCAGAAGAGGCTGTGTGGTTGCCTATTGAGAACTAGAAGTGTACAGGACACAGCTGATGTCACTCAATTCCTCCTGAAGCGCATGAGTACAGACAGTTCAGTGTGCAGCTATGTACCCACGAGCTCTTTATTTGCAGGGAATGTGAGAAGGTACATTGGGAGGATCCACAGTGGGTAAAGGACTGCTACTAGAAAGCACAGTGGGGCTTGCCTGCTGCACTCACGGTTGGGAGTCAGATCCCTCTGCAGGACAAGCTTTGGCACGCGTTTATTGCTCTTTGTGCATTCCTCACAGCTTCCCAACGCCCTTCAAGCACAGGACTGTGTGACCCCGCCACTCCCCAGCCCCGTGCTGAGCTCATGGTCTTTGTTTTGGAGCACCCCAACAATAAAATATTCTGTCTCAGTAGCACACCTCAGGGAACAACAGTGTGGCTGACGGTGGCCACCATGCTGGTTCACAAAGAATCTCACACTATTTGCCATCTATTTCTGACCTACTAAGGAACACTGAAACTTCTGACATACCCACTAGAAAAAACACATTCTGAGAACATGGAAGAAAACAACATGAATAGCTTTTTCTATTTAATTGTCTTATACATTTACCTACTGGTGATTTTGTAAACATATACTTTAATGTCAAGATTCGGATTGAAACATAAACATACAAAGATTGTGGACTCAGATATTCTCTTTGAAGGTGCCACATCAGCCCCCCACCAGCCATCCTGCCCCCTTCTCATAACACAGGAGTCACATCTGTTCACAGATTAAAAGCTACAGTAGCCCTGGCTTACCCAAATTACATTTTCACTTTGCCCACCCAGCTAATAAAATGAAAAACCAAAACCCACCTGCATACAGGGCTGTACGTGCAAACATATTCATAACAGGAAAGAAAGGGGCCAGTGGGGGTTCTTCCTATCTAGCACATCACCAGCAGACACCCCACCCCCAGGAAAACAGGTTCTGCACCCCCTGGCCGAGAGCCAGCTCCTCCCCACCCCAACCTTGTGCTCTGCTCAGTGCACACACCAAAGAGAACCTCCCAAGGGGCTGGCAGAGTTGCATCATGGCGCACACTTTCCTTTCTCTGTGCCACTTAACAGTGCATCCTGGCAGTCAGTGCTGCTGCCAGCAAAGCACAGGATCACTTAGATATGGCTATGGAGTAAGGTCTGCAGATAGCAAAGGGGCATAAAGGAAAAAAGAAACCCACCAAATGCATGACTCTGATGGCCTGACCCCTGGCATATCTAGTGTAAATTATCTTTTGACAGCATCCAGTGAATCCCAGTGAAGGAGCTAAATGAAACTCCTCAGCATGGACAGTGGCATCAAGCTCTCTAAGCAATGCTGAGATGTGCTTGTTTTTAGCCTGTGGGTGGTCCGCAGCAGGTTTTATTTGCAAAGCAGCATTAGCAAACAGAAGCAATTGCACCGTAAATGAGTAACCTCTAAATTATCGGTAATTATATTTAATGAAATGTCCCTCAAAGTCCCTTTGTTGCCTTCAAGTGACACATTGTAGGGAACCCGCCCAGCTTGCTAAGCTGACTTCTCTGCAGCTTCAGTCTCCTGTTCCGACAGCTTCTCTTCTGACAGAACTGACATCCATGGCGACACGGAGCGTGTGATGCTCTGCTTGGCCAGGTTGTAGTGGTTTATGACAGTGTAAAATTTCTCCCGGGCACTGGAGTCTTGCTCCGTGTAGTAGCTCTCCAAGCCTTCTGGAATGCACTGGGTGTTCTGTAAGACAGGAGGCCATGGATATGATGGTAGATGCAGGGGTGGCCAGCGTGTGTCTGCAGCGAATTTCCCCACCCCCGAAGTAGCTTCTAAGCATCTTCCCTGAGCTTGCAGGAATAAACACTAACAATGGACAGATGAGTGGGGCCTGCCTCCGAGAGCATAGTTGTCTAGAAGATTGGCTGTGCTGCAGTGGGCACCTGGGCTCCCGGGATAAGTGTAATAGGCAGCCTCCCTTTGCCAAGTCTGTAATTGGCTGATTGTCCTTGGCTATTCGTCTGTTAGAAGCAAGGACACTTTTGACATGTCTATAGACAAACCACCCGAAATAAGAGGAAGAGCACCAAGGGAGGATTTCTTTGGGGGCCAGTGAAGAGGCTTGCAGTCAAGCCTGGCAACACTAGTTCAGTCTCCAGGACCTGCTTGGTAGGAGGAAAGAACTGGCCCCTGCAAGTTAACCTCTGAGCTGAGCCATGCACCTAGCATGGCAGCATCTCTACCCTGCCCTAGGCCCCTATTAGGCTATGTGACTAACCTCAGATGAAGAGAATATGAGTGGTTGTAACAAGCAGCTTTGGGGCTAGCTCCCAAAGCACAGTGTGTCCCCACCACTGTCCACATCCCCCTTCTCAACCAGCTCTGACCACCCAGAGAAAAAACCTCAAGAGCCACAATGCTGGAAAAGATGGGACCTGAGCTCCAGATGAGTCCCTGCACTGCCTTCCAATCTGGACTTCTGAGACCAATAAGCTTCCCACCCTGTTGAAGCCACTGTCATTCATGTCTAGCCACCCAAAGCTTGGTATCACGAAGCCTGCTCGGGTAGGAACCTGAGACCCCACAGTTGAGTCGGGGCGGGGGGATCCTTTGGCCACCACCCATTCATTATCTGAGAGTTTTAAACCCATATACTCATCTCCAGCCCACAGTGGCTTAGCAGTCTGTGCTCAGTCCATCTGTATTTCAAATGTCTCCCTGGGGAGTGAGTCCGGCATCCTAGCCAAGGCCACAGCCCAGGACCCACTCCTGTTAGAACCCTTCTGGGTTTTCACCCCATGACACACAAGGCTGAGTTATTCTCTTGGATGTCTCCATCCCCAACCAGTGTAGTGGACAGGGAGCCCAAGATATTTGGAAGTAGCTCCTGGGAACTTTGCCTGAGTCTGAAAGCCAAGGGCAGGTTGATGGGGCAACCCAACTGGGTACCCAACCTTACATCCTGTGCATCTCAAGCCTTCTTTCCATCCACTGGCAGCGAAAGGGGACTCCCTCTTGCCTATGACAGATCTCTACTTTTCTTTTTTCTTTTTGGTTTTTTCGAGACAGGGTTTCTCTAGCTTTGGAGCCTGTCCTGGAACTAGCTCTTGTAGACCAGGCTGGCCTCAAACTCCACCTGCCTCTGCCTCCCGAGTGCTGGGATTAAAGGCGTGCGCCACCACCGCCCAGCCAGATCTGTACTTTTCAAGCCAATTCTCTCACAGTGAGGTTCATGCCACTCAGTCCATCTTCTAGGTGGAAAAGTGGAACCTAGAGAGGTGACGAGGCTCGCTGAAGCAGATGTGAGGACCACACAAGTAAATACGAGAGGCCAGCTCCAGCTGGGACCTCCCGTCAGCACCATCTTCCACCACACACTGGGCCACTCTTCTGGGGTGTCAATCCCTGATCCCCCACCCAGCTCAAGGATATAAAGAGTGTGAAACAGACCTTTCTATCGTCCCCACCCTGAGGACAGTGGGTCCACCCTGCTCTTTCCAGCATCTGCCACTGGCATCTATGGTCCAGCTAGCACTCTTACGTCCCTGCCTTGGCACACTTGGCCTCAGGAGTGCAGGCCAACTCGGCTTAATCACCCATGCTTCCTGGTGTGGCAGCTACCATACTGTCGCCCCTCACAACCCTCAGAGGTGGAGATAACAGCACTCGGGGTGGCTCTGGCCTGCACAGTGGGAGCATGAGAGGATGGCACACCCATAAGCCCACTAAGCTGCCAGGCTTAGTGGGAGACCCTCTTCCAAAAGAGAAAGGAGAGAGATAACTGAGGAAGACAAGCCATTGACCTGGCCTCCAGGTGTGTGGTCCTTTACTGAGCCAAAGGCCACTACAGCTGGAATGTAGTATCACCCTCTGAATCCTGCATCACTTGACATTACTCTGCTGCTGCTGCTGCTGCTGCTACTCGGTGTGACAGGGTGGAGCATGAAGGACGCTGATGGAGAAGAGGAGGCTGCGGTCATGGAGAGCAGCCATCTGGGCAGATCTGAAAGCTATTGGGGGAAGGGTCCCGCTCTTGGGGGAGGAGTGAGCTCTCTCTCCTGAGGACCCCTCCTGCAAAGAGCCTGCTATGGGTGTAGGGCCTGGACAGCAGGGAGCGGCCAGCAGGTGGCTAAGAACCTAGCACAGCCTAAGCACAGGTGCTGATTAACTTCTCTGCTGGTCCCTCAACAAGGTCACCTGGCCTCTCCAGGAGGGGCAGAGGGTGGTATATAAGGAATCCTGGTAGAGCTGCCAGCAGGCAGGGCTTGCAGATCATCACTGTGTGGGACAGGAAGGTGATGGATGGTTCGGACAAGGATGGATGGCGACAGTGCAGGGCCCAGTGAGCACTTGGGACCCTGTGCAAATATAATCGCGGTTGAGCCTCCAGGCTTTCTTTTCTAGGCTGCCATCCCTTGTGCCTTTCCTCAAAGGTGCCTCCGCCACTGGTGAGGTGGCTGACGCTGTAAAGGACAAGCCCTTGCTTGTGGAGACCCAGGTCTCCTTAGCAGCTCCCTGGATCCTGAAGTATAAAGCTTAGAAACGCCCGCAGGCTCGCGGGAGCGCTGAGAGCTAGCTCCACAAAAGCAGTGGAGGGTGCTTATCCCTGACCCTGCCCTTGGTGCAGCACCTCCCGGGAGAGCACTGGCTGAAGCTGAGTGCTACAGACAAAGCCTGGCTTTAGTGCCAGGCCACAGCCCCAGCTGAGATCTCAAGTTCTCTTGTCAGAGCCCCAGCCCCCTCATCTTTAAAATGGGGCTGGTGTGCCACACAGCCTGGCTGCTCTTGTAGTAAGGACCAAAGTTGGCATGGGGCAGCTCAGAAAGAAGCCAGAGCGTGGCCAAAGATAGATGAAATGTTCCGAGAGCCCTCCAGAGTACAGCCTGGAGTGTCCTGACCCCAGCGAGGTGCAAGGAAACCCTTACACTGCAGGAGGAAATGGCTGACCAAGTTCTTCTTGCCCTCACCACCCTCACTCTGTCCTCCACGCATAACCCTCCCCAGTCCCTGGGGAAGTGGGGGGAAGGCTGCAGTCACCATTACTCCTGTCCAGTCTGGCACACAGCACAGGACCCTGCTGGAGCTTTGCAGGCAACCTAGATCCCAGGAACAGCAACTGCTTGGCACAGACATAAGCATCTGAGGGCAGCTGGGAAATGGCCCTGCCCTCCAGACACTCTGCTGAAAGACGACAGCAGGTGGCGTCTGACACCTCCCATATAACATGGCCTCCAAAGATGTCCAGAGGCCCTCTGAGAGGATGATGCTATCAAGAATCGCAGAAGGAGCTGGGGGCACAGATGTTCAGTCAGTGCCCACATGGAGAAAGGCTCTCACACACCTTTTTTGGTCAAATAAAATGCAAAGTCTAGGTCTGATGGAGGTGGGTCTTGTATCTTATCTGTTGCTTTCATTGGTTAATTAATAAAGAAAACTGCTTGGCCTGATAGGTCAGAAAATTAGGTAGGCAGAGTAGACAGAACAGAATGCTGGGAGAAAGAAGCTAAATCAGGCAGTCGCCATGATTCTCCCACCCAACACAGTCACAGGTTAAGATCTTCCCTGGTAAGCCACCTCGTGGGCTACACAGATTATTATAAATGGGTTAGATCAATATGTAAGAGCTAGCCAATAAGAGGCTGGAACTAATGGGCCAGGCAGTGTTTAAAAGAATACAGTTTCCGTGTTAATTATTTCGGATAAAGCTAGCCGTGCGGGCGGCCGGGTGCCAGGAACATAGCCCGCCGCTCCTATTACAACATAGGTCACATAGAGGGGTGTCTTGGAAGGAACATGACTGTCATATGGCCTGGGCCAGGGTCACTGAGGAGTTTGGACAGGGTCTCACTATGGCCCAGGCTGCTTCCATCTGAGTGCAAGGATTGAAGGCACACATCACCACCCTGGCTTCATCTGTCTTTTACCTGCCTCCACACACGCCTCAGCTTGGGCCATCTGGCTATGGTAAAAGGGCTTCTTGGTCGCATTCCGGCTTCTGAGGCCCTCCCCTCCCCTGACCCAGGCATCCTGTCCAGCCAGATTCCCAGGGCTCAGCTGGTACACTGGTACACTTAAAGAGGCCCCTAGAAAGTATATGCAGAAGAGTTGAAGAAAATGAAGGGCATGACCTAGAGCCTCTGAACCCTATTTCCCATGGGTAAAAGGGAGGAGGCACACCCTCCCCGCCTAGTATCTCTGGGGGCATCCAGGGTGAGTGGCTCACAGCCCTCACGACCATCCCTCCACCCAAAGTAGATGTGGAATGCGTATGTCTAAACATGGAGGGAGGAAAGCCTGCCCCACCCACCCAGCATGGCCCCTTACACCTCCTAGCTGTATCACCCAGACTGCTGCCAACTGCAGCCACATTAAGACACCAGTAGAGAATGTATGAGCCCACAGTAGTGCACTTCCAGAACTGCCTATGGAGTTCTGAGGACCGCAAGCCCTGTAGGGCCTTTTTATCCATACAGATCCTGAGTTCCCTCCACACTGCCAGGAATCTGATCTGACGTCAGCCTGGATCCTGGCCTTCTTCATCAGCATCCTTCTACACCAGCCTCTCCCACAGCATTTAGGTTTGCTGAATGGAACCAGAAGTTTTAGCCTCTTGTGCTGGGCAGGGACCTGCCCCAGACCAGAGACAATGGGGCAGACCAGACAGGAAACCCAGGACAGCTCTGTGGCCGGTGGAGTGCCGGTCTGTCATCTGTGAACAATCGGTTGCAGTAGGGAGCTGTCTCCTGCCCATCCTGTTCCCCACAGAGGCACCACTGCTCCCTGTGATCCCAGCCTCTGAGTCACCCAGCTTTGGGCCAGGTCCTCCCACTTTGTCCCTCCTGGCCTTCTTAATTCAATCTTCCTGTCCATCCACTGCCATACTGGTCTGCCTCTCACATTGTGTCTGCCATCCAGACCCTTTCTTCCCTGCCCCACTGTGGCAAACTCTCCCATCAGCCCCTGCCTGCCTCTCCCAACCTCCAGGTGACCCAAGGGACCATCCTCACCACACCCTCTTTTTCTGGGGTCTTTGCTAGGCAATCAGGGTGCTGAGCAGGGTACAATCTAGCTGTACGCTGGCCACTCTCCCACCAAGCACACCCCAGTCTACCTGCTGTTCTCTCCTGCTCTGTCCCATGCGTCAGAAGCTGCCCCAGTATGAACCACCTTCTAGAAAGGGCAGACACCATACTCCATGCCAAGACCTCCTCACTCAGTTTATACATGACAGAAGGGCTTCAGGAAAGCAGTCTTTGCGTCAGTGGCTCCTGGCTGTGGCCCAGCACCCTGAGCGGCCAGAGCTGTCTAATGTGGCAGGTATCCTATAATCGCTGCAGAAGGAGGGAGGGGCTGAAAGTCAGAAGCCCTGGAGGACCTAGCAGTGTAAAAGGAGGATAAGGTCCTGGCTGGAACATGTCAAATCTCAGCTCTTTTAACTTGCTCTGCCAGGGAACTGAAACTTCACCTCAGTGAAACCCAGACCCATCCATCCAGCAAAGATCCATCAGCCCTTCGTGCTAGCACACACGCTCAGTGCCTGCTCTGTCTCCACTGCAGCAGTGCCGAATCCTGCCCAGAACCGTTTTCTGTCAGCTGCAAAGTTCAGAACCAGACACCAGTGAGAGGGATGGGGAGCCTGTAGTGAGTGAGTGGGCTGCGCCTCTGCTCTGCTCCATCTCCTACCTCCACCCACCTTCCCGCCCTCAGCTTTGCTTCCTTAGTCCTCTGTCCTGTGTAAAACGCATCTGTGTCAACAGCAGGCTCGTGGGAAGGAGGCGTAGAAGCAGAGAGAACATTCCCATGTGTGCATAAAGCCCAGATGCCAACACGGCTTCTGCAGTGGAACCTGCAGGCAGGAGAGCCCCTCTGTGTGGCTTAGGGCACAACCTTTCTCTTGGTCACTGTCCCCTATCCCCCACCAGGTACTGGAGGGAAGTGTCAGCTGGCATTTTCTGCCCCAAGGGATAAGCCAGGGGTTTCCTTCCCAGTGACCCTCTTTCCGGTCTCCACAGGCATGGCCTTCAGCAAGGACCCTCACACACACATTGTGGGTGCACAGCCAAGGCCCTACTGCTGTAGGATCCTGGGATTGGGAAGGGAAGAGGTGCAAAGGGCATGGCCTGGGGGCTACGGCCTTACCTTCAAGACAAAGCCATCAGGGCAGGAGCGGTCGTACTTGTACACTTTGTAGACGACCAGGAAGACGACACAGGTGAGGAAGGCCAGGGCAAAGAGAACCAGCACAGAGACCTGTGGGAAGAGGCGAGGAACACCTTGGGGCCAGGCGAACAGCTGACTGACCGGCAGAAGCAGTCACAACGCAAAGGCGTGTGCACCCATGGGGATAACCTTTTCTTGGACATTCTGTATGGCTTTAACTTCCCAGCACATCGGCATGTCATCTTCACATGTTTCTAGTAGTCCAGGCTACAAGGAAAACTCTGGGCACTGCCACAAGAAGGCCTCAGTCATGGCCCCAGGCAACTTGAACCCTTGACAGAGAAGTAGGGCTGGGCTGTACTCAGGGCCCCCCCGCTTACAGAGCTGAGTACCTAGTCACCTAGGAAACAGCTGTTCCACAGACCTCTCCGGACACCCGTCTCACTGTGAGGACACCGCCACTCAGACCTCATGTTGGAACCACATACATATAAACAGGAGCTCTGTCCTCATCTCTGCTCTCTACGGTGTTCAGAGGACAGGAATTATGCTTGGGTTTCCTTTGGGCGTAAGCTACACACCAGAATGCCCAGCGCTGGGTAGGCACAAAGCTTCAACAGTGTAGGCGATGCAGGACTCACAGATGTACAAGCAATAGTACCACACCACAGATGCTACTATATTTGGACCTTGAGATGCCCACCTGGCTGCTGAGGAATGTGGTGGGGACAAATGTCTTGAGGTGACAGAGGGGTGAGGTGAAGACACATGCTGAAGGGTTCGGGATCCCTGGACATACCCCAGGAGCCAGCATGGAGGCCAGGTACCATGGATACCAGTCTGGACATTGCTGGCTTCCTGCCTCCTACCCCAGCAGCCAGGAACTGTCCCCCGCTCAGGACAGCGTAGGTGACCCCGCACTGGAGCTGTCACCAATCCATCTGAAGAACCTGTGCATAGAGCTCATGCCTGGTTCAGGAGTGAACCCCGCAGTCTCGGGGCTCAAGGCACCCATGGGGATAAGACTGGCAAGGGTCTGATGGCAGCTACCGCACAGCAAGCACATAAACTTCTGGCCCTGGGAGGTGAGTATGGACCTTGATGAAGAAGGAAACTAGTGTACAGGAAAAAGGAGTAACATCCAGGCTGCCAGTGACAGCCACCTTCCCTGGCAGTGCTAGGTCCAGAGAGGCCACTGCCAGAGCTGTGGGAGGGTCCAGGAGGGACAACCGTGTCTAAACACTGGACGCCAAGGCAGTGAGACTCTGGCTGCTGCTCTTAGAACCACTGGCCATCTCCCTGGCTTTCTCAGGGTCCCACAGATGGCAGAGCAGGATCTCAGCCCAGGCCGCCTCACCAGGAATCGAGCCTGCAGGGACCCCAGCCACATGTCTCTCCTCCCACAGGGATGAGCCCTGGAGATGCTGCACAACTGTAACCCAGGTACTTCAGGAGGTGCAGAAGTTCAAGGTCATTCCCAGCTGCACAGCAAATTCAAAGCCAGTCTGGGCATCTTGAAATCCTGCCTCAAAATAAAATATGTCGGGGTGGCAAGATGGTCCCAGGGGTCAGGGTGCTGGCCTGAGTTCAACGCCAGGGCCCCCGTGGGAGAAAGTGACTCCTGGAAGTTGTCCTTTGGCCTCCACACAAGTGCTGTGACACAGTGGTGCCGCAGTGTGTATGTGTGCGCCTTAAAGGTATTGAGAAAATGAGAAGACAGAGTGTCCGGGAACGCGCTCCCAGCCCCACAGGTGTGTTCAGCCCAAGTGTCTGAGGCTGGGGCCTCATTTGGAAATGAGGTTGCGTTAAGATGAGGTCATTAGCATGGGCACTTGTCAAGTCTGACCAGTGTTCTTATAAGAAAAGAAACCAAGGCAGAGACGCTCACTAGCGGGAATACCACGTGCAGATGGCAGCTGGAATAGGGCCTCTCTAGCCTTGCAACAGCTTTAGAGATGGCAGTAACTCCGCAACACAACAGGGCTCAGAGGTGGTGTGCACCACCACACACACACACACACACACACTTTAAGTTCGGACTTCTCGTGCCTGAAAGCATGCTTCTGAGGTTCCCCCACTTCGTGCTGCTTTGTTCTGGCAGCACAGGACTTGTGTTCAGAGCACAGGCCTGGCTCACCTCACTTGAAGACAGCTCCCCCACACACTTGCTCTGCAGGTACCCCAGCCCGACCCAGCACTCAGGCTGTGTCTTCTCATCTTGCCACCCTTCAAAGCCCTGGCCTGTCTCTGGGGCCCTGGAAGGGTCTGGAACGGCCCTGCCTTGTTCTGGACCCCAGCTGCACAGGCAGGCATCAAATAACCAAACAGGAGCTCCTTCCTAACTCCAGGAGAATATGGTGTGTCCCAGTTTGGAGACCTTCATGACCTCCCCTCCCCCACATATACATACCCATGAGACAGTTGGTAATATTCTAGAACACGGAACAAAATTACTGAGTCAGACGTCTGCAATTCCTCCAGGTTTGGGCAGTCTCCTTGAGGCTTTCTCTACAAGGACGAGCAGATACTCTGCCTCCAGGAGAGTTAGACCTCCATCCATTCATCCTCCAATCAACTGCAGGACAGCCAGACCTGCAGGCACAGGTGAGCCAGCCCTGCACAGCAGGTGCCGGAAGGAAGAAGGTCCCAGAAGGGCACCCTGTGATTCTCAGTCTCATCTAGGAAAAGGGGGGTTCCAGCTCCATGCTGATGTTTATGATCTGCAGGGGATCACAGGCAGGCACACAGTGGGCACACCAGGCCTTTAACCTCATGCTGCAGCCTCCATGTAGAAGCTGGAAAACCATGTCACACTTGGTTCGTGACAAAGGCCCGGATGTCAGAGGGGGCACCTTCATTTGGGTCATCAGGACACCAGAGGAGCTAGGCACCAGGAAGGGGCCATGAAAGAAGAGAAATGGAAGAATCTCATGATGATGACCCAGACCAGACAAAACCAGACTCAGCTGTGGCTATGTGTTAACACCACAGGAGCCTCATCCAGAGCAGTGAGAGCAAATATCAGGGGTGGGAGCTGAACATCAGAATCGCTTAATGCTGCCCAGGTGGACGTCACAGGCACCCACTTACGGGCAGAATCCCCGTAACCTGAGGCTACTGGGCTGCCATGTAGCTTTGAACATCAAAGTGTTCCCCTGAAAGGTTTAGTGCTGAAGTTGGTCGCCAGCTGGCAGAATGGACGACTGCAGGGGTGCCAACTTCATCCGTGAGCTACTCCATGAGCAAGTTCATAGCTAATAGGCTATTAGGAGGTGGGCCTGGTTAGGACACGTGAGCACTGGCGGGTGCCTTTGAAGGGGGATTTTGTCCCTGTCCCCTTCCCCTCTCCCTCTCCTCTCCTGTCCCCCTTCTCTCAACGTCCTAGCTGCCATGAGTGAGCAGCTCGACCTCACTAGACCCTTTCCTTTACGAAGTTCTGCCTCACCACAGCAAGGAAGGTGCACCACCCGGCAGGCTGGCACAGATGCCCTGGAGCCCCACCACAGGGCAGGCTGACAGAGGTGCCCTGGAGCCCCACCACAGGGCAGGCT
>NW_004949103.1:4045849-4073564 GCF_000317375.1 Microtus ochrogaster
AGGGCAGGCTGACAGAGGTGCCCTGGAGCCCCACCACAGGGCAGGCTCACACACAGCCTGCCTTGGCACCTAGGCCTCTGGCACCTAGAGCAGACCCAGGCACAGCATGAATATGGCTTGCGGGGATCCAGGAATTCTGGTTTTATTAAATATTCTCACACAGAATGGAGCTGTACCCAGTGCAGCTTTTCCCTTTGTGACCTGGGGAGGCCAAGAGAGCCACAGGCTTCTGGACAGGGTGACTCCCACCCTTCTCTGGAGCCAGGAACAAAACCCAGAAAGTCCTTTGACGAGAATTAAGTTGAGTCACAAAGAGCTGCCCTTTGGGCCATATCTCTCCCAGGGGACATAGTGCCTGGGTCCATTTTTTATTTGGAGACAAGGCCTCATTAAGTTGCCCAGGCTGGCCATGAACTGGCAATCCTCCTGCCTCAGCCTCACAACTGACTGGAATTGCAGGCCTTGCCATGAGGCCCACCTATTGCTTTCGTTTTCAATTAGACAAGTGTGTGTCGTATCAGAGGGAGAAATGATATAACAGGAGTGTACAACAGACAGACTAGGCTTGTCTTCAGACCAGGGCTGTCACCATTTTCTTTTCTCATTCTTCTTTATGGAGGGGCCCTTGAGCCCACAGTGCCTCAAATCAGAGATCCTACCTTCTCCCATCTTAGGAATCCCAAGGTATAAGGGAACCTTCTCAGGGGACCTGGCATTAGCCACCCAAAGTGGCTCCATCTCAAGAGTTGGCCGAGCAGCCATGCGCTTCTACGGCATCACCCTGGTGTCAACTCAGAACAGGCAAAGAAGAAGTGCCACCGAGAGGCAGGACAGAGGCAGCTCTGGTCACTTTGGAGACCTCCTGGAGGAGCATCGCTCTCACTGGGAGGTGAGAGAGGAGAGGTAAAGATCAGAGAGGACAGCCCTGTCAGAACCGGGCAGGAGTGGGGCCATGAGCCAGCTGACCCGGCTCTCCATTGACACACCAAGGAACTGGAATTTAGACAAGTCCTTGTGTGGCAAGTTCCCAGGAGGCAGGTCAGTGTTGCAAGGCATCAGGAAAATGCAATCATGCCACAAGGAGATGTCATGTCACACCCACGGCAATGGCTGTACTAAGTGCTGGTGAGGCAACGCTGGAGCCCTGAGCATTGCTGATACAGCAAGGAAAAGCGGTGGCCCTGACACAGGAAATGGTAGCAGTTCCACAACACATAAAATACAAAACTGATCATGGCAACCAGCAATCCTACTGCTGGGCATGTACCTCCAAGAAAAGAAAAAACAGGTCTTCCAACAAAAGTTGATACAAAGAAACACTGCACAACTGCCAAAGGATAGAGTCCAAAAGTGGCTGAGTGGATGCAGAAAGTGTGGTATGTCCACACAACGGACGATCACTTGGCCTTCAAAGGGAATGAAGTGTGCCAACACGTGCTGCAGCAGAAGAACCTTGACAGAGTGGTGCTGAGCAAAAGGCAGACAGGAAAGGTGCCACAGTGTATCTGTTCTGTGATGTGTCCAAAAGACGCACACTACAGAGCTGGAAAATAGATCAGAGGCTTCTGGGGGCTCTGGGGAGGAGGGACTTGCTGCTTGATGTATCCAGGTCAGCTTCTGAGATGGTAAGATGTTCTAGACAGTGGGGCAGTGGGCAACTTGGTGACTGTTGATATCACTGCACTGTACTTTGAAATGCCCCTTTCCTGCTCCACTGAGGGCACCTTGAGCGCCCTCTTCTCACTGGGTCACACCCTTTGAGTCTGCCCAAGTCAGAGCATCCCTCGGTGAGACTGGGGAGGAGAGGGGGCTCAGGATGTGAGTTTTTAATATGTTATATTACCACTTTTTTTAATGGGCCAGAGGAGGAAGGCAAGAGTCTGGGGTCACACCCTGAGCCCCATATCCTCCTCACCTCATTGGGATTTCACTCTGAGCCCCCTCTCCTCACTGGGGTCACACCCTGAACCCCCTCTCTCATTGGGGTCACACCCTGAGACCTCTTTCCTCACTGGGGTCACACCCTGAACCCCCTCACTGGAGTCATACCCTGAGCCCCCTCTCCTCATTGGGGTCACACCCTGAGACCTCTCTCCTCACTGGGGTCATACCCTGAGCCCCCTCTCCTCATTGGAGCCATACCCTGAGCCCCTTCCCCTCATTGGAGTCACACACACCCTGAGCTCCCTCCCCTCATTGGGGTCACACCCTGAACCCCCTCCCCTCACTGGGGTCACACCCTGAACCCCTCCCCTCACTGGGGTCACACCCTGAACCCCCTCCCCTCAACCCCCTCCCCTCACTGGAGTCACACCCTGAACCCCCTCCCCTCACTGGGGTCACACCCTGAACCCCTCCCCTCACTGGGGTCACACCCTGAACCTCCTCCCCTCAGCTCCCTCCCCTCACTGGGGTCACACCCTGAAACCCCTCTCCACATTGGGGTCACATCCTGAGCCCCCTCTCCTCCCCAGTCTCACCGAGGGATGCTCTGACATGGGCAGACTCAAAGGGTGTGACCCAGTGAGAAGAGGGCACTCAAGGTGCCCTCAGTGGAGCAGGAAAGGGGCATTCTTGGTGCTTAGACTGAGCTTGATTGCCAGTTACTGTTCGGCATCATTGCCCACTTAGCCTTTACCACAGTGCAAGAGTTTACGCATGTAAGGCCCTGACTGCTGCCCTGTTCTCACGGCCCTTCCCACTAGGCAGGAGCTAGCAGAATCCCAGCAGAGTCATGCCTAGCCCACCAACAGGGTCAGTGTCCTAAGATGTGGGTCTGAGTCCTGCCTTCACCATCACAGACCGACCTTGGGACTACCCCTTAATGAGGATAGCAAGGTTAGTGGTCTGATGCCGCACCAAGGGCAAGGAAAACAAGGCTCACGAAGGCCCCAGGCTGCCGAGCAGGTCGATGGAGCTAGGTCACTTACTGTCTCCGTCTTCCATCCCTCAGGAGGAGGGGGGAAGGAGGAAAGAAGCCTTTTGCTGACTAATGCAGTACAGGGAAGGGGAAAAAAATTCTCAGAAACTGAATCCTGAAACCTCCAAGTGTTTACAGAGCTAAATATTTTAGGTACTACACAGAAGAGAACACAGACACATACCCCAAGGTGATTCAACCTATATCTTACCTGAGCTGGGATGAAGCCCTTACTCCATAGCTGGGCCCAGAATCTGCAGGTTCTGCAGCTGCAGATGTGGGTGGCCCCAGCTGCAAGTCACCAGGGTACTTAAACAAGTTCCCAAGGTCTCCGTTGCCACCATAAACCAAGACCCTACACACGTTCTATTGGATGCAGGAAAATTGCATCACCGTTTGTAAACAGTTAATAGGTGTGACTTAGAACCTGCCATGGGGATTATTAGAGAGTGTGGAAAGCAGGCACACAGGAAGCTCAAGGTCATTAAGGATGCGAGAGAGAGAGAAACAAACCACCCACAGCATCATCTGCGAGAGCATGCCAAGGGACACGTCCACTGCAGCATCGACTGGCAGCGTTGAGGACCATCCTTAAGTGGCCTCTGCTAAGATATCCTCCCAGCTCTCCACTGACCTTCAAAGGCAGCCATGTGCAAGGCTGGCCTTAGAACTTCTCGAGGCTAGAGTGGTGGTGGTACCAGGGAGGGGTGTGGCTCCATCACAAAACCCTTAAACGGAGGGTGTGTGTGACCCCAGTCAGCCCTCTCCACCCTGAAGCCACAAAGCATAAAGAGCCGAAGAGAACCCTGGCAGAATCCTCCCTGAGCCTGCCTCATTGTGGAGCATATGTCTTCCTGGACATTAGGAAGCAGACCCAGCAGCCCATCACACACTGCCTGAACAAGTAAGTGGGAAGGCACAGGGTTTGTTTGTTTTTTTCTTTAATGTTTAGGTTTAGTTCACTTGAGCAACATCTTAGCCTGCATTTTACTCTCAGTGTAAAAACACCTCTGATGAATTAAATGGCTGCTCTTCCCGTTGACTCGAGCCTCATTGGAAGCCTAGGCTTTTGGCTGCCACAGGGTGATTCATCCTGCTATCCCTGTGTAGCAATCTTACAAAGCCTCCCCCCCCTCCACAACACCAGCTGTTACCTAGCAACCAACCTAGCAACCTCGCAGCCAAGAGATTAATCCTCCAGTGATAACCACAATGTAATATCCAAAAAGACACTTGGTTTCAAGGGTGCCCTCAGAAGTTAAGAGCGATGGGCACACCTTAACAATACAAATAAAGGACAAAGAGGCTTGCAGGTGCACACGACTTGTCTGTGGCTTCAGGGTTTTAAAAGGCAGACTCTCCCTCCCTGGGTTTGCACACGTGCAGAGGAAAAGAGCCAGACCCCCATCAGAATGGTGTGCTGTTCCTACCACTGTGACTAATCCCTGGTGGGAGGGTCATGGGGTGGGTCCCTGATTCCAGACAGACTGTTCTTTCCCCCAAACTCCCATGTTCAGAAAAGACCCCGAAGGCTTTAACCAGCCGATGCTGTGCGCAGAAGTCACATGACCTATTGTATGTGTGCACTCAGGAACGCAGACCAAGAGAACTTCCCAGAAGGGTGGATACTTAGCATTTCCAAAGGGCACTAGCCCTCCAGATGTCTCTGCCACTGTATCAGACCATGCATGATCAAGAAAAGCTTAGACCCTCGGAAGACATTAATCCAGTCGCAGAGCTTGCGAAAATGGATGTCGCCAGGGTGCAACTCCCAGATACATGGAAGGAACTAACATTTTCTGGTTCCGAAGCATCTCGGATCTGACCAAAGCAAGGGTCAGCCCTCAGTGCTCCCCCACACCAGGCTGCTCGCCTAGGCCTCCTCAGAGAGATGCCACCCCGCTTCTGCCATTTCCTGACTGGTCATCATCCACTGACCCTGCGACAGCTGTCAAGTGAGCACAGCCCCATCCCTGACCCAGTAAGAAGGCTCGATCCGGAGAGCTGCCTGCTGTTAAGGAGCCCACAGGGACACCCTGGAAACTGTGCCAGGGCCCCTCCACAGGAGTCCACCAGAGTGATGGATGAGTGACTCACTTACTTAGCCAGTTCCTCCTGAGAAGGCGGTGAGCGCCAGAGAGATAGTATCGAGGACTCTGACGGTGCCAGCCTGGGCCGCTCAGTGCAGTCTGCACACACAGGCCCCACACCTTCATTTTTGGCCAATATGCACATCTCAGGGGGCTCCTCTGGCCTGGTTTCCTTTTTCAGAGTCATGAGCCAGATCAAGGGGCCTTTGCTTCAGGAGACCACTCTTCAGTACCTGCTTGGGATATCAAATCACAGGACCCATGCCCAGAGAGAGGTGTAGGCTAGCCCAGCTTCTTAAAAGAGGACAGCTAGGGGGTGGGGCTAGAAGGACACAGAAGTACGACGTGAGAGGAAAGGGACACTGTCAGGGGTATCATTTGACTCGGCCGCTGGAGCAGGAGGGGGACCTGGGTTCCGTGGGAAACGAGGCAGCAGTGGTAGTTCTGGGGCAGGGTTGGAATCAGCAGAAGAAAGGGGTTTGGTGAGATGCCCTTTGCAAAAATCACAGCCTCTAACGCCACAACCCAAGAGCAGGCTTCCCAAGAGAACTATGGCACCCTACTCCCTGAAGCATTTGTGGACCCAACAAGATTAAAAAAAGTTTGCTTCTGGAAGTGCCACCTCCTGGCAGAGGGCAGCAGGGACCTGGGGTAAACTCATCTCTGGGAGCCTCAGTGGGGAAGACAAGGGAGGGACAGATTCCGGCCTAGGGCTGGAGCTCAAGTCACGGGCATTCATAATGGAGGTGCTGGTTTTAGAACCAGAGATGAGGGGATTCCCAGCCATCCTGGGGTGAGCCCTAAAGGAGCTACAGAAGCTAGGCTTAGGGAAACACCTGACAGTCGCGTGAGACTGGGCAAGACTGCAGCGCAGAGCAATCCTCGAGTGGGTCCCACCTGTATCCAATATCTTCCCAGACACCGGAGAAAGCAAGAGAGGTGAGGCAAGCCTTCTCACACCGGCAGCCACCCCACTGGGATGGCAGAGATTGCCTGAGGTCTTCCTGGATCTTCTGAGCCCCAAGGTTCTGAGCAACAGAAACCAGGTAACCACACAGAGGCCCAGCATGACTGCCTAGGGCCCTGGGGCCAAATGTGCGTCACCTGTGCCTTAGGCAAGGGGCCTAGGGACCTGCCTCAGGTGAGCATGTGAGAAAAACACAAACCAACAACACCAGAAGGGACAGAGCCTGGCACACAGAGACATTCTACAGATGGAGAATATCGGGGTACCACACTACTCACTGACCTAATCTGGTGACGGGGACAAAAGTCCAATCAGACATGAGAAACCAGGCCACGTTCAGGCTAGATGACATTCAGACAGCGTCACTTTGACATTCATGTCCGATCCTGCACCTGATCTCAAGTACCCATAATGTTGATGGGCAACAGAGGACAATCATGCTGATCCCAGAGTGGAACAGAGATGCTGACCTCAAGTTAATCCATCTTAATACTGGCCATGGACCTCAAACATGTTAACAGCCAACCCCTGAGCCAGGAAGAGCGGGTCAGCATACCCGACACCCTTCCATGCCCACAGAGATGCAGACACAGACCTCTGTACCTTTTCATCCCAGGCCCCTATCTCGAAAGCAGTACCTGTTACTAGCAAGAAAGAGGAAGGAAGCTGGGAGGGTCAGATGAGCTTCCATAAGCAAACACCAGATTCACAGAGGATAGTGACACTCATGGAACCCCAGGCAGACCCAGACAACAGACAGAAGCAATAGGAAGCAGAAGGGATTTGTACTCAATACTCCTTGAAGACACTCGGTTCTTCTCGATTCCTTGCAGCTATGAACTGGGGCTGGTGCCCAAGTCCGTCTTCTACGGTTCCCATGATCACCCAAGAACCAAACAGGAGATAATACAGATGCTCTGCCATGTGCCAAGAGTGGGTGGGTATGTGCCTCCACACCCATGAATAGATTGCTCACACATCCCAGTGGGGAGAACCATCCATCCATCCATCCATCCATCCATCCATCCATCCATCCATCCAGGACCACTATTCAAGGTCTGAGGATGTCTTCTTCCAACTAAGGGCCCATTGGCCACGATTTTATTTTCTCCTACATTTTTCCTGAAGAGTGGGGCTTCCAGAATACCAACATCCCAGCTTGTTGCTCAGCAGATACCACGTTAGAGGACACACACCATTGCTGTGAGGAAGGCTCCTCCCACCAGGGCTCACCAGAACACCACCCCTTTCAACAGCCATGGCCAGAGGAAGCGGGAAGTAAAGAAGGATTGGAGGTCGATCACATGGGCTTTGCAGCCAAGCAGACTCTGGTCACAGCTCCACCAAGAAAGCTGGGACCAATGAGCCTGCAGCCCCCTCCCCATTCTCGTGAGGTGGGAAGTGGGAGAGGGGAGCCTGCACAGGCACCGGAGGGTCAAGGGGGCATGACACAGACCCCTGCCTGGATGGGTATAAGTGCCTTAGGGTGTCTGCTTCCTTCCTGAAACGGTCAGGCAAATATTTTGATGTTTGGCAAATGTCTGTTCATGTTTATTGCCTTTGCCTAAAGGGAAGTTCATGGATGGATTTTCCCTGTTATAAAAATAAATGGTGTGTGGTTATTTTGGAGGATGAAGCAAAGAAAAAAGGAGGGGGAACTACACGGAGAGCCTCCAGGTCGGGAGCCAGAAGCTGTTGGGCTTGCACAGCCTGGGTAAGTGGAATCACATCCTGTTCCTGTTCCTAAAAAGACCTCTGTGTAGCCTGGCAGGTGCCTCCTGACCTAAAGATGGCAGCTCAGCCTGCGACCACTCACCTTAAACCTCTCGGTGACCCCCTCGGTGATGCTGACAGTGAACTCAGCTATCTTGGGAGGACGCGCTTTCCCCTTCTTGCGGTCAGGTTCATATTCAGTCTTAGTTTTCACAACAACCTTGGCCAGGAAACAGAGAGGTACATGGTCAGTGAGAAGCCAGGTGTACTCGGACACATCTGCCCTGAGCAGGTGAGCCTGGGACTGTCACGTTCCGAGGTACCCACCATTCGTCTAGGCAGCGAGAGCAGCTTCCACTGAGAACGCCTCGCAGGCACTTTCAGATGCACTGCCTATTCACAGTCCTATGGCAGTCCCAGGAAAAGTACAGAATCGGAGAACAGAGGCGTGATGCTCACTGGCCAAGGCCACAGGACTAGTGGCTGGCAGACCAAGTACCCATGGCAGCAGAGCCCTGATCCAGTGGGGAGGATACCTCTACTTTCCTACTGGCTTTTCTGTGTTGCCCACCTGCTGGACGTATGTGTCACTGAAAAAGACCTGAATACAACAGGCTAGCACCCAAGAACTAGGGACTGGGAATAAACTGATCTGGGGAGCCTCTTGGATTGCACAACACTGAAAGGTCTCCCTTCCTTCCCCTCCATTCTCTCTCCTGTGAACCTAGAAACCCATTCATCTGCCCCGTACAGACTTCCCTGAAGCCTTAGCAACTTCATCTCTACTGGGGACCTCACGCTGCATCCCACAGGGACATTCTTATCTTGGCCTCCCTGGCCCTATCTCTGTCAGGGATTCATTGCCTCTCTGATTCCCTTGGATAGGGAGAGTGAGTGAGGTCAAGGAGGTACTCACCTCTAATCCCCAAACTCACTCCCCAGAGCAGGTGCCCAGCAGTGGCTATGGGACAGGAGAGAACCAACCCCCACACACTTCTCCTGGAGAGAGTCTGTCTTTTGTTGTTTCCACGGACTGGGAGACACTCACTTGCCCTGACAGTGGGATGAAGGAACTCAGTGACTCAGGACAGGCCCCAGGCAAGTGACTGGAGAACTCCATTCCAGCCCTGACCTGTGGAGCCAGCCTCAAGAGTGGTCATGGTGGAGAAAGTGGCCTGTGCCTGGCATTGAGCCAGGGAGCCCTGAGCGGCAGCCCGTTCTGTCAGGCTTCACTCCTGGCATGCCACTCTCCTGAAGCAGACAGAGGGGAGGGGCGTGCACCCCTTGAAGGCATCACCTTCCCACGGCTGCACTGAGCACCGCATCCTCACAGCCCACTTGCACCCTGTAGCCCTGCGACCTTGAGCACACATCTGGACCACTCCATGTACTGGAGGCTTTTTCATATCTTAGCCACGACCTGGAGGCATGAGGCTATTATCATCCAGAACTGTGAAGGTGAGGACATCTAGGCCACCTGAATTCAATCTGCATCTACCACTGGCTGACAGGTGACCTTGGAGAGGCCTTTTAAACCTCTCTGTCTTCATTGCTAAGTCTGTCAAACGAGGGCACTTGATGGTGGTTGCCGTGCAGCAACACGGGCTTGTTGAAGTTCAACCTATGAAGTGCACAGAACAGGGTCTCGGGTGGCAAGTGTACCTAACCGATGTCAGGCAAGGCTCCTCCTGATGGAACTGGACTGGCAGCCCTCTGCACTAGAGCATTTTCTGGTACGCAGAAGTCACATCCCCCACCTCCCTGAATCTTGTCCAACTATGAGAGGTGTCCAACTGTAAGCAGGGTGGACTAAGTAACGAGGCTAGAAACTTCCATACCCCGGAGGCTAGTGACCTTCAGCACCATGACCTTGGGTGCATTAGGTGAACTCTGAGAATCTGTCTCCTCCTCTGCGACTTTGGAAGCCTTCTAGCTCAAGGACCTGTTCCCACAGGAATACCCTTTTCTGGAGCATTCCCATCAGTTACCCCGAGAGAGGAGACTCAGTACCTCACAGAGTCACCTAGCCCAATCCCGAGCAACAGGGCAGTTGGCAGAATGTGGGCCCTGCCTGAAGCCCTCCTCCTTGTGGCTGACCATGCCAGGCAGTTCTGGAATGGAACACACTGAGGGCAAAAGAGGAGGCTTGGGCCAAGTAAAGGGAATCACCTGATAGAGGTGCCGCTTCAGGACACAGAGTTCCTGGCACAGGCCGCTGGTCCTCCTTGGCTGGCTGTATCAAGGCAGGAGGGGTAGGGGTACTCGGGACCCAACCCGGACACCCACCATAGTGTGGAGACCACTCAACAGCCCTGCTCCTCCTAGAGCTGTGTCAACAGCTGTGGTGTGGGGTGCACCCCTATGACCAGCTGATCGCCCCTTCTCAAAATGAAAACACATGCAACCCGTCCTTTGCCTGCGCCCCTGCCCCCTCCCCCCCAAAAAAAACCTAGACTATAGAATTAAGGGGACAAAATCAGTTTGGTAAGCTAAGTTTGGGGATGCGAGAAGACCCATGGCAGAGCCCTCCTACACCCCATTCTACTAGGGCCCAGTGACTGCAGAGCCCAGAGTCCAAACCTCTTTCTCGGAACAAACTGAGACAATAAATAGAAAAGCATGTGGGAACAGTGAGCAAGCTCCTTTGTGTGGAGGACTGGAGATGCAGGGTGTGTGGTTTTACATTCGCGTGTTGCAATGCCATCTTCGACTTTAAGGACAGAATTTGTTTTTAAAGGTTATGGCTTGAAAATATCTTTATGGAGCAATGATATCGCACTGGATGTAGTGCTCAAGAGGGGAGTCTTTAAGTCAGAGGGGAAAAAAAAAAAACGCACCACGGTAAAGATGGTCCTGCTTACACTAGCTTGCTGAGCCCGAGCTCGGGTCTGGAGATTTTACAAAAAGAACAAAGAGGAAAGGGGCTCTATTCCTGAGCACACATCCAGTAAGGCAAGTGGAGTCGAAACCGCACCACCCCAAAAAGGCTTAAGGACCAGCTCACCCCTGACCCCCCAGGCTTTTGACCAACATGAATCGCTCCTCATTAGACTCCCCCCAAATCAAGAGAAGGTATTTCACTAAGGAATCCTGCCAAAAAGAAGGTGTCATCTAAGGCAGGGGGTCTCCATCATCACCCATCCCAGAATCAGAATCATGAGGGTATATGGTGTTCACCCTGTCTTCCTCGTCTTGGCTGAGCCCGCCCCCACCTCTCATCCCTAACGTGCACAAGGCGTTTCTTTTGTTTCGGTTGCAGCCGAAGATTTAGGGGTGCACACCCAGCAGCGCGGGAATGTTGGGGGCTCATACCTTATCCGGGGGTGGGAACTGCAGCTGATTGACATCGAGGGGAGTCATCAGGGGAATGGTGTCGAAGCCATCCTCCAGGAGAGGCTGCTTGGTGCCCTTCTCTGCGAAATTGTTCCCCAACTTCACCATGGTTGCTAAAGACACGAGGCTGCGGCCTGCGGAGGGAGGACCCGGTGGGGGTCAGGGCGAGCGGCAGCCGGGGTGAGGCAGGGCACGGCCAGGAGAACTCGCACACCCACCCGCTGTCCCCGCCTGGTCTCCCGAGAGAGGTGGTAGGGACGCGGCGATCGCAGCCCATCAGAATCTCCAGGCTGTGTACTGATGGGCATTTCTAGACTTCCATCCCGCAGAGCACCGGGCTCATCACAGAGGGGCGAGGGAAGGAACGCTACCCGTGCCCAGGCTTTCCGTACGCGTCCCCGGTCCCGCCGCGCTGGCCTCCTGCGCGTCTCCCGGGGCCCTCAGCGTGAAAGATGCTCGGCCGCCCGCCCCACTCCCCACCCGCACTCACCCCACGCCCGGCTCCGGCAAGTCTGGGCTCCAAGCGCGCTCCGAGGCTCCGCGTCGCCCGCTCCCGCGTGCAGCAATGGCGGAGGCGGCGCCGCGGCCGGGGGATCAGCGATTGGGTTCTGCGCCTCCCGCCTCCGCGCGCCGCCTCCTTCCTGCCGCTCCCGGGGGCCGCGCGCGGGAGTGCGCGTGGGGCCGCGCAGATGCGCCTCCGCCTTGACGCAGCGCCGCCCGCGCGCGGATCGGCCGCACAAAGGAGCACGCGGTTGCAGTGGAGGGGAGGTGTCCCCCGGGGACCCCGAGCGCTACCAGACCCGGGGAAGGAGAACCTGAGGTTCCAGATGCCGAACAGGGGTATACCCCGGCGGGCTGCGCTACCCTGGGGCGGTGGCCGAGCACTGGGCGGTCAGGAGGGAGGAAGGAAAGGAAAGGGACGCGGAGATGCTGCAAAGCCAGCGAGCTCCAAAGGAAGGAAGAGAAAGTTGCTGTCCACCGCCGAGCAGATTTGAGGATCCTGAAGAATGACAAAGGTTTTCGGAGGACAATGTGGATGACAGACCTAAGTGGCTCTTTGTGTGAGGCTGGGTGGCAAAGAGATGGAAAATGAGGGCGTGTCTCTATAAAAAAGAGGAAGGCTGGGGATGTGAGGTAGTGCTGTCCCTCAGCTACGGATGCATGCCTGGGGTGTGGAGACAAGAGGACAGGTGTTCAGAGCTTCGGTGCGGCCAAAAGAGGCAGGCCTACCAAAGCTATCTGCGGAAGGGAAGACAAGGACCTTCCCATGGCAGCCACAGCTCACCTAGCTAGTACAGAGACCCAGATGGAAGAACGGAGTTCTAGCCTGACTGGTGTCCCAGGTAGCGGTTGCAGCTACCCAGATGAAGGCCAGTGGCTTTACAGACCTCTAGCCAGCTTTGCTTACAAGACGCGGGAAAGGAAACACTACTTGGATATGGGAGCAAAGCTCCAAAAGGAATAGGGCTGCGGGTACGGGAGGAGCAGCACCCCACTTTCCGCAACCAGCGTTCTGTGGCCCTGAGAACTTACTTGTCCCCATGGTTGTTACCTGGGCTCTAAATATCCCTCAGGGGACTCTGAGAAATAACAGAAACCTATAGGTCAGAAACGGCCTACAGGTCCAGGTTCCAAACTCCCGGAGGACCCCTTTAAACAGTGGGGTGGGGAATCTGCTGCCGTTGCGTCCCTACCCAGGCTTCCGGTAAGGTCCAGGCTACCTCTGAGTCAAGTCAGATCAGCCTGGCCAGGGCCCAGAGTTCCCTCTGGGGTGCCTTTTCCAGGTAGAGGGAAGGGCCTTCAGGGTATCTGTGTGACATCAGGTTGCCCTCTCAGCAGCAGAGAATGGAGTTAGAAGCCACTTGGGCACCAGCCCGAAAGCATGGGGGACCTGTCAGTCAGGCTGTCTGGTTTGTGCAAGAGAGTGGCTTTCTCCCCATCTTGAACTCAATTTTCAGATCCCAGCACTAGCCTACTCTGGAGTCAGAATCCATCCAAGGAGCAATAAGGTTAGTGACGTCCTCTCCCTCCAAGATTGCCAAGGACCAGGCTATCCCAGATACAGCCACAGTTATGCTGTGACTTGCTGGCCTGGGCATTGCTCCTTCCTTCTGTTTGGTTTTCTTTGCTTATATCTGAACCCCGCAGAGGACACAGGAAATGCAAAGTACATAAGACACACTGCCACCCTCCATGAACAATGCATCAGCTCCCCCCCGCCCCCCGGGATGTGACAGAATCAGAATAGGGAACGTGCTCAGGGGAGGAAGTAAGTCCGGGTAGGAAAGCTTGCAGAGGCAACATATGCACTTCCTGTGGCCCCTGGAATACATGACCCACAAACTAGCAACTCCAAAAGAACAGAAAGGTGTGCATAGCTCTGGGGGACAGAAGTCCACAATCGAGGTATGGGCAGGGCCTGGCTCCCTCTAAAGGCTCCAGGGGAGAACTTGGCTTTGGTGGCTCAGGCAGTCCTTGGCTGGTGGCCACATCACTCCAACCTGCCTTACATTACTCCCAGCAGAGCCCTCCCCTCTCCCTTGTGTGTCTCACCTCATCACTGAGTTGGGACCAGTGTTTTAACTGAGTCATATCCATTGCTCTTAGGTCGGTGTGTGTGGTAGCCATTGAGCCATATAAAATCAGGCTCACAGTTCCCCACGGTCAAGACATAGGCCAATCTTTATGGGGCCACCATTCAACTCACAGATATCAAGGGTTCAGTGCTTTGGGGGAACAACGGACTTTGAAGAGGAGGTGAAAATGACTCTGGGGAAGTCAGGGGCTCAGTAAGGGAGGGATTATGTTGAAGAAGCCAGGGCCAGAAATGCCACATCATGGAACCAGGCAACTAAGTCATCTCCATCCTAGTACCCACAGTCTAATTCCCAGGGCCACCGAGGATTATTGCGGGACTATGTGATTTATCCAGATGAGTCTTGGAAGTGTACCTCAGCATCCCTGATCCCATCTGTCACTCCTGAGACAAAGCTATCCCAACCCTTGCATTCAGATGCTGTTCCTCAACCATTCCATAGGCTTTCTGCGGCTTTCCCCGCATTACTGGTTGAATTCCATATTGTCACAGCTACACCATAGCTACGAGTTGGTTTTCTGTGACTATAATAGAAACCCTGGAGGCAGAGTGCTCTATAAAGCAAAGTTCACTTGGCCCACATTTCTGAGATTCAAAGACCGTAGGTCAACATAGGCTTAATTAGCCCTGTCGAGACAGTCCAGGTAACTGGCAACTTGACAGGATCTAGAATAACTTATGGACCTGTCTGTGAGGGTGTCTTTAGACTGTGTTCATTGAGATGGTCACTCTGAATGGTCGAGCCATGTGACCCGCGGCATCTAGCAAGAGCAGTTTAAGGAGGAAGGATTCATCTTGGCTCACATCCTGCATGTACAGTCCATCAGGGCAGGTAGGGAAGGGAAAGTGTGGGGGTGGGGGTGCCGTGCAGCTGGTCACATTGCATCTGCAGTCAGACAGCAGGGAAATGCACACTGCTGCTCTGCTGCCTTCTCCTTTTTGTTCAGTCTAGGACCTCAACCGTGTAGTGATGCTCGCGCATTCAGGATGTGACCTTTGGGGACAAACCACACCAAGCCATAGAACTGTGGCCTGGTTTGAATCATGCCTATCTTTTAGGATGTTGAACAAGTGGGCTAAAAAAAAATCTCTCTGTGCCTCAGTTTCCCCAACTATAAGATAGAAGTTGTGATAAAACCTTCATAGTGGTATTCTGAGACTCAGAGGTGCTATCACCACACAGTTCCTTTTGTGGCTGTGATTAGCGTTTTGGCTTCTAATTCTGTACCCTTGGACAAGCAAGGCAAAGGATACTTTTGTGGTTGTATTGTTAGCTCCCTGGATGACTAAGGGAAGTCATCCTTTGGAGTACTGTATGCAACTCAGAGACGCCCAGTTCCTGGCTGCACAGTGCCTCACAAATGCGGGATGGGCTTCAGGGTCTACACAACTTCTAGAAGTCTGTACCCTCTCATCTGTTCCAAGGACAGGCTCCATAGCAGCTTTGGTGGCTGGCAACACCCTCGCTCTGCCTTCCACTGTGTGGCCACGTCAAACCGCAGCTCCTTCATCCTTTTTTTTTTTAAAGAATGATATTAACAGTTACCTGGTGCTTCCCTCTCTCGGCTCCTGGTACATCCTACCTCCTACTCTACTCGATGTGGTTTCTTACTTGGTACAGGCTGTCTCTGCTGGTGCGCTCTGCATGCACCCTCACTAACGTCGTTTTCCATCCCACCTGATGCTGATGAGCTGAGCACCAGGTACGGTTTAGGGGGACAGATTTTGGCAGGTGTGAACAATCAGGTGTGCTCCAGCCGCATGGCCCCTCCACACCACTTTCCCAGATGCTGCCACCTCCACCCAGAATGCTGTCTCCTCACCCCCTTGTCTTAGTGGTTAGGCCTCCCCTCAAAGCCCTTTCCAACAGCGCTTCCTCTCTATCACTGGCCTTCCCCTCTACATTCCTCTATGCAGGGCTCGTTTTCCACGTCCTTCTACAACACGAGTAAATCCAGGCAGAACAACTTCAGTTCTTCAATGTGCCCTGTCTCTAGACTGTGGATACTTTGCTCCAGCAACCCCAAGCAGGCTCCACTTCTTAAAGGTCCCAGCACCTCATAATATCACACTGGGGACCATGTCCCAACACCTGAAACATGCTCTGAGCGGTCCATCCGATGGGCATCCGCTTACCGTACACTCTATCCTTATGCATTCAGAAAGTCTGAAATCCACATTCCAAGGCACAGCGAGGAAGTTCAAGTCCAGTTTATGCTGGAAGCAGGGTTGCCCGTGACACCATTGTGACATTCCGTCTCCTAGGTTTGTCCTTACTTCAAAAGCACTCATTCATGGAGAACTCCGAGCATTATCACAGCACATAACATGTACGCAGCCTGCAGTGGCTCCTCACATTTTATTTGCCCCCATGCTCCCTACCAGCGCTTAGCCACACAAAGCAGCAGCAAATAGTCAGAAAATAAAGGGTCTGTCTCTCTTCTTAGCTTATGTTCATAGGAGCAGAGTAAATATTATTAAAGGGCCCAGAGGCATACAGACTTCCCTGTATACATGTGTTTTGGGTTGGCTTGGGATGAAATCATTTTAAAGATTTAATTGACATCTCAATGATTGCTAATTTTTCCAAATTACTTATAAGATCCATTTCACTCTGGGCTGTGAGCCCCTTGGCCTTCTGAAACCCTGGAAAGGGCACCAGTCTGAGCCTAGAGGCCACAGCCAGCTGGCTTTGAGCTCTGATGGCCCAAGGCAGTGGGGGAGAGTGTCTGACTCCAGTCGAGACAGAGTCCTTTGGTTTAGATTGATCTGACTGAGCTGACTGATGGTGCTCACTAGATCAAGGACAGAGCCAACCCACACAGTCTACCAACCCACATGCCAGCCTCCCCAGACCACCCAGAAACAGGGTTTCACCAGTCTTTGGGTGCTGCTTGAACAACAGGCTGACCCTAGAGCCACTTGTCACACACAAGCAAACTTCAGGTACCACACTGCGGTTGGCCTTGCAGTGCTGTGCAGACAATCAGTCCCCAGACCCTTTCTCAGAAAGAGGAGTTTCTCAGTAGGACCACGACCTTCTGTATTGGACTTGGGGCTGGCCATATTGTACCAAAACAGTCCCCATTCTTCCAGGTGCCACCCCCATTCCATCTCCTGCTGGCCCAAGGGTGATAATGACTCCTGCACTTGTGCCTCGGCAGAGGTCTCTCCAGAGGCCCCTCAGACCCCACACCCTGCCATGACTTTGCATACCGCCCTATGAAACAGCTCTCCTCAACTTCCAAGCTTTACTTAGAATGCAGGCCCCTTTTTGTGTCCTGGGTGGTACAAATGCTACACCCACCTGAAAACTTCCTAGAGTCTCCAGGAGGCAGCCCTATTGTCTATTCCAGGGCAAGCCTTCAACAGCAAAGATGGTGACAATGACAAGCATGAGAAGAAATCCTTTATTTTCCATTCCCTGCTTTCCTTTTCTCTCTTTTATATTTTCAGCGTCACAAAAACTGAGCAGTGAAGGGGGCAGATATTCTTATACCCATTTTGCAAATGGAGGAGAAGCAATATTCACTTGAAATGACTGTGCTGATAACTGGCACACTGTAGTGAGTACCAAAGCCACCAGTGTGCTCTCCAGATGTCCTCCAGCCACACTCTGAAGGGCAGCCACCAACGCAGCTGATGCCCAGTGTGATGATTGACACTGATTGTCAGTCAACTTGACAGGATCTAGGGTCACTTGGGAGACACACCTGCAGGTATGCTATAAAGGTCCTAAAAAGGAGTTTCTAGAGTGGACCCATTAAGGTGGGATGGTCCAACCTGAATGTGGACGGCACCATTCCATGGGCTGGGCTCCTGGACTGAATGAAAACAAGAAACTGAGCCAGTCAGGATCATTCATTTTAGCTTCCCAACTGTAGTAAGAGGCTGCTTGTTTGTTCCCGGCTGCTCAGCCCCAAAATAATCACTCAGAAACCATATTATTTACAATACTGTTTGGCCAATAGCTTAAGCATATTTCTGGCTAACTCATATTTTAAATTAACCCATCTCCATTAATCTTTATATCGCCATGAGTCTGAGGCTTTCCGGGTAAAGTTCCAGCATCTGTCTCCCATGGGGCTACATGGCTTCTCTTCGACTCTGCCTTCTTTCTCCCAGCATTCAATTTAGTTTTCCCCCACCTACCTCTCTCTATTTTGCCCTGCACAGGCCCAAGAAAGTCATTTAATAACCAGTGGTATTCACAGCATACAGAGGGGAAGCCCACATCACCCAACCTCAGGAGTGATGTGGCCAGCTGCCTTAGTCGCTGCCATATGACTTCTGAGCCTCCAATTTCACCATGAGCTGAAATGAAGCTCCCTTTTGTCTCTTGTCAAGCACTGTTTCACAGTGGAAAAGATAAATAACTAAGATGTTGGGGAAGGAACTGGCCAAAAACGGGAGCGTGGCAGACACCTGAAGAACTCAGTTTGCTTGCCTGAGCCACAGCCCCACCCTGCCCCCGGCCTCTTCCCACTCCTCTGTTCAGGCAGGCCACCTAGCTCTGGACTTCTAGTTCCATTTGAGCCCCAATAGGAAGGGCCGGTCCCCGTACCCAATGTCACCCCACCATCAGCTGGGTCGGCCACTGCTTTTGTTTCTTTAGGGTCGGAGAGCCACAAGCCATGAAGACCTAGGCAAAGCATGGTCTCCCAGACCTGAGTTTCCCCTCCCATAAAGTAAGGAGAGGCAAGAAGGGACTTCAATACCCCCAGCTTGATCTGCTCCCATATTGCTGGCTGTCACCATGTCAAGAATGGCCCGGCATAAATCACAACCAAACTGAGGGCAGCCGAGGTCAAGCAAGCCAGTGCATGAACATGTAGATAAATTACCAGATCGTATAATCTCATTTGGCTCTTGACTGCTTTTCTTCACAGCATTCCAGGATCGGCCAGTACCGGCGAAGTACCAGGGCTTCTAGCTCATAGAAGCAGCTTGTATTAAATTATTTAGCCAGCAAATGACTATGAAAGCACCGTACCAGAGTCAAAGCCACAGAAAGGCCAGATTCAAGTAACAACAGCACTGTCTGCTTCAATTAATTATTGAATTTTTTTAAGGGCTCACAAATGGATAAACGCAATTCATTGCTTGCTCTGGGGAGCCAGGGTCTCCGGGAGCATTCACAAAGTACATAAGCTCCCTGGAGCGAATCAGTGTGTGCCGAAGATGGGAGCCAAGGGCTGGGCTGCACTGCAGGCAGCCTTCTGAGGTCCGCTGGGCCTCTCTGTTCAGTGTCTGTGGGGAAATTAGCAAGTGGCCCCCTGGCCAGCCCTGGCCTGCAAGCCCTGAGCTGCCCTTGAACTTCTGGCCATGGCATGCCTCCTTTCTTCTTTGTATCAGCCATGAGTTATAATGTTCTCTCCATCGTGCAGCCTCCCTCATCTCTCTGACCCACTGCAGAGGTCAGGTGGAAATGTTTGTGTGCAGAGTCCTTGGCAATTGAATTTTGATCCACTTAAGTCGGCCTGCTTCCTTCTGGACCGGAGCTCTTCTGACATGCAAGACACGTCATCCGGTTCTGAGACGGGACCTTGAAGAGAATGTAGTGTTTCTAGAAGAATGAAATTGGCTTCATGAGCCTGCAGCTATGATGCCGAGGTTGCGTCAGTCACCGTGCCCTGGGCTTCTGACCCAGCCCCAGACGTCCCTGGGCGGTGCCGTCTGCACAGCCTCTGAGTTGGCTTCTGCTGTCACCTATGTCTTCCAGCAGGATGATCTTTACTATGTACACCACAGCTCTTTGCCAGGGTTCTTCTTCTACACTGCAAGGAATAATACAAACCTCCAAACTTAAGGGACATTTACTAGAAGTTGGCCTCAGTGGGTAGAATACTGTCCCCCCAAAATTAATGTTGCCTGCAACCCTAGAATATTACTGCCTTTGCAGCGAGGGTCTTGGCAGGTAGGAAATGGTGAGGCTCTTACGATGGGGTCACCCTGGGTTTAGGGCTTCTTGTGGGAAGAAGGAAGCATAAAATGCGGCAGAGATGGACTGACAAGCCACGGAGTGCTGAGGGCTGTCACTCAGCAGATCCCGCCCAGAGCCTCGGAGGGAGTGTGGTCCTGGGGACAGCGTGCCTGGTACTGAAGCTCCCAGGCTGTGTGCCTATGGTTCGTACTGACACTTGGGACATTCCTAAGAAACTAACGCAAGGGGAATGTAGCCCCAAGAGCCGTCGCCCTTCAATATTTTTACATATTTTAATTTTCTTACTAGTTATTTGCCTTCTTGAGGGCACGTGGAGGTCGGACGGAGACTCATGGGAGTCAGTTCTCTCTTTCCACCTTGTGAGTCCCAGGGATTGAACTCAGGTCCTCGGGCTTGTGCCAAGCACCCTTACCCACTGAGCTATCTTCCCAGACCCTTAACTTGCTCTTTGTTGGACGAGTGACTCATACATACACCCTAAGGGGAGGGTGTGTGGAGCTCTGGTTGTCAAGAAAAACATGAATAGTGTTGAGCTTCTGGCTGCTGGGTCTACGTGGCCAGCCTTCCCTACAGAGTCTTCTTCAACTAACCCTGGGAGGCAAGGAAGCCCTGTTCCTGTCTCTGTAGAAACAGGCTCAGAAGGTACTGTCTACCTCTGAGCGTCTTTCTGCTGCAGTTCTTCAACACCCAGATTATCTCAGAGCTGTGGGAGGATGGATGGGGCGGGGAGGGCTTGTTCACTGCACGTACTGGAGTTTCCTTGTGTGGGGTGTGTTCTCCACACCCTGGCACCCACCAGACAGAAGCAACTTGAGATATGTAAGAAATAAAGACAGAACAGTACTATTGGCTTCATTCCCTGCATCCTCTGGCTCCCAAAGGCAGTTTCTAAAACCTCCAGCAATGATACTTGAATGTGAACGGAAGAAGGTTTCCCCTGCAAGACTCATTCACTCCCGTGAAACCAGGAGGCAATCCCGAAGACTGTGGGCTCACCGAGGTCCAGGCTTCACCCCGGGTGGCAGGAGATGAGATGCAGAAATGAAACTGCTAATTGTGTTTTTCTATGAGATTAATTTTACTGCTTTCAGTATCTGCTCCTTCAGAGTTTGCTCAGGGGTGGATTGCGTCTTGACTTTTATCTCTGCAACACTCGTTAATAATTAGGTCACCTTTTACCCAGGCACTCTGCCCGCCTGAGGCCAGAAGCTTCCAGCTGCAGCAACCTTGAAGAAGCCAGGCAGCACTTCCCTGTTGATGTCGAATTCCTGGGTTGGTCGTGGTGCACTCGCTGATGTCAGCCGGGGTAGAGCCCGCATTTACCTGGCATTCCACAACCCCAGGACTGCCCTGAGAGTGCTCTGTGAACTCCCCTCAACACCCTGTGAGGTTGGGATTATTGCCCCTATTTCACAAATGTGGAGGCTGTTTTTCACCTCAGCAGAATAATAATATGGCATGAAACCACCTCAGAGATGAACCCAGGGCAATTGCCCCAAAGCCAGTGCTGGCAACCCTGTTGGTTAGGCAAGCCCCACACTAGAGTTCAGAATTTTGGAGGCAGAGTTGAACCCCTCTAGTGAGGGGCTGTTTAAAAAGCGCACTGAGTATACCAACACTCGGTAGTTAGCCTGGCTGGTGGGAGACAGGGCAGGTAGAGAAAGGCTGGAGATTCAGGTACATTACCAGCCACAGCATGTCCTAACAGCCAGGTGGGCTCTCATCACTTGAGGGGCGCACTTCTATAGGACCAGTTATATGGCCCTCTGCTCTCCAGCTGGGTGAAGTGGCTGAGCTTATGGAACCGGGCACAAAGCAGCAGCCCATACTTGGGCCCTGGTCCACACTGTTGAATACACAGTGTTTATGCTGTTTACAAGAGTAAGCCACACCATGGTGAGCATCAGGCATGTGTAAGTGTCTCTGTGATGACAGCCACACAGGGATTCCTAGAAATGGGAAGTAGTCAGAATATCAGAAGGTTTTGAGCAAGTATTGGATAGAGAGACTAGGAAGTAAACAACAGCAGAGGGGACCATGTCCTGGCCAGTGAGTGCTCTACCTGACAGCCACATGCGGCATCTATAGAGGAACTTCTGTTCGCCACTTCATCCTTCACCCTTTCTTAAATCCTGTGCTGTTTAATACTCTGTCCGTTTGACACAAGCTGGAGTCATGTTGGAAGAAGAAATTCAACTGAGAAATTGCCTCCATTAGTGCAGAGGCCCAAAAATGTGAGTCTGTTTCCACCTTGTCTGAAGGACAGAGAGTTTTAGCTTGTTCAAAGTTGTTGACAAGTGTGTCTACACACCCTGACCTAGGTGGTGTTTACTTGGTTTTCTTGACACTAAGATGGCCCATACAGGTAGATCCACCCCACCCTGACCAATGGTCAGGAAATTCAAGCATACTTCTGCTCCTTCTTTTGAATTAAGAGGTTTGACCAAGGAAGTGGCTGCCTGTGGGATACCTTGGTCTAGGGTGGGCTCACTGCCTAAACAACAGAATGATGTTGACTTGATATCTCAACGCAAATAACTATTCTAGTTGTCCTTTGTGTCATGTTAGAGCAGTCTTTTGTCTTCTCCCTGTTGTATGGGGGTATAAACGTGCATGGAAAATTCAGTGCAGGCAGATTTCAGCATTCACTGGAACTCCCTCCCAGTACTAGCCTATGTTTCTGCTTTATTGTTTTCACTCGTGCCTTCTCTTTACTTATTTTTCTAATCCTCATGCCCCTACTTGTCAAGGCTGGTCTCTGACACACTAGATTGATCTGTGTTAGGCATTTTTTGATAAATGATTGATGTGGGAGGGCCCAGTCCACTGTGGATCATTCCACCTGTAGTCAGTTACCTGTGGACCTACCTGTGGGTTGTATAAGAAAGGCCGCTGAGCAAACCATGAGGAACAAGCCAGTAAACAGCACCCTCCATGGCCTCTGCTTCTGTTCCTGCCGCCACATTCCTGCCTTGAGTCCCTGCCCTGGCTTCCCTTGGTTGTGATTGGGACACATAAGTGAAATTAACCCTTTCCACCACAAGATACATCTGGTCAGAACATTTTATCACAGCAGGAGAAACCTAACTGGAACAAATATAAAAATAATATTTAGAGACACAGCAGCCTTCTTCATCCATGAGGCTACAAGCCCAGGAATGGAAACTACCCGTCAAAGCATGCTCATGATTGAGTGAATGCACTCTATAAAACACATTTCATTCTTGCACCCCAGTGGGACAGGATGCCCCCTCCCCCAAGGATAAGCATGTTCCAAACTAGCTTTGATTCAGACAGGTTACAGGTGACAAAGATAAGCTGTATATCCCAACGTTCATTCTCCCGTGAAACAGTTAAAAGTGTTTTTCCAAATTCTCATCTGCCCAGATTAAAAGCTCCATTGTTGTGAGCCAGGAGGAGGCTCAGCATGTGGGGCACTAGCTGGTCAGCCTAAGAGCCTGAGTTCAATCCCAAGGACACTTATGGTGGAAAAGAACCAACTCCAAGTTGTCCTCTGACTGCCACATAAATGTTGTGGCACTCATGTCTACTTGTGTAAACACACACACACACATACACACACACACACACACACGAACTACATAAATATAATATCTCTTTTAAATTGTCCGTTCTCTCCAGCAGCAGCAATTAAGTTCTGGCGAGAAGAAGAGTGGTTGCATCTACCACCAGGTCTCACATCCTAGCCTGTGTTTTATCAGTATGCTACACATTGAGTGGCAGGGAGCCTGAGGCACAGGGCATGCAGGGTCCCCACCCAGAGCTCTGGACCATATGTGGCTCTTCTAAGGAGCTCACTGAGTGGCCTCACACAACTCAGATTTGTTGTTTCAGGTTAAAGGCCAGAGCTGGAAAGGAACATATTGGCCTGGGATCATGGGGGAATCGCTCTCTGTCTCCAGTTTCCCATGGTTCATGACCTGCAGTCCTTGGTTTACCTTCTACACCAGCAAGTGTCTCTGAAGCCTGTTTACCTCACCCAGTGTCCCTTCCTCTGTCTTTGCCTCCACCAGTGATGACATTGGGCTGTGTGGATAATCAGAATTCTCCACATCTGGGATCTGTCACTTCCTCACACCTCCAAGGCCCCCTTTCCTATTGCAAGGACCGAGTCACGACACCAATGAAATTAACCGGTGCGAGTGAGAAGGAAACACAAAACATGCAACAAACCCGCTGAGGAGTTTATTAGAGGAGAAGTGTACAGGCCTGGGGAAGTCGGTGGGCAGAGAGAGAGCTGAAGATGGCTTGTCCAGCTTTTAAAGGCTGCCTAGCGCATGCACACAGGGGGATGATGTGGCTACGCCATACACAGATGACAGAACTCACACATGTGTGCAAGGACTCACGAAGCTGCATCATACATAGGTGATGCAATCATGATGCATGTGGGTCATGCAGGGCCCTTTAAGGTCCCGGGGCCACTAGGCACTTATGCCTGAGGGCTTGTTCGCACATGGGTGGCCCAGAAGTGCCAGCCATGCTGGTTTGGCCAAAATCCTAACACTTAGGGCACATGCCTAAGTAACTGAATACCAGCACCCATGTGGCGGTTCACAACTGCCCCAACTCCTTCTCCAAGAGGCCTCTTCTGGCCTCCTCAGGCACTGAACTTACGTATGCCCCAGCATACACATAGTTAAAAATATAATAAATAAATCTTTGGGGGCTGGACAGATGGCTTATCAGTTACCACCCACAAAGTGGCTCATAACCAGCTCTAACTCCAGTTCCAAAGGATCTGATAGTTTCCCTGACCTCTTCCAGCACCGGCATGCATGTGGACCTATGTACATACAGACAAATATTCAAAACACATTATTAATTTTGAAGTTATCATCCGCAGGGGGTAGGCTATGTCCTCTGAGATAGGGTTTATGATTTTGTGGGAGAGGTAGGAAAAGAAAACAGAGAGAGAGAGAGAGAGAGAGAGAGAGAGAGAGAGAGAGAGAGAAATACACACATATCTAAAAATAAACATATTCAATGCATCAGACTTAAAAAGAGAAAAGAAGTTGATTGTGAATTAGACAGGCTTGTAGTCTATGCAAAATCTCCCAAGAATTTATTCAGACAGCTTCAACTTGAACTCAACATCTTGCTCTTTCTAAGATGTATTATTAAATCTGTATATATACATATATATGTATATATTATATATATATACACATATAATTAAACATCTGTATATGGAAGGAGTAGTGACTCCACCTGCTGGAGTTCTTGCCTCTCAGCTGAAAAGAGACTTCAGTCCGACACCAGGGTGAGGGGCTCCTTTCTTCTCCATATTGTCATAATTCCATCCTTCTGTCTTGCTCCATAAGCTCACACCCTCCAATGTTGCCAGCAGCCACCGCTGACTTTAGCCATTTGTGCAGCGCTCATTCGTCCATCCCCCCACTCACTTGCCTTCTCCTTCAGTTAGGTGGAGGGTCTATTCCGGGAGCTAGGCAGGGAGAACCTTAGGGGAGCTGACACAGGCCTGCCCCCTTACAGCCTGATTCAGGAGTCCTCTGGCCCTCTCCTTTGGGGGCAACCATCTGTTTTAGTAGGGGAATGTCTCGGGCTTTAGAGCTGGAGCCTTTCTCGGATCCTGCACTGTTGGAGCCAAGAGCAGTACTCTAATGGGAAACCCCGTTGCTCCTTGGCCAACCTTCACAGGTCCGTAATAGTCTTGTATATTTTGTTCCTGCAATGAGGAGAGTAACTCATGCCCTGGCCAGCAGTGGCCTGGACCTGGCGCTGTCCGTGGTACTTCTCTGTATTCTCATCTCATCGAACGAGGCAAAGCTGATATTGGTACCACCAATCTACAGACAAGGGTTCCTTTGTGGAAATTAGTACTGGTCCCATTTTAGGAGAGAAGAAACTGATTCAGAGAGGCTTGGTGACTTGACCAGGGCCACACAGAAAGAAATGATGACAGTGAATTTGAACTATGTGCCTTTGTCTTGTTAAAGGAGCGGGAATGGGGACAGGGATATGGAAGACTGTGGAAAAGGTTTCAACTATCCAGAGGGTCAAGGTCCAGGCTGCAGCATACCAGGCAAAGTTCAGGGCTGCAGATCAGACCTAGCTCCAGAAGTAGGCCCTCGGCTCTGTGGGTCAAGGCCTGGTCCTTTTCCTGCAGTGAATCCGATGTGGCCTCAGCAAATCCTCCCTGTGTCTACAGCATCCTGCAGCATGCCTGCATCACACACGATGAATTAAGATCTTCAAGCTCACGTGCAAGGGCTCAGCCTGCCTCTGTGAGCTGCGAAACAGAGCAACTTTAGGCAAAAATGGCCACTGTCCCTGCCATGCAGGCTGATGGAGAGACGGGTTCTTCCTGTGTGAATGTGACAAGGGTGTCCATAATGGAAGTTGTGAGGCACAGGGTTGCCTGAACAGTGACCTGCCATTTACTCCCGATCTCGTGGCTTTGTCCTGTCTAATCAGGAGTAGCGCTGGCCCTCTGGTACCCAAGGAGAAGACACAGTCCCCTCCCTGCTCCTGAAGCACAGCATAGCAAGGGGATTCAGGCAGCCCTGAGCTCCTCTCTCCCTGATGCCCAGAAGTTGTGGCTACCCTCAGAAGGCAGCAGTTGGTGGTCCCACAAGATACCCACAGAGAAAGGCCATTGCTTACTCAGCCTGGCTCAGGGCACAAGCTTCAACACTGTCTCTGTGAAAAGAGTTATAGGGTGACGAAGACAAGCTATGGTCCTGTGTCCCTCAGATAAGTGAAAGAATTTAACCAGACAGCCCTTGGGACTGGAGAGATTGCTCAGCAGTTACGAACACTTGCTGCTCTTGTAGAGGATCCAGGTTCGAGTCCCAGCACCCCCACGTCGGTTTACAGTCACCTATAACTCCCATTCCAAGGGATCCAGTGCCCTCTTCTGATCTCCTCAAGCACCGGGCACACACATAGTTCACAGACATACATGCAGGCAAAACACTCATACACATAAAATAACACAAATCTAAAAATAAAAAAAAATTAAAAAAACAATGGCAGCCCATGGCCCTAGTTCAGACGAGGATGGTGACTAAAGACAATCCCTAAATTCCAGGAACTCAGAGTGGGGGTAGAAAGTGTAAGATCCCACCTGAGAGGGTATGGCAGGCAGGTGGACTCCTTAGGAAAATTAGAACAGATCCTGTGCCCCCCTACCCCCACCCCCAGTATTCAAGGGACAGAGTGATGGCTATTCTGGTATTCCCAAGAGTACAGAGATTCTGGGGCCCCAAGATTCAGAGACGCAGGAACAGCAACCAGAAAAAAGAGCAGTGGCCACATGCCATAGGACCGTCAATCATACTCCCCTGAATCCAGGAGTGGCCCTGGTAAAGACACAGGGGACTCTTTTGCGGGGGCTAGACAAGCGTGCATGCTCCCTGCTGTGTCTCGGGAACCCCTGAGTATGTCACAGCTGCAGCCAGCCTAATTTGCAGCAGGCCTGTCTATTTCTGGGCTACCTCAGGACAGGGAGCTCTGGGCTGAAAATGATTAGTGCCCTAAATGCCTCTAAGGGCACCTTGCAAGTGCTTATAAGGTAAACTGCTCAGCAACCAGGCAAATTATAGAACTGACAGGAGGGTCAGAAGCACCTTGTTGCCTCCCAGCAAGATGGTCCTGACTGCTGGCTCCACGTGGTTGAATCAGCTGTTCCGGTACCAGAGGCTTGGAAAGTGGGGAAGAGAGGTGTGATGTGTCACAGTCAGGGTGTGGTCCATCACGGGGGAACGACATGGCCTCAGGTGTGCGAGGGCAGTTGGTCACATTGCAGTCGCAGTCAGGACGCAGAGGTGAACGCTGGTGCTCAGCTCCCTTTCTTTCTTTAACCTTGGAACAGTGCTGCCCGCGTTTGGTGTGGGTCTTCCCACCCAGTCTAGAAACTCCCTCACAGACATGTCCAGAGGCTTGATTCCTAGTTGATTCTAGAGTGGGCAAGTTGACAGTCAAGATTAGCCACTACAGAAGACCTCTGCAAATGATCAGGGAGCAGCCAGCTGCACACAGTTGTACCACAAGTGCATGCTGATGCCAGTGCACACTGCTTACACATCTCTAATCCCAGAGTTCAGTACCCACTGTTTATACAATCTCAGAGTCCAGTGCACACTGCTTACACGGCTCCAATCCCAGA
>NW_004949103.1:4073805-4078211 GCF_000317375.1 Microtus ochrogaster
CACCTCTAATCCCAGAGTCCAGTGCACACTGCTTGTTTGCTTCTAATCCCAGAGTCCAGTCTTTCTGAGTGATCAACCTTGTGTCTGCAATATTCCCAGTCTCAAATTCTCCCTCCAGTATAGGGAAAGCCTGCCTTCCTCATATTTTCATAAAACTATTCTTAACACTAAGCCTGGAGTCATTTCCCCAGGTGATTTCCAGATCTGTGTATGGGAGCTGAGAATGTGCAGGAGAGGTCCATTTTCTAGGCAGTATCTGTCTTGGCTCAGGAAGCCCTTTTCTTCACACAATCTCAAGAACTCTTGCTTGATACCACCAACTCACTCTCCCATAAGACCCTGCGAACTTAATGAAATGGGGCAGCTACTGTCTTAGAGGTTTTTAAATGGTTAGATACAGTTAAACTCCACAACTATTCCCTGAGGCATATGCCCAAACTAACTGGGAGCAGGGGCTCAAATGGACATGGGCACTCCACTGTCTGAGGCAAGCTTGACACCACTGTGGCAAAAGACACAGCGTAAACATCTTAGGGAAGGAAGAGCTGAATGTGGCTGGTGATCTCAGAGGGTTCCCCCCACGGTCTTCAGCTTTGCTAATTCTGAGCCCGTGGAGGAGGCAGAGCATCATAGCTGAATGAGTCTATAGAGGAGAAGGAGGCTGCTCACTTGATGTCAGACAGGAAGCAGAGGCAGGAGAATCCAGGAAGGGTCACTTCCTCCAACTAGACCTCACCTCCTACCTTTGCCATTTGCCCAGTAATGTCACCATGTTAGGGGTCCATCAGTGGATCATTGATGAGGTCAGAGCCCGCGATCAGTCACTTCCCCAAAGCCATCAGCTGTCAGTAAGCCTCTGGAGACATCTCGGATTCAACCCAGAGCTTGTGTGTCATACTGAAAGGCGACAGTTGTCTCATGTCCATCAACAGTGAATGGATGTGTTCTTTCTATATGCAGCCCTAAGAACAGGGTGCTCTGACCCAGCGCTGAGACACAGATGGACTTAAGGATGTAGAGTTGAGTGACACAGAGCTAACGGGGATTACACCCAGATGAGGATCCAGTGGTCAGACCCGTAGTGTCAAAGTAGAGTAGAGGTCATGGACCTGGGCAGACGACAGCATGTACTGCTTACTGGACACAGTTTCTGCTTTGTTGAGGTTTTTGTTTGTTTGTTTGGTTGATTGATTGTTTGTTTGTTTGTTTGGTTTTTTGAAATAGGGTTTCTCTGTGGCTTTGGAGCCTGACCTGGAACTAGCTATTGTAGACCAGGTTGGCTTTGAACTCACAGAGATCCACCTGCCTCTGCCTCCTAAGTGCTGAGATTAAATGTGTGTGCCACCACCACCCAGCTCAGTTCCTGCTTTGTGATGGAGAGACTTTGGAAGTGGATAGAAGTGATGGTCACCCAGCATCAGGCCAAACGGTCAGCAAGTTGGACCCTTTAATGGCTAAGTGGCAAATTTTATAAGAGACATGTAAATTATGTATATTATATACATATATTAATATGGGTATCTATAGACACTAACTTCCTTAATGTCTAAAACCCCATGCTCCTGGGGAGAAGTCTCAATGAGTGAAGTAAATGCTTGCCGTGCAGGTATGAGGAGCTGAGCGGGATCCCATGACCCACACAAAACTGTGCATGCTTCCCAGTGTCTGAATCCCCAGTGTTCCTATGGTGAGATGGGAGGTGGAGACGGGAGAATCCCCTTGAAAACTCATGAGCCAGCTGTCATGGTGCTTGAAGCAGTGAACAGGGGACCTTGCTTCAAACAAGGTGGAAAGGGAGAGCCAACCCTTGAGGTTGTCCTGTGACTTCCACACACACACTGTGGCACACATTTGCCTGTGCACACACAGGTCAAATAAAATTAAATAAATAAACAAACAAATCCTGTGGGTCAAAATTGATTGTTCTATTCGGTTTACAGATGCACCCAGAGAGGGAGGAAGGTAAGAGGTACCCAGAGCAGCACATCACACCCCACAGAGCACACGGAGAAATCTCCCTTAGAGAGATTTCTGCAGCTCTCATAGGGCATGAGGGTTCCGGGCCTGGGGGTGAGGGGACTGAGCAGGGGAAGCTGGAGTCTGGGGGAGCAGAACATGTGCCAGGATGTGTAGGAGACTCACCTGCACTCCAGAAGTGCCCCATGTGGGCTCTAAGCACAGGTTCCAGCTCAACAAGATGTGGTATAGCATGTCTGGCTTGGTGTAGGGCCGTTTGATCTGAACTCTGGGAGTGTCTCCCAAAGGCTGAGCCCTCCTGGAAAGGTGTTAGAAGAGGTTCTAATGCCCTGACCCTGACCCCATCTGCGTGTCTGAGTCTTTTCTGGAGCTCCAGGAAGGACGTGCACAGAGGGAAGAACAGCTAGAACCTTGGAAAGAGTTTCCAAGGAAGCTGTCGACAGCCACATCCAAGCCCACCCTTAACAGCTTTGCCGTGGGGCTGAGGCTGGGCAGCCGCTTTCCTCCATCTAAAGATAGAGCCCAGACTTGGCCCAGTGTTACAGCCCTGGGGAAGCTGTCACCTAGCAGCCACCTCACAGAGGTGAGCCCCCAGCAGTCCCCCTGCCTCAGCCTTTCCTGGCAATCTAACATTCCCCAGAGCAGGCCGGCCATAGTGCTGTGAGCCTGAGGGGCCAGCCTGTTTCTAACTGCCGCTTCTTGCTCATCCAGCCCCCCCACACGGTGAGAACCTTTCCTAGAAGGCACAAGGGCCCACAGGAAGAGGTAGCCCCCCTCACTTAAACAAAGATCTTTGAGGCAGAAACCATGACTATCACCTCTAGGACCTTGTCAGGTCTGGAACACAGCAAATGTAAAGTCAATATTGATTGAGTGAATTGGATTAAAAGAAAACACTGGAAAATGAAATGAACTGAGAAGAATTAAACAGAGTCCAGGTGTCTGGAACAAGGTGACTCCAAAATGAGATGCCCAGGTGGTGATCACTGAGACCATGAAGGTGACCTTATTTGGACACCCCCCGCTGTGTGTGTGTGTGTGTGTGTGTGTGTGTGTGTGTGTGTGTGTGTGTGTGTGTGTGTGTGTGTGTGAAGGCATGCGCACATGACTGGCTGTCTGGCTGTCTGGCTGTCTGGCTGTCTGGCTGTCTGGCTTTCTGTCAGTCAGTCAGAGGCCAACCTCAGGCCAACCTCAGGTATTTTCCTCAGCTGTTCTCCACTTTGTTTTTTTAAGGCAATGTCTTTTCTCTCTCTCTCTCTCTCTCTCTCTCTCTCTCTCTCTCTCTCTCTCTCTCTCCTGGTTCAGCTAGGCTGTCTGGCCAGCAAGCCCCAATCCTCCTGCCTCTGCCTCCCCAGTGTTGCGATTATAAGCTCATGGCACCATGCTTGGCTTTTAAATGTGTGGGTTCTGGGGTCCAACTCCTGCCCTTCTGCTTACACAGCTAAGCCCTTTACTGAGCCATCATCCCAACACCCCACCACATGTGCATACACACATGCATACACGTATGTGTGTGTTGTGAGCGTGCACAGGCCAGGGTGCACTGTGGAGGTCAGAGAACAGCTTGAGGGAGCTGATTCTCTTGTCAGGCAGCAAGCACCTCACCAATCCAAGCTAAGGCTCTGAGGTCAGAACATCCTGGATTGTGCAGTGGACCCCAGACCCGTGTCAGCGTCCTCACAAGAATTGTGCCTGTGACCCACAAATAGAAAAGGCCTCATCAGTGGGGGTGGAAACTGGGATGTTGGAGACAGAGCCCTAGGAGGCTGGGTAGCCCAGGCTGGAGGGTCCTCATGCACAGCTTACTTTCTGACTTTCTGGCCTCCAACAAGAAGGCTGATTTCTATTGCTTTGGCTACAAAGTTTACAGTGATGTTACATAGTTGTGGCAGACGATAGCAGAAAGAGCACTGGTTTCCAGGCAGACAATGCCAACACTGATTCCTGCTGGATCCCTAAACCTAAAACCCTCTTCCTCAGGGTTGTGTGGGGATCCTGACCCCTACCTGTGACAGCCACTGTGATAAGATGCAGGACGGATGAACTTTCTTGAGCCAAGACATGTGATTGCTCTCCAGCAGATGCCTGTTGCGGGCTGCCTCCCACCTGGGTTCTGGAAATTCACAGGGAAGAAATGATGCCCCCCACCCACACTCCATGGGTCCATTGCCTGGAGAAAATGAGTCATTTCTGTGTAAGCAGGTGAGAATTGGGATAGGAGGTAGAATAGGTTAGAAGCCAAGCGAAGAACCATTGCAGATAGATAGTCCAAGGTTCACTGAGAAGGTAGTGACCCTGCTGGGTTTTGAAAGATGCTTAGGAGTTTGCTATTAAAGGATGTGGATCTGAGGCCAAAGAACACTAACAAATAGAATGTACAGAAAAATCTGTTTGGAGCCGTGCGGTGGTGGCGCACGCCTTTAATCCCA
>NW_004949103.1:4080995-4094498 GCF_000317375.1 Microtus ochrogaster
TGTGTGTGTGTGTGTGTGTGTGTGTGTGTGTGTGTGTGTGTGTCTGAGTACAACATGAAGGGTTCAGTTCTCTCCAACCATGTGGGTACTGGAAACTAAACTCAGGTTTTATGGCAAGCAAGCTACCTATAAGTGTGTGAGACAGTAAAAGGCATTTCTCCAAGGTTTCTGCTTCAAGTTCCTTCACGTTCCCGCCCTGAGTTCCCTCCATGATGGACTGTGATCTGCAAGTGTTTAAGGCAAAATAAACCCTTTCCTCCCCTAAGCTGCTTTCTGTCAGAGAATTTTATCACAGTCACAGAAAGCACCTAGGATGGAGCCTTCTCAGAGAGCTGTGGTGGGGTAAACTCCTGATAGCCCAGCCTTCCTGGACACCCACTTCATCCTGAGTCCATACAGCTCTGCCCTGAGCCAGCTCATCAGCCCAGACTCAAGCTGACTTTGGGTTTTGTGTGAAGAACTGATGACTGCGATCGCTCAGGAAATTCCAAGGCTAAAAGCTCCGGGAGGCACCAGTGCCAGAGACACAGCCCAATCCACATTTGAGCAGAGCCGACATCTGTCCCAGAGAATCCCTCTGTCATCCTGGGAGATGACACATCCTTTGATGAGGTTCGTTCTAATGAGCAGCTCAAGTCCTTTCTTCTCTGCATGGCTTTGCGCACATTTGTGGTCCTGCTGGGCATTCAATTCGGTATCATTTTTCACAGCATAAGCATTCTTCCAAGTTATTACAACTCTTTGAACATGGTCCTGCCCTGACAATATGCCATTGTTTATTTAAGCAATCGCTTATGGTTAGTCATCTAAGCCACCTCTAATTTGTTTTCAACCACTATTTTTTAAACGCTGCCATAACATCATTATGCAGAAACCTTGGCCATGTCTGATTATTTCCTTTGGAGAGATTTTTAGAAGTGAATCACGGAATCAAATAGAAGGAGCCTTTTGGGAAGCACTTGGGAAATGTGATCAAATTACTTCCCCTAAAGAGACCACAGCAATGGAAAAGAATGGCTATCTATTCATTTACATGTTGGCTTTTGAGACAGGGTTTAGCTGTGTGGCTCAGATTTTCCTGGAACTTGTGATCCTCCCGCCTCAGCCTCTTGACTTCTTAGATGGCTCAGGGAGTGACCTGTCAAAAGCATAGCCGGCATTGACCTGCCCACTTTACTGAAAAATAGTAACTCCCCGAGCTGGAGAGATGGCTCTACATCTCCTCTTGTACAGGAGCCTAGCTCCATTCCCAGCACCCACATCAGATGACTCATAAGTGCCTGTAACTCCAATTCCAGGAGAGCTCACTGTCTGGCTGGCAAAAGTACCTGCACTCACATGCCCCACTACACACACATAAATAATAATAATGGTGATAGTAAATATTAATAGTAAATAACTTCCACTTATTTGAAGGACAAGAAATGATTTTTAGTTTGTGTACGTGTGAGCATGTTCAAGGGTGGTGGTGCATGTCTGTGTGGAGGTCAAAGGTCAACCTCAAACGTCATTCTTCAGAGGCACCATCCACCTTATTTGGGGGAACGAAATCTCTCACTGGGGCCTGAGGGTAGCTAATAAGCGCAGATGCCCTCCTCTGCCTGCCTAGCGCTGGAACTACAAACACATGTCACTATACCTGGCGTTGCTTTGTGTGCAGTTTCTGCAGCTGAACCTTAGGCCCTTATAATTACACAACAAGCACTTTCCCAACCGAGCCATCTCCCCAGCCCTGAGAGAATCAGCTGTATCTGCTGAGATTGGCAGGATGACCCAGAGCAAAGCACTGGTCCAGCATGGGAGCCCCTAATACCTACAGGATAAAGTGCTCACGGGAAGGACAATGAACCAACCGAGAGCTCACATCCCTGCTTGGTCAGGGTCACAGTGTACAGCTGGTGCTACCTGGGACAGTGTGCTGGGCACCACAGGGCCTCCAGGACTCCCTGGTTGCTTCTTTAGTACTAAGAGGATGTGGTACACATAGAGAGTAGGGCCATGTAGCCATAGCCCATGCCAGGATTCCCACATGCCAGCAGATGGGGAAGGGACCTCCCTAGTGCAGTGCATAAGACCTGTCTGCGCTCTATGTGCTACCATACAGTTTGCGAGCTTCGGGCAAGAGGCTGGAGGTTGAAACACACAAAGACATACAGACAGAGAGACAGAGACATGGACCTCTAGTCACTGGTAAGAAGCTCTTTATTCAATAGCACCATGGAGGCTTATACACCCAACAGTCAAGTGGGCCAACAGGTGAAAACCTTATCCTCTGATCCTCAAGGCCAAGGCAACCCGTGCTCGTGAAGCAGAGCTGGTAAACAACTTTGACCCAGCTTTCAGTAACTCAAATCAGAAGGAAAGTAAAGATCTATAGCAGGGAAGAGCAGCTGGGGGCTAGGACTCCAAATGGTCCCAACACCTAGAGCCATTATCAGGAGCATAGACACACGGACACCCTGATTTCTGACTTCTGTCCTTTTGGAATTAGGGGGAAATCGTTGTTTTAAGCCACCTCTTGGTGGTGATTTGGTCTGAAAGTCACAGACAGCTAATCCAGGCTCATTGCTGTGGCAGGGAGAGCCGGCTACTGGTGTGATCAGTCCTGGGAGACTCCAGTGCTGAGCATTTGGGGGTACCAGGGAGCACAAGCTTAATCCCAGCTCTGCCACTCTGTACTGACAAGCTGGGTCAGTTATGTCACCTCTCAGTGCCTCAGTTTCCCTTTCTGGAAGTTCATGATAATACCAAATGCCCCATAAGGCCTCCAGCCTGACTCACACTGGTCAGCCAATAATGATTGTTTTAGTTTCCTGTCGCTGGGATAAAATGTCTGGATAAAAGCAGCTCCAAAGAAGAATGGGCTTAACGGTTTAAAATTCCAGATTATAGTTTAGCACTGTGGGGAAGTCAAGGCAGGAACATGAAGCAACTGGTCACATCCAGTCTAAAGCAGGAGAATGAATGCCTGCATGCTTGTTAGTGCTCAGCTTAGGTCTCTTTGATCTCCATACTTACAGAGTCTAGGAACCCTGCCTAGGGAATGGTGCTGCCCACAGTGAGCTGAGTCTTCTCACATCAATATAATCACGATAATTCCCCAAGACAAGACAACAGGCCAACCTGATCTAGACAATCCTTCACTGAGACTCGCTTCCCAGGTGATGCTAGATTGTGTCTTGGTGACAATTAAAAGGGACCAACCACTGGGCAGTGGTGGTGCAGGCTTTTAATCCCAGCACTCGGGAGGTAGAGACAGGTGGATCTCTGCGAGTTCGAGGCTCGTCTGGTCTATAAAGTGGGTTCCAGAACAGCCAGAGTTATTACACAGAGAAATCCTGTCTCAAAACAAACAAACAAACAAACAAACAAACAAACAAAATAAGAAACAAAAATTGACCAGCTCACTGATAGTCCTTTTTTTCTTCCATGTTTTTCTGAAGATGGGTTTGCATCAGGCATCCCCAGTTCCAAGGCCAGCTCCACATGTCCCTGGGACTTGGCAAGCCACTAATACTTTTAAGTCCCAGTGTCCTTATTTACCAAATAGGGCTTACTGAGGTATTAGCTTGGGTCTTACATGTAACACCCAGTGCATTTCCAGCAAAAGGTCATGGTTTAAACACACCAAAACTACTCTGTGGTAACAGATGATAGTCTGCGAAGGGCTTGCTCCTTGAAACCTGGCTCCTGACCTGCAGTGTGAGCTCCACCCAGGAACTGACTAGAAATGGGGTCCTGGTCCACACTTGTAGGAAACTGCTTTTTATGAGGTGGCCCCAAATTTTCTCCTAAGACTCACCCAGAAAATGGGCTCAGAGGAGAGGTGCTTCGGTCCCCATCCTACACCAGGTACAGAGCCCGGGAGGCTAAGCTGCCAGTGGCTTCTTTCACGGGGACAGCTGGGAGACACCTGGAGAGTGGAAGGACAATTGATTGGCTTTTGGGGGAGCAGCATTTCCCATTCTTCTTGCTGACTGCTGAGAGGAGCTCAGATGAGGAGACAAACAGCAAAATGCCCACAGGAAAAAAATGAATGAGTCCCCAAGAGTTTGCTGTTGTTGTTGAATAAATGAATTCCTTGATGATCAAATGACAAGGAAACCCTGGAGAAGGCCGGAGGCCATTACCTCTAGAATGTTCCAGCCCTCAGGCCACAGTTAAAGATTGCCTCCCCTGTCTGACCATGACTCCCCCTGGACACGGACTAGCAGGTGCAGCACCTCTGAATAACTCCAGGTGCCTTGTCCTCTCCTGTAAGGTCCTGAGCCCCAGGCCAGACCCTGTCAGATAAAGGCTGCCATTGTGACAGGTACAATCTGAAGTTGCCCTCTTCTCAGGCTGCCAGCTGTCCATTTCTGCTGCAGTGAGACCTCCCTGAGATGACTGTGCTGGCTGGCAGTGCCAGATCCTCAGCTCTCTGTTTACATCCCGGCGTCATCTCTGATGGAAGCAGAATGTGTCTCCCCAGAAGTACCTACTCGACTTAGATCATTTTGATCTAAAGGTGATGGAAAATGAGCAAGAGAAGAGAGGGGCCTCCTGCCCCACCTTCCACTCTTCCAGTCTGATCCAGATGTCAACTCTTCTCCCTGTGGTCTGCAAAGAGGCTGGCTGCAAGTTCAGCTAGCTCCTGGTTGTTTCTGCTGGAAGGCAAATGCTGTGAATACCATTGGTTAATAAAAAATCTGTTTTGGGCTTATTGCAGTGAAGAATAGGGCAAGGCAGGAATTCCAAGCAGATAGAGGAGGAGAGAGTAGGCAGAGTTGAGGAAAAGCCATGTAGCTGCTGCAGGAGATAGATGCTGGACGATGGAGCCTTAACGGTAGGCCACAACCATGTGAAGATACACAGATTAATAGAAATGGGTTAATTTATAAGAGCTAGCTAGAAATACACATGATTGGCCAAGCAGTGTTTTAATTAATACAGATTCTATGTAATTATTTTGGGTCTGGGTGACTGGGAACAAACGAACAGCCTCCGATAACAGGCAAGGCTCTGCCTCTAGAAGTCACAGCATCTCTTTAACCCACTCATTCTCAAAAGTGTATTTTTTGTTCTCTGCTGAGAAGCCAGATACCCAGGCCACACCCCTACTTAGTTGTGGAATACCCTTTTTGTACACTGTGAAGATGTATCTTTGCCAAGGCACTTTCTGATTGGATGAATAAAGAGTTGAATGGCCAATAACTAGGCAGGAAGAGGTTAGGTAGGACTTTCAGGCAGAGAAAGAAAGAGAAAATAAATCTAGGTGCAGAAGAGACATCTGAGAAGATGGAGAGAGAGCAGGACATCCAGAAGAGGTAAAACCCACAAGTCACATGGTAGCACGTAGATCAACAGACATGAGTTGATTTAAGTTATAAGAGCTGGTTAGGAACAAACCTAAGCTAAGGCCAAGCTCTCATGATTAATAATAAGTCCCTGTGTCATGATTTGGGGGCTGGCGATCCAAAAAGTCTGCTGCAGTTAGTTCTCTTCCTCCTGTATCGTCTGTGATTACGCGAGGTGGGCTGCATGATTAACATCTCTGCTTGCTCTTCTCTTGTTGATCTTACTTTGTTGCAGAAGTCTCCTTCCTTCCTTCCTTCCTTCCTTCCTTCCTTCCTTCCTTCCTTCCTTCCTTCCTTCCTTCCTTCCTTTCTCCAAGTGTAGTCCAGGCTGGCCTGCCTCACCCTCTGTGCTGTTTAGTTTCTCATCAGCTTGACACAAGCTAGAATCATCTGGAAAAAGTGATCATCAATTGTGAAATTTATTCCATTGGCTGTAGGCAAGGCTTTAGGGGCATAACGATAGATGCTGGAGGGCCCAGCCCACTGTAGGCAGTGTGACCCCTGGGCAGGTGGTCCTGAGTTGTGTAAGAAGGCAAACTGAGCAAGTCACGTGGAACAAGGTAGGAAGCAGAGCTCCTTTATGTCTTCTGCATCAGTTCCTGCCTCCAGGTTCCTTCTTGAGATCCCACCCTAACTTCTGTGAGACTGTGATTAGGACCTGTAAGCCAAAGAGACCCTTTCCTCCCCAGGATGCTTTTGTTCATAGTGTGTATCACAGGAGTGGAAACCAAGTTGGACAGCCCATAAGGCTAAGGTTGCAGGTGCAGTACTTGCTAATATTCATACCTAGCTGTCACAAGCCAGGCTCAGGCCCGGCAGCTCCTGGCCTCTGAATTTTCCATGCATATGCTCACTATCAGTTTGTATCTAGATGCGACTTCGTCCACAATGAGATGTAAGTGGCACAAAGCCACATACTCATAAGATGCACGGTGCACATCCTGAAACATTTCCTGTTCCTTTCCTGCTGTGTGCATAAGAGAAATTAACATTGAGATAATTAAATGAGAAAAAGAAGAGCAAAGGGCAATAGCAGGTTTACATTTATTACCGGCCAAGCGGGATGTGGCCATCTCACAGATGGAGAGGCAGGCCACTCTCAAGGAGCAAAGTCAGTGGCAAGATCTCTCCTGACCCCCTGGCTGGGTAGGGCTCATGTCTAGCATCAGCACTGAGAAATGTTAAGGGCGTTCCTCTGTAAGCTATTAGCTTTGTTCTTCAGAGCTGTTTAGGACATAGTCTTCCCACAGGCTACCCAAAGCATCTGCCTGCCTTGAGCAGGCACAGGGGAGGTCAAACGACCATGAGTGTGAGCAAGATAGTGAGCAAGGCCCTGGGCCTATTTTAACTTGGATGGCTTGTCTTGCAGAAGTCAGGATAGTCAAAAGCCAGAGTTGGGTTCAGAAAAAGGGATTTCCAAAACTTTCATTTTGTGCTTTTGTACCTCAGAGCCAGACTCCGGTAGGGATGTAGATCTAGCATCTGAGGCAGAAAAGCAGGACTTGGGACAACAGAGAACGGGCTGAACTGTTGTCTGACCCCGGCAGTGGCTGTGGCTCAAAGGCCACTCTTGTCCTCCCTCACCTCCTGTCTTGTTGCTGTGACAAAATGCTCAGCAAAGGCTACTTAGAGAAGAAAGGTTGCAGGGCTCCTGTCCATCATGGCGGAGGAGGCACGGCAGCAGCAGCAGAAGGCGGCTGGTCACATTGTATCCAGTCAGGAGGCACAGAGCCAGGTGCTGGTGCTCAGCTGTCTGTCTCCTTATCCAGCCATGGAATGTTTTCATTGAAGGTGGGTCTCTTTCCCTTCAGTTATCCCATATTAGATAATCCCCTATGCCCAGAGGTTTGTTTCTATGGTGATTCTAAGTCCTATCAAGTTGACCATCAAGATCAATGAACATCCTTCCTGACTTTGATGGGACTGGACAGGGAGGCTCCAGTGGCTTCTCCCCATGGCAACAGGCCAGGAATCCCTCAAGACACAGCAAGGCCATGCCGCAGAAGATACTCTGGCTTCCCTGCCTTTCTTAGGTTAAGGCTTGGTAGGTGCCCAGATGACAGTAGGTCATGCATAGTGCCCATTCCTTCAGGGTCACCACAGGCAGGGAGGTGGCCAGTCTGGTAGCTCCCAGGTGCTGCAGGTGGGGTGGGAGTTTGAGGGGCAGCAATGTAGTGTCCTCAGGCACTGGGTGGCTGAGACCCCCCGAACTGGGATCCCCAGCTGCAAGGAAGAGCAGAGGCCGCAGGACAGCAGCTTCCTGAGGTTAGGACACACTCCCGGTACCCGATTCCTCCCCTCACCATGGCCCATGGATCCTCAGACCTCCAAGTTCATATTAGGGGGAACAGCCAGGGGCAGGGTGTCTGGGGAGAGCTAGTGATTCCTAAAAACTACAGTCTCCTGAGCCTAAAACTGGGCCAGAGACTGTGTTTATTTTTTTTCTGCTCTTCCCTGATTCAGAAAGAATTAAGAAATTTATAATTATCTGCACATTTGTGTGTGGTGTGAATTAGTTTGAGGCCTCAACACTTGGCATTTGAGTCTCTCGAACATCAGGGACTTAATTAGTTTCCTGCCACAATGAGGCATAGACTTGGTGGTTTAAACAAAAGTCCACTTGATCGCCAACAGTGCCCGGAGGCTGGAGATCTGGCCAAGGTCAGGGTTAGCTGGTTCCTTGTGAGGGCTGTGACGGCCACGCTGTGATGGCCACGTGGGCTCTCGGGCTTATGGAGGCAGCATGCCCATCCCTGAACCCATCCTCAGATAAAGTTCTTGCCATGTGCCTGTCCCTATGTCCAAAATGCCCTTCTAAGAAACCAGTCACTGTCTCTGGAGCAGGGGCCTTCCTCCAGCATGGCCTCATTTTTCTTAATGACATCTGTCTGCAGTGACCTAGTTTCTAAACAAGGTCTCACTATGAAGTGCTGGGGGTTAGGACTTCAGTACGGGAATGGTGGTGATGGTGGTGTGTGTGTGTGTGTCCAACCCATGGTAGTAACTAAATTTTGCTTGTATTTCATGTCAGAATGTCACTGGCCATTTGAACAACAACTGTCATGGAGAGACTGTTGTTCACCACAAACACCATCTCTCCTCCATTTCCAATGACTTCCATGTCTGTTATGTGCTGGGTACATTGCAGGGCTGGGGAGGACATCAGTGAGCAAGATTTGAGAGAGCCACTCTCCTGTCACCTCCACAAAAGAGCAACGGCAAGGTGCACCTTGGTCTTCCATTTGCCCTGCAGGCTCTAGTCTGGCCTCCTGGGTCACCACCTCTAACCCTGAGGTGGGCAAAGTCCCTTTAGGTGCATCTTACAGAGGAGGAAAGCAAGGGAGAGCCTAGGTGATGGGTGGTGGCAGGTCACTCTGAACCCACTGCAGCAGGCTGGGACAATGTCTGACCTCAACTAAGTCAGTTCTCGATAACTTCCATACTGCCTAATCAAACACGGGGTATCAGGAGAGAGGGGCAGGGTGGGGAGAGGTAGGGGGATCCCTTACTAGGACATGATCACACTGGTCTCACCCCTATGACCTGTCCAAACCTACATTCCTCCGTAAGAACTTGTCTCCAAATAGTTTGTGGAGGGAGAGGCATAAATTAGGGCATCAGCACAACTCAGTCCTAAATAAACACTAGCTAATTCCAGAATTTTCAACCATCCTAAACAGAACCCTGGGCCCATTAAGCATCCATTTTTCATTCCCCTCGTAGCTGGCAACCAGCTACCTGCTCTCTGTCTTTCAGGATTTCTCTGATCTTGACGGCTTGCAGAGAATCATACAGTACATGCAGTACATGGCCTTTTCTGTCTGGCATCGCTCACACAGCTCAAGGTTCACAGAGCCATTTGTTTTCTTCCATGCTGTGGATTGGCCTAGGGCTCTGGGCATGTGAGGCCCAGTGAGCTACACCTCCAGCCCTCACACCTATGTTTGTTTCCGGAGTCCCAGAGAGCCAGGACCCCAAGGATCTTGTGCAAGCTCAGACTGCTGTTGTGTGGAGCATCCACTGGCCAAGACAGTACTGAGCATCTGAAGTCCCAGAGAGGCTGCTAGGAACATTTCCTAGTCTGAATCATCCACAAGGCAATCCAGGGTGAATACAAGACCCAGAGCTGTGGACAACACCCAGTAAGCTGGAAAAACAACCAAGCCTGTAATTTCCCTTTTGGGGCGGGGGTGGTCCTGTGTCCCCACAGGCTTGAGGAGGCTGAGGTGTGCAAGTGTGCTTTGCTGTCTGCAGAGAGCTGCAAAGATGTCACAGCTCTCAGGCAGAGCAGCCAGGGGAAAAGAAACTGGCCCGGCCTGCTTCTGAGGTGATGCTGCTGCCATCTGCTGGCCGAATGGAAGCCTGCACAAAGCAGCCAGGGAAAAGGTAAGGTGAGTACCAGCAGTCCATCATGGACACCAAGCGGACAGGTCAAAGGACCAAGGCGTTACACAGGTGTTCAGAACCCGGGTGCCAACAAACTTTTAAAGTTTATTTTTCATAGTTTTTATCTTCAAGTTTCATCTATGTATCATAAAGCTTACACATGGCAAGTATACAATCAGTGACTTTTAAAATAAAATTTTAATTTTGCAAGGGTGGCAGAGTTGTATGGTAGACCCTAAGAGTCTTGTCCTTGGCACACACATCCCTCCATAGATGCTTATGACAGGGGAGTTGTGACATGAGGACTATGGCATGTACCTGGCTAAGAGGGATCCTTAAGGATGGGATGAGGGGTCAAGAGGCAATATAACCCCTGGAGGGATCCCTAAGGACAGGATGAGGGGTCAAGGGGCAATATAACCCCTGGAGGGATCCCTAAGGACAGGATGAGGGGTCAAGAGGCAATATAACCCCTGGAGGGATCCCTAAGGACAGGATGAGGGGTCAAGAGGCAATATAACCCCTGGAGGGATCCCTAAGGACAGAATGAGGGGTCAAGGGGCAGTAAAACCCCGGAGGGGAGGAGCTACTGGAATGAGGAGCTGTCAAGGCCATGGGAGATGGGAGGAGAGGGCAGGATGGAAAGGGCTACCATTCACCAGCAACCAGACATCTCATTCAAGTTCAATCCAGGCACTTTATTCAAAGTACCCATACTTAGGCACACCCATGGACAGGATGCTCAACCCTCATGAAACTCTAGGTCTGTCTGCTGTGCCACCCTTGGGGAACCATGGTGTAGTGAGTGGCTAGGAAAATAGAAAGGGAACCTGATGTCACTCATGACTGACAGTTCTCTAGGCCTGGCTATTCGCTGTGGAATCCTGGCCTTGCCAGGTTGTCTTGTCAGGTTCATTGCTTTTCTGAGTTATAACTGTGAGAGGGTGCTCTCAAAGATGCCATCAGGCAATCCACAGTGTGCTACAAGGCAACCATTCCCATGGTAGCTTCAAGCACACCCCGGAGCCAGTACCATGGACATGTCAAATCAGCAGAGTCCCTGAGGCCTGAGGGATGGAGTAAACTCAGGCTAAGGAACTCCGTCAATGCTGGAAGCTGCCGGGGACTTCCAAGTGGGGCTATACCACTTCAGGCCTGTAAAGAGTTCATCTCACTCTGAAGCAAGCCAAGAGAAGATCCTGGGTTGCCAAGAGTAAGGGTGTTCAGGGGACTCTGAGGCCCCCATACCAGGCTGGTAACATAACTGGACTCAGTGCTTAATATTTAAGCCTTAAATTAAGTCAATGACTTGGCTTAATAGAACCAAGTCAGTGATATTTATTTCATTTCTGGTTGGTACTGAGGATCAAACCCGTGATCTTCTACATGATGTGTATTTTTATAGTAGTAAGGTCTTAAGATTAATAAAAATGCTAGAGAACTGGGTATGGTGGCACATGCCCTTCATCCCAGCACTTGAGAGGCAGACACAGGTGGATCTCTGTAAGTTCAAGGTCAGCCTGGCATACTTAGATGGTCTGAGGTTAGTCAGGGCTATATGGAAAGACCCTGCATTAAAAAAAATAAAGAGTAAAGTCCTGGGAAAAAATACAAATATAAAACACGATACAGGAAAGCAAGCTCATTTATTCAAATTATATTACAAGTTCCATAGACAAATAGAATCTGTATAAATATTTTAAAAAATAAGATACTAAAAATTTCTCTTATAAAAATGTAAAAATAAAATCTGTATTTTTATGTATACATATGTCATTTAACAGGACTGATGCTGTACAGTAGCTGATGCGAGGTCCATTGCCACATTGATGTCCATCGGCTGTTCTCATAGCCTAGGACCTAGGCTGCTGTGGAGACTGCCCCACACCATCTTCCTCTCTGGGACCAGCAGGTGGCAAGAGCTCCTGGGCCACAGATGGAGCTCCCACAAGCACTGGAGGGGAGCCGGCCTAGCAGGGTGCTTCTCGTCAGGGTTCTGAGATGGTACATCACTGTTCCAGCTCGTGCTCATTCTGCAACGTCTTCATTGCCAGCCCCCAGAGAGTCATGCTAGAGAAAAACTGTCCCTCAGAGTTCCTGTACGTCACCGAAGGTGCCCGGCTGCCCAGCGGCTCGGTGCAGTGGTTGTCCAGAGTGGCCAAAGAAGAGCGGGTCACAGCCAGACCATCAGCCTGTGAGTGTTCAGCACGTGCCGAGGGGTCCACATCTGAGTAGGCATAGGCGTGCGGCTGGCTCTGCAGCTCCTGGGGCTTGGCCAGCTTGGCAGGGTCCAGGCCTAGCTTGTCCTGCTCACTCATGCTAGGAGGGTGGATCATGGAGCGTAACTTACAGTAGGAGCCAGTACAGTGACCATCAAATGCTGCCACAGAACTTTCCACTGGGTGTACAGGGAGCTTGACAGACACAGGCATCAGTGTGACGGACACATCCTGGGAGAAAGAGTCAGAGCTCTGAGACCTATCCATGTCAGAGGTCTCAATGGCCTGGCTCAGCTCATCCAGCGCAGCTGGACTCCTGGCGTCAGCTCTGCCATGCATCTTCTTGTGCCGCCGCAGCACGGCAGAGCGTGTGAAGCACTTGCTGCAGATCTCACAGCTATAAGGTTTCTCCCCCGTGTGAGTGCGGACGTGCCTGCGCAGGTCTCCTGAGCCCCCAAAGCACTTCCCTGAAGAGAGAAAGCAGTACTTTAGAAATGGAAGGATCCTCTCCTTCTGAACAACTGATCTAAGGGTAGTTCATGGTACCCTCACTTTGGATAAGGTCCCTCTCCGATGGCCCTTGAAGTTTGAGACTTGGCACAAGACTCTGGGGTTTCAGTGCTGCCCAGTGGCTGCTCCCTTATCAGCTGAAATACAGATCTCAGCAGAGTTACTTCTGGGCTAGGTTGCTGTCATTTGAGCCTGCAGTGTCCCTTAATGCTCCCCAGCTGACGATGCTATTAGGAAGGATGTGGAGCCTTAGGAGATGGAGCCCAGCTGGTGGAAGGGAGTCATTAGGGCTAGACCTCTAAAGGAAACCTTGATCCCAAACTAATCTTTCCTCTCCAGTTCCCGTCAGGAACAGTGGTGGTGGCAGCCAGGTAAGAGCAACTGTTACTACAGCAGCGCCACATGGCCAGCCCAGGACCTAGGACACCCCTTTCTGATGTCTATTCAGTCAGTTTGTCTTGGGGGCTGCAGACCCCTGGCCCCTTGACTTTCTTTGCTAGCCTCAGACTTTCTTTGCCTGCTGGAGTGAACTGAGCAAAACAACTTGTTTACCTGTGCCTGTAGCTGCTCTGAGCACGAGACCTTGATGGCAGGAGAGTGGTTTCTGGTGAAGCCTGCAGCTGAAAGATCCCGAGAGCTGGGGAGTGGCCAGAGCCCTATAAAAGCTGCCCCTGAGCACAATAACGTTGGCATTCTTGTATCAAGGATGACCCGTGTCCCTGTCTCTGTGTGCCTCTTGCTGAGACTTGCAAACTGACCTGTAGTGGCATGGGCGCTACAAGTTTGTACCAATGATGTGCACATGCTTGTCCTTCAGCCTGTTCCCTTGCGACAAGTGGAAACTCAGTGGGTAACTGCAAAGGCCCTAACATGTCGAGAACTCCCTCACGGGACACCCCCCCCCACACACACACACACACACTGGACATACTGAGAACTTCTCACTTTACCGAATGCCACTGTCTGATTTGTTAGGTAACAAGTGCATTGTGGGGTGGGGGTGCAACGAATGCCCTTTGTTTCCTAGTGTGCTCCGCACTCCACCGCTTCCC
>NW_004949103.1:4094618-4107634 GCF_000317375.1 Microtus ochrogaster
CTTCCCATTGGGTTTGTTTCCTAGTGTGCTCCGCACTCCACCGCTTCCCATTGGGTTTGCCAGCTCTTAGCGACAGGGCTTTGGTCACTTTGTATCTGGAGCACTAGGATCAGCTCCAGACACCTCAAAGATGCAGTGTCTGGTGAGGAGGCAAAGGGACTGCCACTCTCACTCACTATGAGGAAACAGTGACTTATGGCAGCCAACAGCAGAGTGGGTAACTCTGCCGTGTACAGGATGGGTCAGCTTGCCGGCTGGCCAGCCATCACACTCACCGCAGGCAGGACAGCTGTAGGGCCGCTCGCCCGTGTGCCGCACACGGTGCTTCACCAGCTTCCTCTGCATGTTGAAGGACTTCCCACATTCATCACAGGTGAACACTTTGTCAGCCGTGTGCGTCTTTTTGTGCTCCTTCAGATTGCTGAAATTGCTGAACCCTAGACAGACCACAGCAGGGGTTAGGGCGACAAAAGGAACCCGCAGCAGTGACCGTGAGAGCACAGGGAGTCGCTCACTCAGCAATACCTCGGCCGCACGTGTCACACAAGTGTGGCTTCTCTCCGGAGTGAATGATGATGTGGCGCTGGACGTCACCAGAGGCAGCAAACCTGCAAAAAGTGCAAAGTTCTATCAGATTGGTGACACTGCCGAGACCCTGAAGACCAGGGCCATGCAGAGGACATAAACTGCTCTACCTGTTTTACACAGAGCTGGGTGTGGCCTACTTTGTGTGTAAAACATTTCTATTTCTCTGTTTCAGGGAAAGCAGAAAATGATGCCAGTGTTTTGTTTTAAGAAGCTTCCTGCTTGCATCATCATACTCTATCCAGTTTCCAACAGCGCAAGACCAGAGTCTCACAATTCACTCTCTCTTACCTTAAAAAATTACATTTATTTATTTATTTAGTGTATGTGTATGTACACTGCAGCATGCATGTGGAGGTCAGAGACAACTTGGGTGACTTAGCTCTCCTTCTACCATATGGCTCCCAGGAACTAACTTAGGTCACTGGGCTTTGCTGAAAGTGCCTTTACTCTCTGAGTCACCTTACTGGCAAGTCTCACAGTTCAGAGGAACATGAAACCATGTGGTGCTAAGATCCTGCGGGGATCACTGCACTAGTGGGAAGCATTCCGTGCAGTGTGACAGCCCAAGGCTCACACTGGAGAGCACAAGGTGGCTCTGCATGTCTTGGCAATGAAGCCAGCTCTACTCAATCTAGTGTGAAATACACAGACTTCAGGCTTCAGGAGCCAGGGACACTGGCCCTCCTTCACCTATCCAGAAACTGAGCTCACTCACCTCCAGCACACACTGGAGACCCTCCACATCCACCCTAAGACAGGGACAGAGATGGGAATGAAGAAGGAGCCAGTGTTCATGGAGCAGCTACCCCGAGCCCAGGACATGTTGAGTGTCTGATAACTGGTACCTCCCATAACTGTCTCCGCACACCAGGACGCCCTTTTACCCCACCTTCTGGATGGGAAACAGTGAGTGCAGAGAGGCATGAGCTTGGGCGGGCAACAAGTACCTCTCAGCCATGTGGAGATCGATACTCGTTCCTGGCCCTCTGATGGCTGCTGGGTTAGTCCAAGGAAGATGAGGCATAGAAAAAGATCTTTTTTTATTCTTTTTTATCTTTTAAAGATGTATTTATTTATTATGCATACAGTGCTGTCTGCATGAATGCCTGCAGGTCAGAAGAAGGAGCCAGATCTCATTACAGATGGTTGTGAGCCACCATGTGGTTGTTGGCAATTGAACTCAGGACCTCTGGAAAAGCAGCCAGCACCCTTAACCTCTGAGCCATCTCTCTAGCCCACAAAAAAAGATCTTACACAGAATTTCCAAGATCCTAATTTTCCACACAGCAAAATGTTCTCAGGAGCCCATGGGAAGTAACACCATGTGAGACAGTTCTGTCTGTGGTGCTGGGCACCTGCCATGACCAGAGAGTACCACCCAGAACTTGGCTTTATGTTCAGGTAGTTGCAACAGAAGGGAGCCAGGGTCAGCATGACAGCCTTTGCTCTGTTCCATTTTCCAATGCAGAGGCAGACATGTTCCCAAAACTCAACTGAAGCTTGATTTTCCCTCTGCTATGCTCATAGAATGTGCTACGGAATGTGCTAGAGGACGCTGACTTCTGAATGATCCTGTGTCTATCTTTAACCTTCCCGACAAGGTTGCAAGGAGGACGTGTGAAAGGCAGAGAATCTCAGCCACTGACGCTTATGCTCCCCTTACAGCACTGAGCAGATGGTGGGAGTTACGGATGCTGGATGAATGAGTAATTCAATGATGGAACCCAGACACGCACCAATGGGGATGCCTGCGGCTACTGGTGGAGGCCTGCAGTTCTAGCACAGGATGGTGGAGGAAGAAGCTCCTGGACTATTACCAAGCAAGGGGACGGAGGCTGAGGCTGTGGCCATGCACACAGGAGGGATGGAGAAGCTCCTCACTTACCCCATGCCCTGTAAAGGAATCACTGCACAGGTGCCAACCCACCAAAAACGGCTAATTCTTTGCTGGCAGGCCAACACTCAGTTTTCAGGTCAAAACTCAGCTGCCAAGGCTGAGAGTCATAGATTCTGTCCTGAAGCTAACAGCCTGGTTTGACAACACAACGTAGGTACCCTCTGATGCCTTATCTCTGGGTGCCTAGTCACACAGGCTTCGGGCACTGTTTCCCCTGACTAGACAGTCTCCTCCATGGGGACCTTTTAAGAAAGAACATTTTGGCATAAACTAATCTGTTTCCTGTAAAGTCGATTTCCTTCCTTGGGGCCCCAGCCTGGATGTTCGTGCTCTCCGTGAACTTTTCTTCTTCCTCTCCCATGTGTCACAGAGTGAATGCCCCTGTTCTCTGCCATGGCTGTGTGAGGCCTGGTAGCCCATGATATGACACTGGACAAAGACACCTGAACCACCCACAGTCCCTCACATGTGGCACCTTGAGCCCAGCACTGACCTCTTTCCACAGATTTCACAGATGTACGGCTTCTCCCCAGAGTGCCGGCGTAAATGTGTCTGAAGGTTGCCTGCCTACAAGGGGACAAGAAACACACCAATAATGAAGAACCAAAAAAGTTGTAGGTGTTCAAAGGGAACTGACAGTTTTAGCTGATCCCACAACACTACCAGTAAAGGGCAGACAGGAAGCTGTGTCTAAAGCCAAGGGCAGCCACCCACTGCACAAAGAGCCCCAACTGTGGCTTCACACCGGTGCCCACTCTGTGATGCCTCCCTTGTAAAAGGGCAGGTTACTCTGGGGTGGAGTTTGGGTTCCCAGGCCTAATTTTAAGCAGACCTTGATATAGTTAATTTGGAGCACCCACATGCAGGGTTATATGGGGAGTTAGGCACTTGTGGGGCTTATTTCAGTGTTCACAACCTCTCTCTAAAACAAATGATTTTGTTCAAAAGAAGCAAAAGATGTTTCCAGAAAGTGTGTCCTCTAACAGTAAGGTTGGCTCTGCTTTTCATTTTTACCTCTGTGCAAGAGTGCATCTCAGGAGGACCACAGCAGCCCACTGGGTCTTTGCATCTCTAGTTTGTGAAGCTAGCAGGGTTTCACACACAGACTCCCACACAGTCATCAGTGTGAAATCAGGAAACTATATAACACGGTGAAAGCAAACCTGTAAATTCCTCCCTGGAGAAGTTCCAAAGTGAGGCTGAGAGGCAAAGTCTTCCCTCACTATACCTGAGCTCAAGCTGTTCAGAGTGTCCTCCTGCCAAATAAACCCACAGTGACAAACAAAAATGCCTTATGGGCCACACTGCAGTGCACAGCAGAGCCAGAAAAGAGAATAAGCAGCAGCTAGCTGATAAACTCGCTTTTACCTCTGCAAGCTGCCTCAAGCAAATTGCAAAGACAGTTTTGTTTATAGTTCATCTGTGCGTCACAGCTCACAAATACGAAAAGACGCTGCCTGTGGAATCTGATCCGGGAAAGCCTCAGTTAGACACTACATTCAAGACTGTGATAAACACAGCTGAGAGAAAACTGGGACTTTGAATAACCAGAGAGATCTTAGCAGAAGAGCCTGCTTTATAGTGACTATTAATAACAGGACCACAGCAAACACCAACAGCAAAATCCACAGCTGAAATTTTACCTAGGCTTTTATAAGCACTGGCAGTTGGTATTCTACTTTCTAGCTGAAAAACAGATTTGGTGACTAGAGCAGTTGCCCACGGCTATGATTGGGCTGCCTACTACTGGTCTTAGGGTGCAAGTCTTCTCTGCTTTTGTAATTCCCAGGAAACTGACATGTCCTGAACAGTCAGCACGACAGCCACTCTGCTACCTGGGATACCAGTCCTTAGAGATCTGGGTTTCAGATTCTAATTGCTTTGGTCAGTAACATTCAAATTTCAGAAAAACCAATGTGATACACCCACACAACAATCTGAACAGTACCACCTGCTCTATTGCCAGTGAGAACCCTCTGTAGCACTAAAGGTTCAGTAAATATGCATGAAACACAGTCTGAGCCATTTATAGAAGGATACACACCCCCTCCCCAGTGGTGTTACTTGTTTCAAAGCAAATATAACCCAATGCGCTTCTAATGTACAGTGTGATAAGCTGTAGTCAATGAATGTGGCAGTACAGGCCTGCAATTCCAGCACTCAGGAGCCTGAGGTAGGAAGACTACTGTGTTTGAGGTAAGCCAGGGATACCAGCAAGTGCCAGGGCAGCCAAGACTACATAGGGAGACTGTCTCAAAAAGTCAAAATATAACAAACAACGAAAGAAAGCAACAGCAACAAAAACCTTAACACGTCTCTATCATTTCACATGGAAATACAAAATGAAAATCAGTAAATCTTTGCCACATACAGCAGCACATACCGAGGTGACAAACTCTACAAACACAGACAAAATAGGACCGATGGAATGTTCTGTACACAATACCCCAACAACCAAACTGTAGTGCATGTAGGCAATTTGTACAGATGACCCAGGAGTCCTGGCCCTGTTATTTTAGGCATCAATCCATACTTTTTTATTTTTAGTAAACCGTAGCTATGCTGCTGGCATCCAAAGGGCACAGACCACGTCTTAAGAAATATCTGCAGTGTGTTTGCAGAACTGTGCCAAGCAGCAACGACAATGTTATGAACAGGAGCAGAGCTCTGCAGCAAAGACGCACCAAGCAGGCTTGTAGGGCTGCATTGCCTTTTACAGAGCAGTCAGCTGGAGCGCTGAGATGCCTTGAGTCACAAGATTGGGAGAGATAATTCACCTGGGTTTTGATTTTTTTTTCTTCTGAGACCTGGTCTCATTATATACCACTGGCTAGCTTGGAATTCATTACATAGACCAGGCTGGCCCTAAACTCATAGACATCTGCTTGCTTCTGCCTCCTGAGTGCTGGGGATTAAAGGCGTGCATCACCACACTTGGCCTAATTCAAGTTTATCTGCTGACTTCAAAACCTGTGCTAATAAAATTCTGAGGATATTAGCAAACAAACACAAAACAAAACAAAGAATCTTGCTTCTACTTGCTTTTAAGTTAAGACAGAATATTGAAGAGAAAAATCCCACCAGAAAAAAAGAAGTAACATCTGGGCTCAGCAGGTAAAGGCAGCTTGCCTCCAAGCCTAATGTGCTGAATTCAATCCCCAGGACCCACATTCATGGGGGAAGGAGAAAGCTGATTCCCGAGAGCAGTCTTCTAACCTTCACACACACACTGTGGTACAAGTGTTCCCTAGTAAATAAATACATAAATACGGTGATGTGGGAGTCCCCTCTGTGTGCTGTGATTACCATTAATGAATAAAGAGACTGCCTTGGCCTGTTGATAGGGCAGAACTTAGATAGGCGGGGAAGATGGAACTGAATTGTGGGAGAAAGAAGGCAGAGTCAGGGGGATGCCATGAAGCTGCTAAAGACAGACGTGCCGAAACTTTGCTGGTAGGCCACGACATCATGGTGATTTACAGATTACTAGAAATGGGTTAAATTAAGATGTAAGAGTTAGCCAATAAGAAGTTAGAGCTAACAAGCCAAGCAGTGATTTAATTAATACAGTTTCGGTGTGGTTATTTGGTTCTGGGCAGCCGGGACAAACAAGTGGCTCCCCTCAACAATATAAAGTATTTTTAAACGTATCATCACTCTTATAATAAACTTTATGATGTAGACCCAAACCTTAGTATTCACCCATAAAGAAACCAGGCCTCCCTTTCCTGTAGATGGCAGCTGAATAAGAACAAGGGCTGTACAAACTCAGAAGACAGAAGGCATTGCACACATTAGTCATCTAGCTGAGTTCCAAGTCTTTAGAGTTTCAGATAATAGTAAAATTTTAAAAAACACCCAGGACAAACACACACTTCACTGGTGGTGTTATGAAATGATGTGACTAGATCTACTGAACCTGAGAATCGCCTGAGCCCCAGGTTAGCACTTCGGGACAAGGTGAAGATGTCCCTGCTTCTTGTACTTTCACCAAGGATGAGGTGTGTGGTTGCTCTGGTGTCAGCCCAGCAACCAGGACTCTGCCTCTGAACTTCTCCAGAGGGCTTCCTTGGCATACTGCATGCAACAAGGGAAGCCACCCCTATCCAGACAGCACTACCAGAAAACACGGCACCCAAGACTGCCCTCTGCCTCTCAGAATGTGGTACCAGCTGATCAAAGTCTCTTCCTGGCTCTGCTTTTCTCCAAAGATAGCTGACTTGCCATCTTTCCCTTTCCCCCACTGCCCTGAATGTACTAGTGTCTTTGTGCACCACATAGGAAGCACAGTACCCAAGACATGGCCATACTCTAAGAGAATATGATGCTATAACAGCTGAGTGTATCATCACTGCAACCCAAGATGATGCTGGCTGAAGTGCCACAGTGCCAGCCAGCTCATTAGTGAAGCCGTGGTGAAGTGCAGACAGACTAACTCTTCTAGACAGCAATCCTTAGGAAACAGGAGAAGAGATTCTTACTGGTAAATGTTTTCAAACTTTCAAATTCTCCCAAGAAAAGACCCTTAGGAATTTAGTACTACAGTGTACTCCGGCAGACCAGGAGGGGCATCCCAGTCTAGTGACCACCACTGTCTGCTCTAGTCATTCCCAGATGACTGGACAACAGACATGGGGAGTAGTGCCATCTCCTAGTATCCCCCATGCCACAGCACCCTGCCCTCCACCCCCGGTCATAGCTCTCTTCAAGGCTCATCCAAGGACAGTCAGGTGCTTAGCTTGCTCCAAATACCATGCCTGTCAGGCAGCCATGACTGTTCTCTTCTCTGTCTGCACTGCTCCTAGATGTCTTCTGGCTCAGCATGCCCAAGTCTCCTTGTCCTACTGTCCACACAGTTATTTCTCCCTCTGAAGAACAAGCTCCTCAGAGCCTTACTCGTGTCTGTTCCATCCCAGCATGTGGCAGAGGTAAGGGCAGCTTAGTAACATACAACTCTTGCTGAATCAGGTTTTTAAAACAGTCCTTTTTCAAGTAACTTCACTACTTCTCTATGAAAACAAAACAGCAAGATGCATCTGAAAACCACAGCTACAGCTCTGCATTCATACAAACCTAAGAGAAGCTATGCCAACCCAGAAGAAGGGTACCAGACAGCCGCCCTGGGGACAATGCAGAGGGAGGGCACAGATCAAGGTCTAAAGCATGGTTCCTAGGATTGGCTGCACACCAAAATCACTGTTTAAAAAGATAACAGGGATCCACTCAAAGCAGAAACCGGGCATTTCTGAGGGATAGCACAGCAGCAGCGCTGGGTGGGTGGGGGCAGGGAGGCTGACACAGATCCTGAGTGTGCAGCTGTACTCTAGTTACCAAGTGGAGCCACAGAAGGGCTCTGAGTAGGAAGAGGAAGTCATTACACCCCAATAGCTCACAAGATAGTAATGTAAAAATAAGAAAGAGGCCCAGAGAAGCATGATGACTGCTTATTATCAATGGTCACAAACAGTTTTACACTTTACTTTTCTTAATTTTTACTTATTTATCTTGCTGGGGGGAGGAGGAGCATCAAAAGCCACATGTGAAGAGTAGAAGACAACTTGCGGTAACTGGTTCTTTCCTTCCACTGTGTGGACCCCAGGCATTGGAGTCAGTTTGTCAGGCTCGGCAGCAACATCCCTAAGCTCTCTCACTAGGCTCAGTCCTAGGTGGCTACGATGAAAATGCTGGTGGTAGGGAGGACCACCCAAGGACTGGGGTGCAGAGCCAAGAGGGAGGGCACATGCTGTTCTAAGAACCTGGCCCCATCAACTCCTTACTCCTGCACACTCTCCTTCATCCTTGTTTAACAGATCAAGACACTGTCTCTTCCAGGATAACAGGACAGTAAATCTAACAAAGGCAGGTTCAATCCAGATCTAGAGGCCAAGCTTTGCACTCCAGGGGCTGAGATGGAAGGCAATGAAGGTCTCCCTGGGAATAGGGATAGAGGGATGCATACTCAACACCTGTTCAGAGCTGGGGGCTCCTGATGATACTGCAACATGATGCTGTCCCAAAGTCATCACTCCAGGAAGACAGGGCCAGAGAAGATATAGGGAGTCACCGAGAGGTAAGTGTGAATGGAGCACACTAGCCCATGACAGTGCGTGGGAAGATGGAACTACAGTCAGATTTGGGAATAAAAATGGCTTCGTCCACTCTGCCCAAAATCCTGCATCTAGTCCCAGTGAGAGTAACTATTGGTCTTGGATCTAACCCAGCATACAGTGCAGCTCCAGGGAATATCAGTGTGGACAGTTGGAAACTTCAAGACACACCAGGGCAGGACCCGTCATCAGTGCAGAAAAGGGAAAGGTCATGGACAGCTCTCACTCAACAGCAGACCTTCTAATGCACTGGAACTGTGGGTTCTGACCCAGCCGCAAGTCTCTAAACTGCCTCTACCACACATGCTTCTCTCCCAAGGACAAAAGTGAGTCTTATTGGTAAGTAAATAAGCAACGGAGTTCAGGCTTCCAATTATCAACAGAAATAAGAGTATTCCCACCTGAGAGAAGTGCTTCCCACAAATGTTACATTCAAAAGGTTTCTCACCTAAAACAAAGCAAAACACAACAGTTTGTTGTCAGTACAAAAATTTGCACATTTTTGTTTAAAATATTTGATCCCCTTCGTCTCTCCTTTCCAAACAGCCCTTTCTGTTCTTCTGTGTTTTATTTTAGAACAAGATCTCCCTCTATAGACCAGACTGATCTGAAACTCTCAACAATTCCTGCCTTAGCCTCCTGAATGCTGGGATACTATGTGAGAGCCACCATGCCAGCCCGTGACATTCTTCATCCCCAGAGTGAGGCACAGGGCATCTCTACTTCCAAATACCCTGAGACTCTCCAGAAAGATGATAAAATCCAATCTATAGACCTTCATCTAGAAGTCAAACTGTCCTTCAAATACAAACCTAGGGTGAAATAAATAGATCGCTCAGTTTTCCTTCAGCACAAAACCAAATGGGACTTTTCTCTACTTGACTTCTGACTCCAAACAGAGTGGACATTCCCTTCACATCATAGGGGCTGTGGACACTGGGGCCCAAAGGGTGAGGCACAGGTGGCCTGAGGAACAGCCCTCAGCACTGCCTGCCTGCCTTAGCTGAGACTGGGCTTTCATAGAGGAGAGAGGTGTGGTCTCCTGTCTGTCTGCTCCACCAAGTGCAGTAACTACAACAGCCTGGAGACGCAGCTGTTCTGAATGGAGGTCTGCTGGAAGGCGTACTGGAAGGCGCAGCCTTTAGTCTGCGGGAGCCTTTGAACCCCAAGAAATGTCATTTCCTCACTTCCCCCAAGTCAAGTGGTTACCTTAAGACTCTCTTAAAAATAACAACACTGTTCTTCTATGTGCAGGGCCTGTGACCTTGGCAATGACCTGCAGCTTTTGGGCTTGTAGTAAGCTAGTCTTCAGCCCTGGATGGCTGTCACCATTTAAGCCTGTGTTCTGCCTTCCTTTATAATTATTGGGGTAATAGATAATGGTAAGTTCAAGCCTCCACAAGAGAGATAAGTTAAAAAAAAAAAAAAAAAAAGAAAAGCCATAGGCCATAAAGGACCAAGGTTTTTAACAACCATATCCACAGGTCTTGGAAGCTGTGGCTATCAACAAATACACATTAGAAATAAAACAGAAGGCATTCTGAAGACAGAGAAACAGGTCTCATCGGCCACCAGCAGCACATCATCCCACACCACGTGGCCACTGGCAGCTTCCACGGCACACCTCGAGGAAGCGGCATCTGCACCATTCTGAAACAGCTCTGGCCTCACAGATCCCTGGCATCCAGGCCACGCTCTGCTACCATCTCAATGCAGCATTTATGTCCGACGAAGTGTCTCTGCCCTATGACTGTATCTGTCACTCACAGATGTTCTCCGGAATTAGCAATTTGATTTTGCTCCTTTAAAGCTATAACAGGTAAGTTTCTAAAAGAAAAATGAAATAAAACTGGTAGTATTCCTCAGGCAGTAGAAAATTAAGCAAAAAAAATAAATAATTTAAGTCAAGTTGTTTTTGTAGTAAGACTGAGTAAGAGCGGTCTGTACCTGGTCTTATTTTGAACTACTAGTAATGAAATAATGACAGGCTTTACATTCAAATACACTGACATCTCTAAAGGGCTTTTATAACTAGTGAAAATGTCTCAGCTGATGCACTGAGGTAGAAATCAGCAAACCGGAAGTCCGGAGTGCCAAGAGAAGAGCATGCCAAGGCAGGCAGCTGGCAGCAGGCAAACAGGGCAATCTGGAAGATGCTGCTGTGTGTCACTGCTCATGGCTCTGCCTTCTTTTGGGGGTGAGGGGTGGTTTGAGACAGAGTCTCACTCTGTAGCTCTGGCTTTCCTGGAACTATGTAGACCAGGCTGGCTCCAAACTCACAATAGATGCGCCTGCCTCTGCCTCCTGAGTAGTGGGATTAAAGGTGTGCACCATGACACCCAGCTCATGGTTATATCCTAATTGTTACTAACTCATGAGGCACTAAGAACTGTATCACAGTTAACCAGGGGGGAGTGAGACATAGGTATTGTACAATGTGATGTGGGAAGGTAACAGTGTGAATTAAGATAATAAATGTCTAAGATGAGAGAATTTTCATTTGAAAATATCAGATGGAATGGGGCTGGCAGGAGGGAGTACAGCTCAGTGGTAGAGCAGTTGTCCAGTAGGTGCAAGGCCAATCCTTGTACCACTAAAACAAACAAAAACAAAAAAAATAAAGTTGTTAAAGTTGATTCTTATTTAAGAGCTTACCTACTGCCTCCAAAATCCTAACTTTTCAAATTAAAATTACTTCTGAGAGAAGTTTAAGAATTAATCAAATCAAGGGGCTGGAGAGAGAGCTCAGAGATTAAGAGCATTGACTGCTTTTCCAGAGGTCCAGGTTCAAGTCTCAGCAACCACATGGTGACTCACAACTGTCTATAGCTCCAACTCTAAGAGACCTGACACCCTCATACAGACATACATGCAGGTAAAACACCAATGCACATAAAATAAAAATAAATAAATTTAAAGTACTGAATGTAATAGTAAAAAAGAATGAGTCAAATCAAACGGTCACAGTTCACTGTCAGTCTGCATTCTACTTGAGAAAGCCCTAGAGACAACTAAGCACAGTGTCTGTCTTAGAGCTAGAATGTGAGTGCACCAAAGCAGCTGACTGAGCTGGACAGACGGCACCCTGCAGAGAACATATGTGCACACCATCACCAAGTACACCAGAGGGCAGCTAGCACCCTGGAGCCTCATTAGAGACATCAGCAGCTCCACTGAAGAGTCGAGTGTCTTACAAACAAGGCCTGCAGGGGGATGGGGCACCGCAGCTTCCTTCCGGGTCTGTGGGCTCAGGGCAGTGTACCTGTGTGAGACCGTTTGTGCAGCTCCAGATTGCTTGGGTGTTTAAAAGGCTTCCCACACAATTCACACGCATACTGTCTCTGGGACTGGAGGGTCTGGGATGGGTCCTCCCATGTGGCAGGGGCTCCCGGAATCTCCACCTCATGGCCGCTCTCTGGACCCAGTTCTTCCCTCCCTTTTTCTTCAGGAGTTGGGCTTCTGGCTCTCGGGCCCTCATCTTTCTTAGCAGCAGTTTCCTCCCTCCTGACCAAGGCATCACCTGACTCGGGACATGAGGTGCGTTCAGCTGACTGCTGTGACTTGAGAAAGTTTAGTTTCTTCAGGTGCATGGCCTTCTTCAGTCTCATCTGCTTGGCAGGCAGCTGACAAAGGGCATCTTCCTGGGAGTCAGAGCCAGAGTTCCTGAGAGTCGGAGCCAGGAAGGCTGGCGGTAACTGCTCTGAAGACTGCGGGGCACCTGGGCGACCCTCCACAGCAGGCTGCGAATCCGCTGCAGCAATGTCTGGGGAGGCACTGAGAGCGAGGGGCTGTTCTGGGGCAGGCACCTGGCTGGGACAGGCGGTCTGCTTGTAGTACTGCTTGCTGTATAATGTTCTGAGTTTGTAATAGTAATTGGGCTGTTTGGAGGGCAGCTCTGGGCAGCTTCCACTTGCAGCATCCAGGGCTGGCTTTGATACTTCTCCTGCGGGACGATTGAGACCTGCTGATGGAGCTTGAGGACTCAGTTCAGCCAGAACTTTAGCCTGCGGGCCTTCGGCAGGGCACTCCTGCAGTGAGTGGGGAGGGTAGTGCTCACTTCCTGCACAGGTGCCATCCAGAGTCACACTCTGCAGGGAGAAGGCACCAGCACAGGGCAAGCCTGGAGGTTGTGCTGCTGAGGCCGACTTCAGAAACGTGTGGCACAGATTCAGAACATTCTGTACCTGCAAACACTCGGCTGTGTCCAGCATCACTTGAATGTTGTCCTGGTTGAGGTCGAGGCGCGATGTGTACATGAAGTCCAGGATCTGCCCTATGCCGCTGACATTTTTAACATCCAGGTGAAAAACATCATTCTTCTGGCCGGAAAAATTCTGAAAGAGGCTCCTGACAAAAGAAAGAACATGGTAGCTATTTTCACATTCTGCTAGCATTTTCTTTTAATGTTTTTATTTTTGGGGGTT
>NW_004949103.1:4107860-4133402 GCF_000317375.1 Microtus ochrogaster
TAAAAAAGTATTTTGGGTTAGTGTGTATGTTCAAGTGTGTGTGTGTGTGTGTGTGTGTGTGTGTGTGTGTGTGTGTCTGTGTGTGTGTGTGTGTGAGCATGGAGGCCAGGGGTCACCCTTGGATGCTGTTCCTCAGACACCATCACTCTGTTTTACGAGAATGGAGTGTCTAACTGGCCCAGAGCTTACAGAGAAGGCCAGGCTGGCTGCCCAGTGAGCCTCGGGAATCCCCCTGTCTCATCTCCCCAGTTCTATATTGTAAGAATGCACTACTGGATTTTTCATGTGGGTCCTGGATCAAATCCAGGTCCTCATGCAAACACTCTATGGAACATGATCCGCCCTGCTCGAAGTATAATCAACCACACACACCAATTTCACACTGATAGAGTGCTTTTAGGAAAAAAAGAACATTACATATCTCAGTGTTTTATATTTAGTCTGACACAATACATCCCTCACCATACAGCACACATACAAATACTTATGCCTGAAAAACTTCTGAAGATAAAGACAGTCAACCCTCAGTATACACTCACTATGTAACTTATAATTTGGCTGCTAAGGTTTTTTTTTTTTGTTTTGGTTAGGTTTTTGGTATTTTTGAAACAGATTCTTGCTATTAGACTTAGCTGGCTGGGGACTTGCCATGTAGACCAGGCTGGCCCAGAATTCACAGAGATTCACCTGCCTCTACTCCTCCAGGACTAGGTGTGCCACCACGCCCATCTGGCTGCTAAGTTTTGCAGAGACTCAATGGCTGAGCAGGGCAGGTAAATGTGTACCAAAGAGGAGCATGGTATCTAAAGACAAGACACTTGCTAACCAGAATACACTTCTAAATAAAAGGCAATTGTACAAAGGCTAGCTACATGGAAACACAACTGCTTGGTGTTATTCAGTATATTTAAGTAAATCACATAAGCCAAAATAATGGCAGGGATAACTAAACTGAAGCTAAACTAAAGATTTTCTGGCAATATTCAAATGAAAAAAAAAAGGTGAACTGCTTTAATTTAGGTAAGGAGGGAGGTAAGCAGGGAAGGACCTAAGGTAGGGGAAGCATACAGAACACTCTCCTCATGCTGACTTCTTTCCTTCTCCAGACAGAACCATCCCTATGAGGCCCTGGCTGGCCTGGAACTCTCTATCCTCGGGCTCTTTCCTCCATGTGCTGAAATGGCAGATGTGCACAAGGACAGCCAGCATTCTCCACTTGCATTTCTTATCACAGCAAAATCCCTACTGCAGACACAATCCCTCAATCATTGGAAAGGAACTGAAATTAATTCTTTCCAATCATCCCCAGCACATTCTAGCTAAGAGTCTCTTTTCCTTTCAGGTTACTCTAAACACAAAGTGGCAGTAATTAAAGAAACAAGAAAACCCATAAACTCTCATTTTGTTTAAACTCCAAAGAGCAAGGCGGAAACATTCTGGAGAAACGTGGGATGTGGCCACAGGCCTTTCCTGCCAGGTTCTACAGGCAAGAAGGACACAGAGTGAGACACTCACCTGAAATACTGGCTGAAGGCCGCCAGCACGTTCTTGTGAGCTTTGAAGCAGACGCCCCTTACCACCAGCATGCAGTCACAAAGCAGGCCTTGGATCCGCTGCTCTCGCAGCTGCTGGAGGAGGTGGCAGCTGTGAACAGCAACAGGGTCCATACTAGACCATGAGACCTGCAGCAGAGAATGTAGGTAAGAGACTCTCGAGGACACCACTGGGACAAAAGGGGCCCCAAATGCAAAAACTGCTCTTAGCTTTCAGTGTGGTGCATCAAAGTTACAGCTTAACACGCACACCTCTGAGCTGTTTTGGCAGCATCTAGTCCACAGCTGTTTAGCCCACCTCTCTGCAATATGGAAATGCCTCCTCTTACTGACCAATTATGGAAGCCATTAGTTATGTGAAACCCAAAGCACATGAGTCTGCTAATATAGAAGGTCGCTGTGGTAAGAGTGTATGCATTTTGTTATGGTCAACTATGAATATGCAAATTGAAAAAAAAACCAATACATATACAAAAGGGAAAAAAAACCCAACCAGCTGAGACCAAACCCACACTTATTAAACACCTTGTGATAATTAATCTTGACCTTCAACTTCACGGGACTGAGAATCCCAGGGATGTTCTCCTCTTGGTGCACTTCCAGAAAGGCTTAAGTGAGCAGGGAAGACTCACCCTAAATGTGGATGACATCATCCTATAGGCTGGGATCCCAGATTGAACAAAAGACAGAAAGCAGCCAAGCAGTAGCATCCATCTCCCTGCTCCCTGGCTGCAGATGTAATGTGACCAACTGCTTCCCGCTCCTGTCACCAAGCCTCCCTCCATGATGGACTGCATCCCCAGACTACAAGTCAAAGTAAACCCTTCCTTAAGTTGCTAGTACCAGATATTTTGTTATAGTAACAAATACACAGCTCGAGAATTCAAAGCTCAAGAAAATCAGGAGACTATTAGGGGAGGTAAGATACAAGTTAAAATAACTACCATCACCACAAGGAGAGCAAACCAGTGTCACAAAACACCACGTCCATGTAGGTGTGCCTCTGGGCCTCTCACAGGCATAGAGGAAGCAAGAGAATGGGGTGTGCATGATCCCAGCATCTGTGACCCGCAGGTGTGGGAATCTCCAGGAACTTGCCGGGCTTCAGAGTATGGCTGAATAGCAGATGCTAGATCAGAGAGGCAGAGGACAGATGACACTGAGCCTCATTAGGACAACTGACTGACTGGGAAAGAGACAAAAGGCTCCCGTGTGGACACAGAAGATCTGGTCATTCCCCATCTACCTAGTGAGTGACTACTACACACTACAGTCTAGGGCAACAACAGTGAGTACAGCAACACCAGGGGTCCTGGAAGCTTCAATTCTAGTAAGGCCAGTGCATAGCTAATCAAACAATTACAGCTAGAAGCGGGGGCGGGAGCATGCACCTGAATCAGTGCAGCCTCTGGCATCCAGACACAGTGGGAGAGGCTGGGAGGACATTGAGGGTCTAAATGGCAATCTGGTGCACTAGACGGTGGAGGACAAAATGGCCTTGCGCACATAGTTAAGCACTGGAGAAGCCAGGAAAGTTAAACACGCAGCTTACCTCTTCAATGGAATGAGGTGCTTAGCTGCTTTCCTGGAGCGCTGCGGGGAAATGTAGTTTACAATCTGGTAAACATTGCTCCCTGTTGAGCCAGGCCCTGCCCATATGTTTTGGAGTTCATGTTTTACTTATCCCAGATCCTTTCCCCTTAAAACTTTGAGCATCACTTCTAGGCCATAAAACTCATCCCCGTGAGAGATGTCATTTGTACAACAGCCTAAGTGACTTCTATGAATCTTAGAGCCAGGTCAATCCCGACATCCACAGGAATTATATTTACCTCAGTCAATCTCCCTAGACCCTAAATCTTGGGCACTAACTCTGAATCAACAGTACCCATCTTTGTGAAAGAAATCAGATTACTTTGTAAAGAATTTCAATGTGCCAGTTTGTGGTGGCACACACCTTTAATCTCAGCACTCAGGAGGCAGAGGCAGGTGGATCTCTGTAAGTTCAAGGATAGCCAGGTCTATTACACAGAGAAACCCCATTTCAAAAAATAAAAATAAATAAAATTTAAAAAAGAATCTCAATATAAACATGTCTTAAAATTATTGTGCACTTGGGACAGAGTTAATTATTATTAGAAAAAAAATTTCCCCAAAATTGGGCTGTGCTTAAATATAGCTAAAGTAAAATGATCTGGGTCAGACTCTAGAAGTCCTGGCCCAGGCACCAGCTACAAAGATCAGGCTGATCCAAGCTTCATTCTTCCCTCACCCTTGCTGTAGAATAATCTTTTTGTACAATGTGAAGATGCATCTTTGCCACAGGGCCTTCTGATTGGCTTAATACAGTTGAATGGTCAATAGCTAAGCACGAAGAGTTTAGGCGGGACATCAGAGAGCTCTGGGAAGAAAGGGGGGTCTCTAGTGGGTCACAGAGGAAGCAGGACATACAAGAGGAGCATTAAAAGCCACGAGCCATGGGACAGCACATAGATTAATAGAAATGGGTTAATTTAAGTTATAAGAGCTAGGCAGAAACAAGCCTAAGCTAAGGCCAAGCTTTCATAATTAATAACAAGCTTCCACGGTATTTTTTGTGAACTGGCAGCCCAAAGCAAACTCCATCTACACACCCTGATTGTTTTCCCTGCCTGCAGTAAAGCCTGCAGAGACCCTCCCACACTAAGCATCAAACGAGTCATGGGTTTTCTTTATTTCACATTTAGGGCAAAAACACTGCAGACAAAGTCACACCCACAAAGTCAATCTCAGAGATTCTTTTAACAGTGCCCCTGAACCCTGATGTAGTTTGGATATGAAACATTTCCCAAAGATGATAGAGTTAAGGTTTAGTCATCAGTGCAGCGGAGCTCAAATGTGAGGTAGCTGGACCATGAGGGTGTGAATTTCCTCCATAACTGTGAGAAAGTAAATCTCTCTCATCTGAACCACCTCGGATGTTGTACCCTGCAATGGCAGCCACAATAAACAAACAGAGCAACCTCCCTGTCACCGACAAATGCTCACCCCAGGGTTGTTTCTTACAATACTGCTCACAGCCTGTTTGGCTCTCACTCATTTGATGAGTTGATCCACTGACAAGTTCACAGCAGAATGGACTGCTGAGGAGCAACCTAGTGGGCAGAAGCAACAGTCTTTAAGAGGTAAAGACATGGCCCATATCTGCTTCATTCATCACTCTAGCTCTGACACCTGTGTCTGGGACTTCATAGGTGTTCAGTAGGGTTCCTTCTAGCTCAGCAAGCTAAAATCTAAATCAAGAATACGACAGTAGAAAGATCAATGTGAAAGACAGCAAACAATGGAAATACCAAGGCAAAGAGAAACAGAAGAAAAAGCGTGGGTGATGTGAATGAAGAGGGTTGCCTCAAGGGAAAAGGAGCCTTAGTGAATCTGAACCTAGAAGGGGCTCCTACAACAAAAGCCCTTCTGTGTGTGTGCATGTTTTATGTATGCATGGGTGCACATGTCTGGAGGCCAGAAGCCAACCCTAGGCATTGTTCCCTGGGAGCTGATCACCTTGTTCTTTGAGATAGGGTCCCTTACTGAGATGAGAGGCTCACTGATCCCAGAGATCCACCTATTTCCACTCCCCACCCCCAACGCTGGGATTGCAAGTGCAGGTTACCAAAACGGGGTATTCCATTGCATTCTCCAGAACCACACACGTTGCTTACCTGTGAGAGCAGACTTTAATAAGGCAAGTGGCTTAAAAGAGCCCATTAGGATGAGCCCTGTTTCATTCTGACTGACATCCTAACAAAAGGAGATGTAGATACAAGCAGAAACGCTGGCGGTGCAGTGGCACTGAGGACAGATCATGTGAGGCTACAGCAAGAAGGTGACCGACCACCTGTAAGCAGGGACGGTTCTCTACAGCAAGCAGACTTGATGACACCACGTTCATGATCCTCCATCCTCCACAACTGTGAGAAAGTAAACCTCTCTCATCTGAACCACCTCGGATGTTGTACCCTGCGATGGCAGCCACATAAACAAACAGGCAACCACCAAATGTTCGCCCCGGGGTTGTTTTTTACAATACGGCTCACAGCCTGTTTGACTCACTCATTTAAGCAGCAAACAGTGACCACTACCGTATACCAAATGCAGTCTTACGGGCTGAGAACGTTTAGTGAACCCTGACTAAAACTGCAGATACCCGCTCAGCACCTGACCTGCACCGACTCGTTGACTAGTCCTATAAGGTCCCCAGAAGTAGGCGCAGAAGTGACAGCATTCTACAGATGGGACACTAAGGCACAGATGGTCTCGTGGAGAATGAGGCAGGGCGCGGCAATGAGGACTGGTCATAAGCGCCTTTCCTATCTCGGGGCGACGCGGACATCAAGAGAAGCACAGATCGCAGCAAGGGCTGGAAGGTAGCCCGGCTCCCACGCCTGGAGTCTAGCTTTGTGCTCGGCCGGGCCCGCCACAGCGCGCTGTCAAGCAGGCCGGCGCGCATCCCAGCCATGCAGACCCGCAGCTCGCGGGAAGCCAGAGTCCCGGGTCGCCTTACCCTCGGAGGCCGCTCCCAACCGGCCGCCTCCTCGTTACCCGTCCCCGTCAGACCCTCTGTGTCAACTGTAGGACTCCAAGCGTCACGGAACCATTCCGACAACGCCCCCTCTGCAGCTCATCGGCGGCTTCCGTCGCCGTCACTTCCGTTCGGAGGCGTGGCCGCGACGCGCTTGCGCACTGGCGCGCCCCGGCCGTGCGTGAATTCTGCGCGGGTGAGTTGGAAGAGAGAGAGAGAGTCGGTGGCGGCTCTGCGTTGGGCGGCTGCGGCTCCACGTGCTCTCGGCAGTCGGTTAAGACCGTTGGCGAAGTCTGCTGAGAGGTGAGGGCTGCAGCTTAAAGCCCGGGGCCTGTAGGGGGGGCCCTTGGCGGCATGGCCGCCTTTCTTGCGGATCTGCTCGCCGACGAAGGTTGGAGTCCCGACCTCCGGGAGAAATTGCGTCCCGGTTTTAAGTAAGATAGGCGGTCGGGGCTGTCCAAATAGTATGGTTGGTTTCCAACGCACAGGGCTTCAGACCCGCTGTCTGATGGGGAGAAAACTCTGTTCTGAGTCTCGAGAACTCAGCTCTGAGGAGGGACCTGAGGGCTCCTGGAGCGCCAGCGGACCAAAAGTGCGCGCGAATCCCAAAAGGCTATTTAGATACAAAAGCCCTCTTGTGCTCGGCTCTACGTCTGACCAAAAGGGATACTAGAGACCCTAACTTGGGGTGTATGTGAAGATTACAGGGGTAAAGGACTTGGCATGTTGTAGTTGCTCAGAAAATGTCAAAATTGCCGGGCGGTGGTGACACTCGCCTTTAATCCCAGCACCCGGAAGGCAAAGGCAGGCGGATTTCTGTGAGTTCCTGGCCAGTCTGGTCTACAAAGTAAGTTCCAGGACAGTTACACAGAGCAGCCCTGTCTCGAAAAACCAAAAAAAAGAAAATGTCAGGATTTTTCTGCAGCAACTACCTCCTAGGAGAGAGAGGTAAGAAGGTTGTGTGTGCCTGCAGGCCTAACTTCTGGCCATTGAGGGCTTAGGACACGGGACTTGCTCAAATCAGATCAGGTGCATAGTGTCTACCATAGTGCCTAAAACGTTCAGGTGAGGTTGTGGTGGGGAGGCTCGAACTGCAAGGCGGGGGCATAGCTTGGATTCCTTGAGCTTTAGTGGAAACAGGTGCCCCACTCATGGTCTTCCAGGTCCCAGAAGGGCAGAGATATGTGCCTGTCTATTCTTGTTTTGCACTGCACCTGCTAATTTTGGGAATTCTCCTGGAAGGGGCTTGTGTCTATACACTATAGTGGGTTGACTCCCTGTTTCATGGATCAGGAGAACTTGAAGCTTAAAGGGAGCAGTGACTTGCTCACTGGGTCTTGTGCTGGAGTTGCCAGCCTGGCCTTTAAAATGTTCTGTTTTAGCTGGGTGGTGGTGGTGGCACACCCCTTTAATCCCAGCCAGCACTGGGGAGGCAGAGACAGGAGGATCTCTGAGTTCAAGGCCAGCCTGCTCTACAGAGTGAGTTCCAGGACAGGATCCAAAGCTACAGAGAAACTGTGTCTCAAAAAAAAAAAAAAAGGAAAAGGAAAATTGCTGTTTTTAGGGCAAATCTAGTCAGCATGTGTGCATAAGTAAAAAAGTATGCTGAGAACAGGGAGATGGTCCATTCAAGCATGAGGATCTGAATTCTCTTGCTCAGAACCCAGGTTTAAAAAGCAGTGTGTGGTGATGAATCCTCCGGCCCACTAACCAGCTACCCTTCAAAACTCCCAGATGACGTTTAGGGGGCTACAGACATGGTAATTAAGAGTACTCGCTGCTCTAGCCCGCTCTCCTGGTTGTAATGGTTATGGCACGCCTTTAATCTCAGCACTCGGGAGGCAGAGGCAGGTGGATCTATGTGAGTTCGAGGCCAGCCTGGTCTACAGAGCAAGTTCCAGGACAGGATCCAAAGCTACAAAGAAACCCTGTCTCAAAAAAGTACTCATTGCTCCTTCAGAGGGGCTGGGTTCAATTCCCAATACCCAAAATCCAAGAGATCCAACGCCTTCTTCTGACCTCTGTGAGTACTAGGCACATTCACAGAGGTAAGACATATATACATAATAATATGTATATATCTCACAGCACTGGAAAGAAAGCACGGGCTGCACTTAGCCCAGGGTTCCGCTAGTAGCCTTCACATTTGTGACACTGTTAAACTGGCTTTTGTGATTCTGACTCTTAGCACGTTTATTGGACGTGCTGCACAGCCAAGGTGACCCTGAGGCTGGACTGTCCTTCCTGGATCTTGAATAAGCTCCTTACAATCTTAACTCATTAGCCTAGCAGGTGGATACACTGTTTCCCTTTTCCTGTCAAATAGAAAAGCAGTTGAGCATGGTTCCAGACTAATGTTTCAGTTGGACGTATGACCTGATTCCAACCTTCACCTGACTCGATGTGCACACTGTGCCCTGACCATAGGGACCTGTTCTATATAGATGCTGTGTGCATATTTTTTTGACACACCATCTCTGTCACTTCTTGTATCTTGTTTTCAGTATCCTTCTTGGGCTTTTAATTCTGGTGTTTCCCAACCAACAGACCCATGGATCTCAAGGTTTGCCGAAGCCTGCTGTCTCTTCTTTTGGCCAAAAACAGCAGTCCTCGGTGGAGGAGGTTGAAAAGCTCTAAGCCATGTAACGTTGGAGGGGCGTTTTCTTCATCTGCCTCATTGTGGAAGTGCTTTCTGATTTTTTTAGTGGCTCCTTTAGCTAATTGCACAGCAGCTGCTCTCTGTGCTATGATAGCAGTTTGTCTCTTGGTATCTAATCAGTGACTCTTGTCTTGTTCTTATATAAATGTGTAAGAATGTCCAGACTAGGTGACACCTGAGGTAGGCTCTTGTTCCTGTGTTTTCTCACTAGTGCAGCAGAACAGCTGCCTGCCTGTTTTGTGCCAAATGCTAGTAAGCATCTCAGAAGCCAGACTGGTAAACATTAAACATGGTCCCGGCTCTCTAAGCTGGGCCTGTGTCACATGTCTTTACACAAACCAAGCTAGACAACAGGACTTACATGGCCTGGAGTGGTCCTGTCTACCTCATTTGACCTTTGGTGCCAGGCTGTAGCTGTCCACATGCCTTCCTTTGCTAATCAGCTCTGTTTGCAAGCTAAGGAGGGAGGCACAGGACATTGGTGTCAAGGGCCTGTGGTTTGTATCTAGCATATAAGATGAACCAGTGTCCAACAATGCTCCAGAAGGCAGAGGGACTTTGTACACCAGGAAGATTTCCATTCAGGGCTCAATAGAAGAAAAAATCTTGATCTTGCTTTGGCATGACCTCACAAACACTGTTTCATACTGAGGAAGCAAGTGCTGGGTTAAGCAGCTCTCCATATTTGGACTGAATAAAGCCCATTTTATTAAGAGCAGCACTGCTTTCTTAGAGTACAGTGATTAAGAGGCTCTGTAAGCATGGAAAGTTACTGTGGCAGTTGTGACACCGAGCATACTTCTGAGCATACAGTAGCATGCATGCAACATGAACTGGTTGTGTGTGTGCAGATGGTCTCCATGCTGAGTGCACAGAGGAAGGCTGGCACACCTGGGTTTGGGAGTGCCTGTGATGCGTTTCTTTCTTCCTGCCTCATGTGTATAAGTCCTAAAGGAATGTGTTCGTTTGTCCCCATCCACTGAGGCCAAGGGAATGTCCTCATTTTAACAATTGCGACTTCATCATTGTGCTTGTAGGAATAACTTTTAGTCTTTTTTGGAATTGTTCTTTGGCTTCTCCACTTGCTAAGCTCTGCTGCTTGCCCCCTTGCTTTGTTGCTGTTGCAGTCACAGTAGCAATCCGCACTGCACACCTGCACTGTGGTACTCTTTACCACTTTAATTTTGTACATTTTATATGGAGGGGGTTGCTTGAGATCTTCAGTGACAGCTTTATCTGTGCTGCCAATCTTCCAGGTTTAAATCCTTTTATGCTCTCCTGGGCAAGTTCCTTACTCCCTGTGCCTCTGTGGCCTCAGAAACATTGAGCCATGACGTCCTTCCCTTGTGAGGGCTCGATACATTAGCTCCTGAGCACACTTCCTGGCCTGTGCTGAGCACGTTTTTCTGACACTAGTGGTAGGTTACTTCTGAGACTACTAGCAAGCTTTGAGCCTGCTCTTGTACTGTGGAATTCATTTACTGGGAGACGGTTCCGCTTATTATAATTATCTTACCTTGTTTTGTTTTTTAGGGCAAGAGTTCAAACCAGTCTCTGATAGAACATTTAATCATTTAACCAAAGATGGTGTTTTTTACCTGCAATGCGTGCGGTGAATCAGTGAAGAAAGCGCAGGTGGAAAAGCACGTGTCTGCCTGCCGAAACTGTGAATGTCTCTCCTGTATTGACTGTGGGAAGGACTTCTGGTAAGTCCTGATAATTCCTGAAGATCCACGGATAGAAGCCCAGACCCTGCAAGCTTGGGAGAATAGAGGCGCAAAATGAGGACAGAGACCAAGAAGGAAACCTTACAGTCTATCGACTAAACTTGATGTGACTCCTCAGAGTGCCAGTTTGTTGTCCGAGGGTTTTTGTCCTGCCCCGTTCCCGCAATTGTTAAGTCCCAAAGAATTCACATAGAGGTCTACATTAGTCAGAAACTGATTGGCCCATTAGCTCAGGCTTCTTATTAACTCTTATATTAGCCTGTTGTTCTTGTCTCTACTAGCCATGTGGCTCTGTACCTTAACTGGCAGGGCAGTCACATCTTGCTTCTTCTGTGGCTGGGACAGGACTGTGGACCAAGCTTTCCTCTTCCCAGAATTCTCCTGTTCTCGTCGGACATCTACTTCCTGCCTGGTTGTCCCGCTTATACTTTCCTGCCTGGCCACTGGCCAATCACCATTTATTTAAAATATAATTGACAGGATACAGACCATTGTCCCCCAGCACCATTTCATTTTAAGAACTTGTGAAAGTGAAGACCAAAGGGACAAGATTCTGTTGGTTAGAGAATTTGGGGCTAGTAAGATGGCTCGGATTTTAAAGCACCTGCCCTACAAGCTGGACCACTAAGTTCCATTCCTAGGACTCAAGGTGGAAGAGAGAAATGACTCCCCCAAATTGTCCTCTCAGTTCCATGTTTACTCTGTGGCACTTAGTACACACACAGTTTATAGTTCAGTGGCAGAGCTCTTGTCTGGTATGCACGAGGCCCTAGGTCCAGGTCCCAACACCATCAAAAAAATAATTACTTTTAGAGAAAATTTGATCATTCAGTTTCTTTTTTTTTAAATTTATTTATTACGTATACAATATTCTGTCTGTGTGTATACCTGCAGGCCAGAAGAGGGCACCAAACCTCATTACAGATGGTTGTGAGCCACCATGTGGTTGCTGGGAATTGAACTCAGGACCTTTGGAAGAGCAGGCAATGCTCTTAACCTCTGAGCCATCTCTCCAGCCCCCGATTATTCAGTTTCTTGACTAGCATTTTACTTCCATTATTATCCAGTGCAAGGAAGTGAGCACTTAAAATAAGGGACTTTTCCAGGGAGCGTTATCAGGGGGGAGATGATCCTTTATTATGGTACTATCAGATACCATCGCTCTGAAGAAATCAACAAATAAGTAGAAAGATTAGATTAAGAATTAGGCTGTCTGTGCAGTTGCCAGGTGGAAAGTCACAAATAGTAAGCAGCGTGCTGTCAATGAGAGGCACTAGCACATTGTCAGCCTAGTGATGAGCTGGGTCCCTCTGCAGGGGTGATGACTATAAAAGCCACGTCAAGTGCATCAGTGAAGGCCAGAAGTACGGAGGCAAAGACTATGAAGCCAAGACTCACAAAGGTGATGCAAAGCAGCAGGCATGGATTCAGGTAAGGGTCTCCACCCATCCTGTCACTCACCTGGCACCTGCTTCCTTCTGGGGGTTCGGGGATAGGTCCCAGAACAGAAGTGTCAGAACAACTTGAGAAAGGTAAAATCCTGGTGCATTTACCTTTGGATGATGTGTTTTTATAGATTTTGTTCGCAATGTGTGAGGGTTCCTGCTAACTTTGTTTTGGCTGTAAAATGAAACTGAAACATGTACAGGTGTGCTCCCAGTGGAGAGCTTGCAGCTTAGGCCCTGTCAGTCTGTCACATCTGAACAAAGTAAATAATTTCACAAATGCAAGGAATTTTCTAGTTAAATAAAGTGAAAATATTTACAAAAGCCGTGAGCTCCAGTTTGAAAAAAGGGGAGATCACTGGACAGATGTCACCTTTGTAGAGGCTATATTTTCTTGAAAATCAAATTAGTAGTTGCCCCATTGAGTGGCAGAGTGTGAGTGTTAACTTGGGGTGTTGGCTCTCTGAAGGTTCATACTCCTGGCATGACCCTTGTGAAGGGCTTCCAGTAGCTGCCCAGTTGAGAAGATGTGTAGAGTGCCGGCAAGATGGCTCAGGTGGGATACAGGTACTGGCCACCACGTCCACTAACCTGAGCTTAATCCCCAGGACTCACATAGTAGGAGAGAAGTGATTGGTACAAGTTGTCCTCTGACCTCCACACAAGCACCTTTCCCTGTTGAGCCATTCTGCTGACCCTGAATGTTGTCTGTCTGGTCATGTGTATGTAACATAACGTAAGAGTCCAATTTCCAGGTGAAGTTCCACTATTTCTAGCACCGTTTGTTGAAAAGGGGTCCATTCTTTCATGGAGTGGTCTTCACATCCTTGTCGAAAACCCTTTAGCCATATCCTCAGGGGCTTATTCCTGCATTTTTCCAGTGTTCTTTGTGGCAGTGCCACACTCTTTGAATCATTGTAGCTTTGTAGTGAGTTTTGAATTTAAAAACCAAAAAAAAAAAACTAATTTGGGTGGTGCATGCCTTTAATCCCAGCACTCAGGAGGCAGAGGCAGGCGGATCTCTATGAGTTTGAGGCCAACCTAGTCTATAGAGCGAGTTCCAGGACAGGCTCCAAAGCTACCCAGAGAAACACTGTCTTGGAAAAAACAAGAAAACAAAACAAAAAAAAAATCCACGAAACTATTATTTTTCAATATTGTCCATTTGGAGTCTCTCAGGGTTCCCTGTAAATTAGATCACACATGCAGCTGGACTTTGCCAGCTGTCTTCAGGTTGACATCTTAATGTTGTCTCAGCCTATGAGGTTAATGCCGTCTTTGATTCTTGTAACTGTGTTTAGTGCATAATTCTTTCACCCCTTTGACTGTGGTTTTTCTAATTAGTCTATTCTTTATGTTCATATTGCAAATGAAATCTCCCTGATGTTCACACTTGCATTATTTTTTGTTGGTATATAAAGATACGGCTTGTCTCTTCAGAATTGTGTATCCTGTAGCTCTACTTAGTGAGTGGTTAGCTGTGACTGCTGCCCCTCTAGAGCGTTCTACATGTGCGGCCGCATTCCTTCCAGTGCTACCTGTGAATATTTGACCTGATTTTGTCCCTTTTGTTGGGAAGGCTTTGGCTTCTTTTTCTTGCCTAATAGCTTTGGGCAGCCCTTCAGTGCTGTGTGTAATAGGAATATTTGTCGTTATACGTAGATGCAAATATAGAATCTTGGCTTCAAAGATGAGGGCCCTTTGGCCATACCAATATGTCTATTGTTTCTTTTTTCTTTTTTTTAATAGAAAATTAATGAATTAATAAAGAAACCCAATGTCAGCCCTAAAGTTGGAGAACTTCTGCAGCAAATCAGTGCTTTTGACAATGTTCCCAGAAAAAAGGCTAAGTTTCAGGTATGGATTTAAATGACATTCCCAATTTGGGGTGTGCCCCATCAGTGACCTGTCAAGGGATAGCAGCTTTCTTTCTGTATCTACAGAACTGGATGAGAAACAGCCTGAAAGTGCACAGTGATGCTGTTCTGGAGCAGGTGTGGAACATCTTTTCCGAAGCATCCAGCAGTGTGAGTCCACTCCGCTTTGATCGCAGTATAACGAACAACTGGGAATATTGGAATGGGGGTGCTGTGTGTGGAGGCCGAGAAGGCATTTCCAGAGAGCCTCTGTGCTACAGCTCCTTGACGACAGGAATGAGCTGGGAGCACCTGGTGTGCAGAGACAGCCTTTCAACATGCATGCTTGGTAGTGGGACCAGTTTTTGTGGAATGATTGACATAGCAGTCGGGCTGGGTGAATGGGAGTGATCCAGGATTTGATGTCTGGCTGATCTGATTCTGAACTCTGCTGTGCTTTGATCATGGTCACATTATTTAGGCTTGGATCCTCAGTTTCCCAATCTAAACCATCTGTGCTACTCTACCCTTTTTATTTATTCCTCATTCACTGCAGACCTCAGATGTCTCCGGAGTGCCTTGGTACTGTAAAAGAAATTTAAACAGGCTGAGGGCATCGCATCTTTCAGCCAAGAGTGTGGGGCTCAGACCCCCTGCATGTTGTAGTGGTACAGTGGGTGTATAAAGTGCTTGCTGCCCAAGTGTGAGGCTCTGACTTTGGATCCCAGTATTGTCATACGAGCTTGGCATAGCATTGCTTATCTGTAACCCTGGCGATGAGGAGGCAGAGGTAGGTGGATCCCAAGGACTTGTTGGCTAACCTGTGTAGCCTAAATAAAAAGCTCCAGGTTCTGTGAGAGACCCTGGCTCAAAACTTAGGGTGGAAAGTGACTAAAAAGATACACGTGTGCACACATGAGCGAGTGTTCTGTGTATAGGCACACCCAGAAAGGAAAAGGTAGCTTGAGCAGCAAAGTGAGATCAGAAGGAAGCTCACCTTTATGGTATATCTTGCACTTGTCTCCACAATGCACAGATTGAAATCTTCAAACCATCTATTATTTAATTGGCATTATTGTGACATACCATTTTAAAAGGTTATTTCTATTATTTTTGCAAAAAAATCAAAGATTTGAAATTGCTTAGTTCAACTGTAAGGTTTTGACTTTTTTCTAGTTCTTTGGAATTCATGAAGTTATTAAGAATTGAAGAAAATGAGCAGTAAGCTTCTTCCGACAGCTAAGCTGTGACCCGTGGCAGCGGCCTTATACCTGTGCCCAGTGACTGTCTGCAGACCAAAGGGCTTCGGGCTTGGTTTAGCCATGGCTTGGGCATATCTTGGGCATATCCTCCTGGCACTGCAGGTGTGGCAGGGGTGGAGTTTTCTATCCTGGTGTACAGCTTCTCCCCGTGTCAGTTAGCAGGGTGCAATGGGTGCAGCCATCATCGGGTGTTGTTCTGCCTCCGTTGAGCTGGGAGTGGTGGAAGCAGCACTGGATGAGGGCTTCCATATAAGGCCAAGTCTTAGTGCTGTGAAGAGCAAAAGGCAGTGGGCAGAGAGGAAGGGGGTGTTCACTGCAAAACAGTTGGCCAGGGATCACTCAGAAGCAGGGGCAATGGAGTAGGACGAAGTGGAAAGAAGTGAGTCTCTAAGAACCTCTGCATGCCGTCCATCCTGTAGCCATGAGCTGGTTTAACACCAGGTGGAAATTGGGTCTAAGCTTAGTAGAAGGAAAGTTGAAAATTCTGGCACTCAGTGGTCACATGTTACTGTTTGAGTATTGAATTTCCCCAAAGGCCCGTATGTTGAAGTCTCATCATCAACTTCTGGCACTGTTGGGAGGAGAGGAGATTTTAGCAAGTGGGGCCTGGTCAGAGGAAGTTAGAACATTGAGGACATGCCTCTGAGAGAGTGTTGGATGTCTCCCATTCCTCGTCCTGGATCTCTCTCTGGATTCCCATGAAGCTTCCTTTCCCTTAGAGCCTTGTCAGCTTCTGAGAAATCCCTAACAGTTAGTCTGCTTCCCAGTGCTGCCGTTCCTGGCGCTGAGTTAGTGCGCCAAGGGAAGGCTGATTTGCCTTCATTTTGGCATTGCAGAGGACTGGGCAACTTGTTCCATGTCATTTGGAAGTGACCAAGGAATGGAACTTGCTCTCATGCTTGTGGATGCCTCAACCCAGGCATTCCAGCACCTGTAGCAGCCTAATCCATCCCTCTGCATAGGCCCACAACTTATGGCAATTCAGTGCACTGTTCTCATACATCTTGAGAGATCAGTACGGTAGGAGTATAGCAGAGACGCGACCTGTTTGCATGGACCTGTTGCCCGTTCCTACTAAGTGCGGAAGTAGGCAGAAAGTCTGTTGTAACAGTGCATGCAGTGCCTTCTGTTCCTGGCTACAACAGCCTCAGGCTGAGCTCTTTGTGAAGAAACGAGGCTTGGTTAGCTCACACTTTTTGAGGTTGGAAGTCTAAGATGTGGTAGTTCCATCTGTTCAGCTTCTGGCAGACAGGTAGTATTGTAATAGGAGCATTTTGGGAGTGGTGACTTGGTTGGCAGGAAGCTAACAAGGTTTAGGGTAGGTTTGGTCTTAACTCACTGAGGACAGCATCCCTGATGACCTAACTGCCATAGGCCCTCCGTCTTGAGGTTCTGCCACTTATGCTTCCATTACATGGGAAGCCAACCTGCAGTGCCTGCCCCTGCGAGGGGCACTCAGACCCTAGCAGACTTTATTTTCCGTTCTTGACACTGGCCGCTGTCTGTGACTGTCCTGAGGGTGGCCATCTCATCGGGAGAAGGAGGATGTGACAGTGCCTTTGTCTATTTCATTTACAGAACACTTACCTGCATTGTGTCCACTGCCCCACACACAGGACGTTTTTCTCGTGTTAGCTGTATGTCAGCTGTATGTGGAACTCTGTCTTACAGGTGACTCAGCCACAAATGGTAGTTTCCACATGCTCTGTTCTACAGAAGAAGCAGTAGCTCCTGGGAACCAGATATCAGTGGAACTGGACCTTGAGCCCAGCTCTGCAGACACACAGCTCTCTGGTGCTGTAGCTGGGTTTTTTGTTTTTGTTCTTGTTCTTGTTCTTCTTCTTCTTGTTGTTCTTCTTATTGTTCTTCTTGTTCTTGTTCTTCTTGTTGTTCTTGTTCTTCTTCTCCTCCTCTTCTTCTTCTTCTTCTTCTTCTTCTTCTTCTTCTTCTTCTTCTTCTTCTTCTTCTTCTTCTTCTTCTTCTTCTTCTTCTTCTTTTTTAAACTCTTTGCTCTTTGGGGACCTACCACCCAGCTCTCAAATAAACACACGGAGGCTTATTATTACTTATAAGTGGCTGGCCTTAGCTTGGTTTGTTTCTAGCCAGCTTTTCTTAAATTATCCCATCTACCTTTGCCTCAGAACTTTTACCCTATTTCTGTGTATCTTTTCTTTCCTTCTTATTCTGAGTCTGGCTGGGTGGCTGGCCCCTTGCATTCTCCTTTTCTCTCTTTTTTTCTTTCTATTTATTCTCTCTGCCTGCCAGCCCTGCTTGTCCGTCTCCTGCCCAGCTATTGGCCATTCAGCTCTTTCTTAGACCAATGTTTTGGGCAGGCAAAGTAACACAGCTTCACAGAGTTAAACAAATGCAACACATCTTTGCATCATTAAACAAATATTCCACAGCATAAACTAACGTAACACATCTTCAACTAATATTCCACAACATGACACCCTGCACCTGGCTGTTCTGTCCTCGTCTAGATGAAGGGTGACAGTGAGCCAGAATCATTTCACCCTTTAATAACATGAAAACAGGATCAAGAATGAGGTATGAACTTGGGGGTGCTTTCCTCCTTGTATTGCTGAATTTAGCTGCTGGTGTCACAGTCATAAACAGTATAGTATGGACAGTAGGTGTGGCCGGACCAGATATTTAGATAATTCTTATTTATTTCATAAGGAGCAAGATCAGCAACCACCCAGCAACGTGGCCAAGCCTCATGCAGAGATCCCCGCTAAGGTTCCACCTGAGGAAACAAATGGCACCACGGAAGAAAAAGCAGAGGCAAAGAAAAATAAAAGAGAAAGGAAGGAGGAACGACAGAAGAATAGAAAGAAAGAGAAGAAAGAGCTGAAGTCAGAAAACCAACAGGAAAACCTGAGGGGCCAGAAGTCAAAAAAGCGCAAAAAGGGCCAGGAGGCAGGACAGGAGGCTGGTGGGGAGGAGACCGCAGAGGCTGATGGCCCGCCAGAAAAGAAGAAGGCCCGGGGTGGGCAGGCCTCAGAAAAGGATGCAGACAGAAATGGGGCCCCTGGTGAAAATGCTGATGAGGGGCAGATCAAGACAGGGAAAGGAAAGCAGAAGCGGCGAAAACACTCAGAAGGTGTGTGCTCAGCCTGCACACTGGGTTCTCAGTGAGGCTGTGAGTGGGGTACAGGGAAATGTGTTAGGTCTCACATTCTGGGCCAGGTATGGAGAAGGACAGGCTCTAGGGGTCCAGCTGACCTCCCTTCAGCCTTCTATTTCTCATTTCCAGCAAGCATGAAAACAACCTGCTGAGCCGGGTGTGGTGAGGGAGCTCGCATGCCTATGCCATGCTGGGCTTTTGTAACTGGAACCAGCTAAACCTTTTTGCTTCTCTAACAGATGAGTCCAAGAAAAAAAAGATGAAGTTGCCAGGACAGCCTGAGGAGGGAGAGGCCAAGGACCATGAGGTTCCAGCAAAAGGTACCACTCACTGGCTGTATATATTCTGTGTGGGTAGGAAAAAGATGCTCCTGCCAAGGGTAGGCCAGGCACCGCCTTGCAGGGTCATGCCCGTTAGAGGCACAACTAAGGCGTATGGGTTGGTACCACAGTGCCTCCATCCTTTCTTAAGGAAAAGGGGGATATCTGGATTGAATATATAGATATGTTGGCCATCATTCATTGCTGCAACAATGATCAAACTATAAAACCAATAATTTTGGCTCATGGTCACCAGTCCTATTGATTTGGGATCTGTGGTAGGGCCCTGCTGCGCAAAAGGCCAAAAGGGTCCCACGGCCTCTTACAGGTCAATTCTGCAGTGACCCAAAGATAGACTAGTGTCCCACACTGTCAGGGTTACTAATATGCTCAGTGGCACCAAACTGGGTCCCAGTCTTTAGGGGACACTATGGTTCCAAACCATAGCAGTAATATTGCCCTTAAGTTGGTAGTGAGCCCAGTGTGGTTTCCCAAGGCTTGTTCTGTTCCCACCTTCCCTGTGTGTCTTGTCTAACCCCCCCCCCCCCCCCGTGAGATGACCTGAGGTCCAGGCAGTTGTAGCTGCTCCTTCTCAGCCTCTGGGTTTGTTCCTAGTGTCTCCCTGCGTGAAGTTCCATGGCCACCTCTCTCTCACACACACACACACACACACACACACACACACACACACACACACACACAGAGTCAGGATCCAAGACTGTGGGTCTCCTCTTAACTACCACCTCTCACACAAAGCTCCAGTTCTGTTGTGAAGTGGCAAATCCACACTGCCGTGTATACTCCCACCCTCTCCTGCCTGTAGAAATGAGCCACGATGGGAGTTAGAGCCATTGGCGAGGGTTCATTGACTGCCCAAACTTAGGTCTCTTGACGCCTCTCCGACTTTGTAGACTGAAGGCTTTTAAGGATTAAGTTGTTTTTTATTGGCCTTCTGTCCCTTTTCTGGTTGGATTTTGGGTTTTTTTCTCAAAATTATAACTTGAAACTTCTTTATATATCATATGTGTTATATATTTGTTTTGTTTTGTTTTTGAGACAGTGTTTCTCTGTTTATCCCTGGCTGTTCTGGAACTCACTCTGTAGACCAGGCTGGCCTTCAGCTCACAGAGATCTGCCTGCCTCTGCCTCTGAGTGCTGAGATTAAAGGTGTGCGCCACCATACCCATCTACATCTCTCCCCCCCATACACACACATACACACACACAGCCTTGTCTGCGCTAAGCAAACAGTGCATCACTGAGCTGCATCTAAGGCTTTTTTATTATTTTGGGACTAAAGTTATCTGGGCTGGCCTTGACCTTCTCTGTATGCCAGGCTAACTGACCTTGAATTTGTGATCCTCCTGCCAAACCTCCAAGTAGTTGGGGTTTCTGGCCTGTGCCTATAGCCTACTACTTCCTGCTTTCCTAGTTTTCTCTCCAGACCTTAAGGTGGTGCATGTTTCTGCTGCCAGGTAGAGGTGGGAAGTCCCAAGTTCCCTGTTCCTTGTCACAGCCAAAGGGATTCCTCTTGTGGCCTCCACTGTCACCATATCTAGGCAACTTCTTTCTCATTACCCACCAATATGGGCAAAAGCTCAGATTTCTTGTTCATCTCTGGCACTGTCCCTGTCCCTGCCACAGCCTTTGAAAGGCAGGATTCTGCCTCCCAACTCGACCTTGGCCAACAGTGGTCACCAGTTGAACACAGGCTGTGGCACCAGCCTAGAGTTAATGGCTGTGCTGTCAGTGTTGGTGGCAAGCCAGGCTTACCCTTTTCTTTGCTCCTTATCTGTAGGTGTGGGCTGGTCTAACTTTTACCTGGTGGCTTTCTTGACATGGGCCAAAAGAGTCTGTCCCATAGCAGGCCCTGAGACACTGCCAGTCTGTCTCACCACCTTTCCGTGTTGTCTTAGGTCTGAGTCTGGCATTCAGTTGAGAGTTGGGCCTAGCAGGAAAAGCAGGAACAGGCTGAGCTGCTCAGCTGCATCTTCTGTACCACAGGCTCTCTGTGGATGCTCAGCTCTGCCTGTCGATCCTTTCTCCTAGGAGACTGTCCCTACCATGACACTCTGAGGACCATCTCTCCTCACTGAGTACATCGCTCCAGCATGCAGTTGGTCCCTAGAGGCCCCTCTTACTGAGCTAGTGAAGGACTTGGTGTCTTATTCGTGGGAGAGTGATATCATTTCCCAGGAAGCATGCAATTGTGGAACGTTTTTTCTTTGCTCTTTGGATGACAAGACAAAACAAAGAGCCTTATGCATCATTCTTTGCATTGTAGGTAAATTCAACTGGAAGGGGACCATTAAAGCCGTTCTGAAACAGGCTCCAGACAATGAGATATCAGTCAAGAAGTTAAAGAAAAAGGTACATCCTGCAACAAATAAGGCATGGGATAGCTGGGAGGAGTTGTTTTAAAGTGTACGTGTGTGTTGTTTCACCTGAAAACACTGAGACATTCACACCTACTTCCAGAGTGGCTCACTTGTGCGCCTGGAACAAACCCATCCATCCTGCAACCAAGCCAGGGTAGCTCTCTGACTCTGGACCTGTCTAAAGACTGCATGCATTACCTACAGTTGACTGTATTGGAAACGACCAGAAGTGATTTTTCCAGGCACTTTGCTCTCTTTTGCTGATATAAATGGTTGCCATTGCTTTTTCAAAAAAAAAAAAAAAAAAAAAGCTTTATTGCATTTATTTACCTGAGAGACAGAGAGCACATGAATGTCCCTTCCATTGAGCTATCTTGCCGCCCCCCACACACACACACACCCTTTTTTTAAAAAAAAAAAATTCTGTAGTCCTGTGTGAGATGCAGTTTTGTGCACACCTGGGCAGCTGCTGGGTCTTTGCTTGTGTGACTAACTTCTGTAACTTCTGGGGTTCTTTTATTTTGTGTTGTTGACCTACATCTGGACCTTTCTCAGTGTACTTCATCCCCAAAGAACCTTGGACAGGTAGATTTGCCGAGCACATCTACAAATGGCCTCCCCGCCTGACATCTGTTTCTCTTTGTAAAGGTCATAGCTCAGTACCATGCAGTGATGAGCGACCATCACATGTCAGAGGAGGAGCTCCTGGCCATCTTCAACAAGAAAATTAACAAGAACCCCACCTTTAAGGTTCTGAAAGACAGAGTCAAGCTTCTGAAGTGAGCACACCATTGCTTCACGCACTTGTATTGACTGCTTTCTTCTACTGTTTGTAAAATGTATAATGAATTATAACAGTCGGAAATTGCTTTCTGAAACTGTATTTTTAAGTTAATGAAAAAATATATTTTTGTTAACCTTTTATGAAAAAATAAAATATATTCTTGTTGAATTCTTTATCAACGGTAAAAAAATCCGTGTGCTTTAAGAAAACCCTGTAGAAAGCTTTAGAATGTGGTGATGACAGGTAAAGATGGTTCCCATTTGATGAGGTGGGAGGTGTTGGCCTTGTCAGGAAGACACTGAGAAGTGTGAGCTGTCAGGGTGGCCGTCTGCACCTGTTGCTCTTCAGCAGGGCCTGCTCCAGTGCTGGCACTGTGCACCCTGGGGCTATGCTGCTGAAGCCCTTTGCCACCTCCTACTGAGAGTTGAGGTTTTACCCACAAATCCCTTAAGCCTTCAGCAAGAATTGCCCCTCTGGCCAGTGCCATTGTTCACTCTCCCTTGGGGTGAGAACAAGATGGAGCCAGAACAGTGCTACAAGGATAGAGTGTGTGTCCAAGGGAGATAGTAACGCAGAGGGATGCATAGGCTTGTAACAGGCTACGCCACTGTGTGGGGATGAATCAAATGGCGTGGCTTTGGTCCCTTCCCAGTAACTCTCATCTGGACAGTTTAGATGTAAAGGTCCTTTAGGGTTGGAATGAATGCTAAGTTAGTTGCTAGACCTGTATGCAGCCCATTTGATGGCTGCTTAAACTGTTGAGCTGGGAGAATTTTAGACATTCCATGAAGCAAAGCACTCCTAATGAGGAGGTCTGCCGGAGACACCCTCTGTTCCAGTGCCCAGGAAGCAGAGTGTACCCCATTGTCCACATGAAATGGGCTTATACAAAGGAACTCTAGGGAGCCTCATAAAATGCCCAAATGCTGCAATCTTTGCCAATGTGCAATCTTATTTTACCAACTTTCCATAATGTAACAAAATTAAACTTTATATTGTGCTCCAGTAGACTTAGAGGTGGAGCAGCTATCCCAGGGCCCAAAGGAGCTAGAACTCCACAGGGAGGAGGAAGTCAGGTTGCTGATGTCAGTTCCGGCGCTGTCCCCTACAGCCAATGGAGAGAAGGGCTGGCCACGCAGGTGCCCTGGCATCTGGCATTACAGCCCATCATCCCATGGTCCTTGCCCAAAAGCCGTCCCAGTTGCCTGCCTGACTTACACATGCCCAATCTTGCAGTGCAGGGTCTTTAGAAACTGAAGCAGCCTTCCTGTCAGGGCTCAAGTCCCTGTCCCAGTTCAATGTCAAGTCCACTGCTGCCACCTGCTGTCTTCTCAGGCTCATGGGCAGGGCCTGGCACTCAGCTGTCCCCTAATCTCACAAAGATCTGTTTTGATATACCGGTCTCAGCTTGATGTCTTAATAATTTATTGTTTATGTTTATGTGTTTTGCCGGCTTGTAAATCTGCACCATGTGCACGCCTGGTTTCTCTAAAGGCTAGAAGAGCTAGAACTAGAATTAGAGATGATTATGAACTGCCAAAATGTGTGGGTGCTAGGTATTAAGTCTGAGTTCCCTGGAGAAGCAGTCAGTGTTTGTTTGTTTTCCAAGACAGGATTTCTTTGTGTATTCCTGGCTGTCCTGGAACTCGCTCTGTAGACCAGGCTGGCCTCTTTACTCAGAGATCTGCCTGCCTCTGCCTCCCGAGTGCTGAGAGCAGCAGTGCTCTTAACCACTGAGCTATCTCTCCAGTCTGCCTCATGATTTTTATATTCATGGAATCAGTCAACTGGATAGTGATATTTGGCTCAAAAAGACAAATGGGACCACTGAGGGCTCAGCTGCCTTTGCTTCCATGCTGGACTACAATAACCAGGCTCAGGCTAATGCAGAAGTCAGAACATGGATGGTGGACAACAGCGGTGCATTTATATGAGGAAAGCTGAGAAGTTAAATGTCTTGCTTTTGTTTAACAAGGTTGATTGAAACTTTGGAGGAGGCAGCTTTCCCAGAGCCCTGCTCTTCACTCTGTTTAAACTCAGCCCCCAGGGCAGTGACTAGAAGTCACTATCCAGATGGATAGCAATTTTTCAGATTTATCTACTTTATCAATACTTTAGTAAAGTTTCTTCATCGTCTTGTAAGCATCTCTTTTCTTCCAAGCTGAAACTTGAGTTGAACTGGTCCTGAATGCTTGCTTACCTTTGATAATTTCCTAGCCTGGGATTGCCTCTTTGCCAAAATAGAGACCCAGGAACACATAATTTGTTCTCAACATATAGATACAAATAGATTCTGTCCAAGATAGTACATGTTAATTTCTATTGTTAAAACAACTTTTAAACATTTTGGCACTAGGGTGTCAAACCCAGGACCTTCTGCATGCCCTCTTTTTACTATTTTTTTTAAAAGATTTATTCATAAGTGTTTGAGTGTTTTGAGGTGGTTGTGAGCTGCCCAATGTGGATACTGAGAACTGAATTCAGGTCCTCTGGAAGAGTATCCAGTGATCTTAACCACTAAGCCATCTCTTTAGCCCCTATATATATATTTAAAATGTATCCTATTGTTTTATACATATGAATGTTTTTTCTATATATATGTACATGCACCACCTGCATGCAGTGCCCATTGGAGACCAGAAGAGGGCATCAATCCCCCTGGAACTGGAGTTACAGATAGCCAGTTGTGGACAGCCATGTGAGTGTTGGGAATTGAACCTTGGTCCTTGGGAAGAGCAGTCAGTGCTATTAACCACTGAGCCATCTGTCTAGCCGCATCTTTCTAAAGTTTTTTTTCTTTTAATTATGTATATGAGTACTGCACAGAAGTACATGTGCTGCAGAGGCCAGAAGAAAGTGTCGGGGCCTGGAGCTGCGTCACATGCACTTGGGAGGCACTGAGCGTGGGTGCTGGGAACTGCATTTCAGTCCCCTGCAAGAGCAGCGGGTACTCTCCAGTACTGAGCTGTCTCTCCTTGTCAAAGTGTTAAAGAGAGCTCCAAGAGCCCAGTATTGTATTCATTTCCATAGTGACAGTGCTGGATGGTGTATCTTGGTAAGCCTGTCCTCACTGGTCTTATGCTCCTTTGTCTCCGCACTGAACATGGACTTCAGCATAGATAATTGCATGTTGTTGACTCCTGCGTGGACATAGCTATGGCGATAGCAGAACCCATTGTGGTGCCTTCCCTTGCAGAAGGAAACTGGAAAGGAATTACTGGCTTCATGAAATTAAGAGGAAAGGCATGTTGTGAGCGTCTACTGTTGCTGGGTACCAGACCTGAAACTGCAGCCTTTATCCCTTCTTCCAATTTGCTTCCTGGAAATGGCTGGAATAAACCTTCTACGGACGTGCTTGCTGCCCAAAGGAGAGCATATTATACTTTCCACTCTAGAAAGAGTAGAAAGTGTTATTTTGTAGTGGTTTCTGAATTATGTGCATCAAGGGGTTGGTGGTGTAGTCTTTGGAGTTTGGTAAAGACTTGATCTGCAGGAGAGTACTCATTTTCTCCATCGTAGAGCCTCTGACTACCACATGTGGGGGTCATGATCAGGCTGCTGTCATGTGCCCTGAGTTTCACTTTTCCTAAGTTTAATGCTGAGTCCTTGGGTACCCTTTGGGGAAACCTCTTGACTCTGAAGCCCCCCCCCCCCGAGTCACATGGCAAACTATAGTATTCCAGATTGCTTGCCCTAGGCAGAACTAGGTACTTGGACATGGAGGTTTCAGGATGGGAGAAAAACATCAAGTCTAACTCAGGGAAAAGTCATGTGTGTTATGCATTCCCGCCAGGTCGGGATAGATTGTGCTAGTTTAGTAGACCTGGAACACCCCCACCACCACCACTCCCAACCCACAACTGGGACCCT
>NW_004949103.1:4133502-4134079 GCF_000317375.1 Microtus ochrogaster
CTCCCAACCCACAACTGGGACCCTTCCCCCCCCCCCCCCCCCCCCCCCCCAACCCACAACTGGGACCCTCCCCCCCCCCCACCCAGCAGCCTTTATTGCAGTGCAGGGGATGGAACCCAGGGCCTTGTATTCTAGACAAGGGCTCTTCCACTTAGCCGCAACCCCGTCCTCCACTGCATTCTTGAGTGGTGTATAGTTATTGACTACCTGATATGTGAGGCCATCTTTTCCATCTGCTCCCCTGTGCAGAATGCAGTAGCAGGCTCTCCACAAACAAGAGACTTGGATCCGTGTCATGTATCTTTCCAGTCAGTAGCCCCGCTGGAGCAGGTCGGTGAGCATCTCTGCTCCCCAGACTTGTATCTCCCATACTGACTGCCTAGGACAGAGTCAAACGTGAGTGCCTGACATACAGTCCCTGGCACGCTTTAGGTGTCTGGAAACAATCTAAAACAGACTTGGGGGAAGGCGCTGCAGTAAGAGTGCTAGCAACTCGACCAAGAGGACCAAGGTTCGGATCCCTGGAACCCATGGAAATGCCAAGTGGGTGTGTGTGATGGCATCCCTGTAATTCCAG
>NW_004949103.1:4134258-4139970 GCF_000317375.1 Microtus ochrogaster
GTGTACACACACACACACACACACACACACACACACACACACACACACACACACACGAAAAGAAGAAAAATGGAAACTTGTGATCCAGCGGCTCTCACGCTCCCTGACTGACAGCAGCACTTCCTTGTGGTCTGTAATTGACAAGGATGTTTGTGTTCTTTCTGGACGGTGGGTCTCCACAGAAGGAGAGGTATAAAAGTTGCTGGGCAAAATAAAGGTTGCTGTTCTTCCACCTGAAAAGCCTCCGTGTCTCAAAACTGGCACCCCCAGCCAATCTTGGCTATCCAGACTGCGCTGGCTGCAGCAGGAATAAATCCAGGAATATGTGCTATACGTCCTGTATAGGCCCTGGCCCAGGGCAGATTCTCACATGCCTTGCTTCTCCCTCCCTACATGAAGCCTTGCTAGTGATAGCACTGGGGCAGACAGGGACCACATAGCAGTGTGGGCGTTGTGTTTGCATGAGGATGGCTGGAGTTTGAAATGACACTTCACTTGATAGACAAGGGACAGCCATTTCTCAGGACACGCTGCTACCAGGCAAATCTCCCTAGCCTATCATCTGCATCTGCCATCTTTCTCCCGGCTCTGTGTGTGTCCCGTCCCTATGCTCTGTAGCCAGAGGCCACGCTGGCTCTCTTGCTTTCCATCATGGATCCCCTCTGCTGGAGATGAAACCGCATCCCATGCTGTCTGTTGTGGCTGAGTGTGACCAAGCGTTGAGTCCATTCCAGCCTCACCAACTAAGGGGTTGTCAGAGCAGCTTGCCAGCTTACGCTGCCACTCCAGCTTTGAGGGAACTTTGTACCCAATATTTCTCAAATTTTTCTCTTCCCTCAAAATAGTTCTTGAAATATACAGCCATTAGGGAGGGGAGCCACCATCACACTGAAAAACTGAGGAAAGGATCTCTGTGAGGTTCATAGCACAGGTGTGTTGCGTGATATTCATAAAGACAGCAAGGAGCTGGGTTTGGTAAAGCACTTGCCATGCAAGCATGAGGAGCCAAGTTCCATCCCCAGAAACCATTGTTTCTGTCTATGATTGGGGTTGTTTTCTCTGTCAGTTAAAGAATTAAAAGGCGGAAAAACTCTGGAGCACAATGAGTAGGAGCAGGGGACAGTGATTCTGATTGCCAGTGAAGAAAGGCTTTATTAGAGGCGAGGAAGCATGCATGTGCACTCGTGTTCGCACACAGGCATGCACACATGCATGCACACATGCATGCACAAAGGCATGCACACACAGAAAGACCCTCTGTACTCAAGAAACTGAAACTGGGGATTTTAAGAATCTTTGAGGGCAATTCATTCCCTAAATTAGGGTTGATCAGTTTGAACAAAGACAGGGCAGATGATAGGACCACAGCTTTGGCATAAATACGTCCTGAGCCTCTGTCTCTGGTCAGGAGTATGAGGAACAAGCCAGCCATCTTGGAAGTTCACCATCTTTGCCTGCTTAGTCATGGCCCCGTCCCTATCTGCCTAACTCCTGTCTCTTATCATGTTAATGAAAAACAAAAGTTGAACATGGTAGTGCAGGGATCCCCGAGTTCCAGGCCAGTTAGAGACCTTGTCTTGAAAGAAAGGAATGGAGGGAGAGAGGAAGAAAGAGAGAGAGAGAGAGAAAGAAGTGGATGGTGACTGATTAACACTCAAGCTTTTTCTTTGGCCTCCATATGTGTGTGTGCGGGCCCATCACGTGCACGGCCGTGCACACACATCACAGGACAACATATGTTACTCCCTTGCCTAAAGAATGCCAGGAGCCGCATCACCTCAGTTTTTTTCATTTAAGAACTTCCCATCTCAGCTGGAAAGATGGCTTAGCGGTTAAGAACACTGCCTGCTCTTCCAAGCATTCGGAGTTCAATTCCCAACAACCACATGATGGCTCACAACCATCTGTAGTGAGATCTGGTGCCCTCTTCTGGCCTGCAGGCATCCATGCAGGCAGAACACTATATACATAATAAATGACTCTTTAAAAAGTTCTTTTTTTTTAAGTTCTTTGTCTTAAAAAAAATTAATCGTTTAAGCCTTATCCCCCTCTGAGGAGTGGATGAGGGATGGGGTGGGGGAAGGCGGGGGGATCAGGAGGAGGGGAGAGAGTGGAATAATTAATTTAAAAAAAAGAGCTTCCCACTTCGCACAGGCTTCTTAGCCTGCAGATTTTTAGCTTCTATTATTAGGGGTTGAGCCTGCCTTTTGTCATCCTAGTCACGAAACCTGGGGTCTCTGAGGGAAAGTGTGCTCTGGGGAAGAGACCCCTGTGCTTTTCTAAGAGAGCCAGGGTTCTTCTGCCTCCTTTTGTTACGGGAGCCTGGCAAGCTTTCATGTGTTCCTTTGATACAAGGGTTTACACAGCCTCTTCAGTTGTTTAAATTGTAATTGCTGAGCAAATACATATGTTTGTGGGAGTTTAAAGGTCAGGCATCACTCAGGAGGGCAGGCCTTTGTTGGGCCACAGAGTGGCCATTGTGAGCCTCTGAAACAGCTTCCTGCTCCTCTCTATCCTTCCCAGTGACCGCAGGCTGACTTCTGTCTGAGGCCCCCGGTCACCCACATATTAGATTTCTCCTCTGCAGATCAAAGGGAGGTAAGATACAGTCTTAACAGTGTTGCTCTGGGGGTTTGCCAGTGAACTTGAATCGGGAGACAGACAGTCCTGTCATAGGACCGCCCCGCAGAGGCTCCTTGCATGGGGCAGTGTTAGGCAGCTGAGCCTGAATCAGCAGTCTCTTAAAGGATTCAGAAAACTGTGAAGGTCATAAGACTTTTACAATCAATCTCTCTCTCTCTCTCTCTCTCTCTCTCTCTCTCTCTCTCTCTCTCTCTGTGTGTGTGTGTGTGTGTGTGCGTGTGTGTGCGTGTGTGTGTGTGAGTGTCTGTGCCTGTATGTATAAGTGCTTGTGACTCCTTCATGGTCATATTGTACAGTGTGTATACAATATTCTGTCTGTGTGTGTGTCTGCAGGCCAGAAATGGGCTCCAGACCTCATTACAGATGGTTGTGAGCCACCATGTGGTTGCCGGGAATTGAACTCAGGACCTTTGGAAGAGCAGGCAATGCTCTTAACCACTGAGCCATCTCTCCAGCCCCTTGTACAGTGTGTATATATACATGTGTGTGTGCACAGAGGCCAGACATCAGCCTCACATGTTACTTAGGAGCCATCTGTATTGTCTTATGAGACAGGGTCTCCCACTGGTATGTGGGGCTTACTGCACCAGTTAGGCTGAGCTAGTTGGCCAGCAAGTCCAAGTGGCCTCTCTCTTTCTTAAAGCATAGGTAAACTATTATCTTCAAAGGCCCTGCCCTAGTGACTACTTCTGACTTATTTCCATGGCCTCAAGGTAGTGCCACTATTGGGGAGCAAGTGCTTAAACATGCACTTTGTCGGGGACAATCTGGATTCAACCTGTAACAGGGAGGCTCAGAACTCAGTCGACTGATGTATGGGGGTCCAGTGCCAATGTGGACCACTTGAGTTTCCTAAACTTGGTGATTTCCTTTTCAGGACACAGTTCTGTATTCCATCTTTGTGGGTTTTGGTTCATGTTAAAAGCAGGTGTCAAGTATATGACACACAGATTCTCACTGGTGTAGAAGCAATCTTGTGTACATCTTCCCAGAAAAGAAATGTTGTCACTGATGTGTAGTACTCACAATAGGCATGAATAAGAAGGCAGTGACCCAGCTGTCACACACAGTCAGCCCTCAGTATTTGTCAGCTTTCAATATGAGGCTGTGGTAGTGGGGATGTTATTGGCCCTGATAATGTCACAGGGAGTGGCACTATCAGGTGTGGCTTTGCTGGAGTGGATATGGCCTTGCTGGAGGAAGTGTGTCACTGTGGGGGCGGGCTTTGAGGTTTCCTATGCTCAGGACACTGCCCGCTGTCTCAGTTGACTTCCTGTTGCCTGCAAGATGTAGGACTCTCGGCTATTCCTGCAACACTACATCTGCCTACACATTGTCATTCTCCCTGCCATGATGATAATGGACTGAACCTCTGAAACTGTAAGCAAGACACCCCAATTAAATGTTTTCCTTTATAAGACTTGCCATGGTCATGGTGTCTCTGCACAGCAACAGAAACCCAAATTGAGATAGAAGTTGTTACCAGGAATGGAGTATGGCTGTAATAGGCTTGAATATGTTTTGTTTGGGGGAATTTGGACTTTGGTACTTTGGGTTAGGAAAGCAATGGGATGCTTTTAAGTACTGCTTAATGGGCTATACTAATAGGAACATGGAAGACAGTTGGTGCTGAGTGTGTTTTGATGAACTTTCCAGGGCTGGGTTAAGAGGTTTCAGAGAAGAAGGATTTTAGTATGTTATCTAGAGATTCTTCTTGTGATATTTTAGTGAAGAAAATGGCTGCCTTTTGCCCTTGTCCTAAGAGTCTGCCTAAGGATAAAATGAGTAGTTTCGGATTAACTCTGTTGGCAGAGGAAAACTCAAACTAGCCTAATATAGATTCTGATTTGTGGTTACTAGTGTTAATTCTATAATAAAAAGGCGCAAGGTGAGCAAGAAAAAATATTTTGGGAGAAAAAGTGCACCAGAAAGTGAAATTGTGCTAAATTCTGTGTGCAAGGAGATAAACTGGTTAAGAAATAGAATGAAGGGAGTGGAGACCTCAGGGAAAGATCCCACTCAGCTAAATCTCAAACTTGTGAAAGGGAACTAAGAAAAAGCTTACATAGAGTTGGGTGTGGTGGAACACATCTTTATTCCCGGCACTGGGGAGGCAGAGGCTGGTAGATCTTGGAATTTTCGGCCAGCCTGTAGGAGGGAGGAGCCGCTTTTTTTCATCCCAGCAGCCCAGCTAGCTTAGCTCCGAAATCCACACAAAAACTGTATTAATTAAATCACTGCTTGGCCCATTAACTCTAGTTTCCTATTGGCTAATTCTTACATCTTAATTTAACCCATTTCTATTAATCTGTGTATTGCCACATGGCAGTGGCTTACCAGGTAAAATTCCCAGTGTCCGTCTCTGATGGATCCATGGCATCTCCCTGACTCAGCCCTTCTTTCTCCCAGCATTCAGTTCCATCTCCTTCACCTACCTAAGTTCTGCCCTATCAGGCCAAGGCAGTTTCTTTATTAACCAATATAAATAACACATAGAAAGAAGGACCTCCTACACCACTGGCCTGGTCTACAGAGCAAGTTTCAGGACATCCAAGCTTAGGCAGTGAAAGCTGGTGGAGATGTAATTGAATGAGGAGCCATGTTCCATCCCCAGAACTTGGCACCTTCAGCCACATGGTTCTGGTTTTAGAGTTAAGGATAGAAGAAACGGTTATGGAATTTGCCTCCATGCCTAAAGAAAGCTGCTGAGACCAGGCATGTGTTAGGGGTGACCCTGAATGGAGGCCTAGCAGAGAGACCATTGCATGAAGCTGTGAAATTGAAGCCTGGATTGCCTTGGAGAGCCCAAGATGTTAGGGATGCCACAGCCATGGGATACCTGCCAAGGAGAGCTGCTAACAGGGAGTGGAAGCAGCCCAAGAGAAAGAAGTGTGCTGCAGCCAACAAAGTTGAAAGGAGTTGGAGCTCTGAAGAGAGTTTTGACATCAGACACAAGGATGCAGAGTTTGGAGCTTGCCCAGCTGGGTTTTGGTCTTGCTTTGGTCCAGTATTTCCTCACTTTGCTCACTTCCTTGTATTTTGGAATGGTAATATATATATATATATATA
>NW_004949103.1:4140380-4158360 GCF_000317375.1 Microtus ochrogaster
TGCCTATAAAATTAATTTTCCTCTTAAGTTACATTTTAAAATTACCAAGTAGTTGCAATCCATAATTTTTTCATGCCTGCTTAATTTTGTCTACTTTTATTTTTTTCAGACAGAGCTGCTCACTGACGCAGAAACTCACTGATTTGGCAAGGCTGGCCAGCCAATGAGCTTCAGGCATCTATCGGCCTCCACAGGCCTTCCCCTCAGCTCTGGGTTGATGGGCACATGCTCCACATCTAGCCTCATACATGGGCTTGGGATCCGAACACAGGTCTCACCTTTGCACGGCAGGGACTCTATCAATGGAGTCTCTTCCTCAGCCCCAGAGATTTTTTTTTCCTGCTAAAAGAAAAAAAAATGAATTCATTCTGTTTGGCCCCATGTACACCAGTGAGCAAAACTGGTATCAGCAGTCTAACTGTAGAGATGGGGGTGCAAACAGTTTCACCAGCGTACACCTCATCTCCCCTAGTGTGATAGTGGCTTACAATTCAAATGGGGAAATTTCACCCCAGAAACTGTCCTTTCACAGAACCAGCACTCCCAGATGGGCCACGAATCTCCAGGAGCACCCGAGGACACAAACTTAAGGCTGCCTACCCATCAGGTGTCTCAGTCCTCAGCCCGCTCCTTGCTCCCCGGTGCCTCTTTTCTTGTAGCTGTAGGAATGGCACTCTCTCTGGCCAGGCTTGTTAGCTGAGACCAACACCTGTCGTCTACCTGAAACAGACAGCCAGGGGGTTGCCCTGTTCTTCTCCACTGGCTGCCTGGCCTTGGGAGTGAATGGCACTGCCTATCATAGCTGCTTGTTAGTCAAAGAACTTTTCCCAGGGTAGTTAAGTGACTAACTGTTGGGAAGTAATAACCAGGCTCATGGCTGTACTCAAGTGACAGGTATGATGTAGACTGTCCTCCGGGTGTTAGAGTGAGGGGCTCTCTGATCTGTGGGTGATGCTCTAAGAATCCAGCAAGGCCGAACGCTGCAGTGGCATTGAAGCCCATATACATTCTGTTTTCCTGTAAATAAGTGCCCATGTTAACACTCAATGCATATGTCAGGCAGAGTCAGGCATTAACAATAACTACGAATCAAACAGAACAATCACAATGAATGTATTGAAATGAAAGTTGTAAAAAGCTCTCTGTCTCTCTGTGTGTCCCTGTCTGTCTGTCCTCTCCCCCACGGTGGCTAGTGCATACAAAGGGGCGATTTATGTGTTCCGGGCGGGAGAAAGTGGGATGACGCAAAGGCACACTACTCAGAAGGACAATTTCAAGCTTATGAAGTATTTAGTGTTGGGATGGTCGTTAATTCGGCTGGATGGCTGCCGGCAATGGTCAGTGACACCCCAGAAAGCATGGCCCTCCAACTGCCCTTCTCCACTTGGACCCTTCAAAAGCTGTTGTCACAGCAGTAGGAAGTGAAGCGCAGGATGGAGGTATGCAGGGTGTGAAGATGACCGAACTGATAGGTTAAAATCAGAAACATAGATCTGATAGTCACAGATATCCATGGTGAAAATACTCAAGGAAGAAACGCTCCTGAGAAAGTTACACATTTATGTATAAATAACTAATACGGGAAAAATATGTAGACAAAGAAAAGCATATTAAAAGCACAATTTCCCTCAAGCTGTCTATTGGGAAATAGTTATCAAACTGATCAAGTTCATTGTTGGAGGAAATGCTAAAGATCGATGGCTTCTTCTGCCCCCTGCTGGTGGGAATGTAAAGTAAACCCTTTCAATTGGTAACCTGCAGAAGGCTAGTATTTGACCTTGCTAGGCCGTGGTAATACTACAGCTTTTGTTGTGGAAATAGTCAGATGTGTATGTGAAGAGCTACACACATTTCATTAATTTTCTTATGAGTGAGGGCATTATTTTTCACCATGCTTTCTCCTTAGAAGGAAAGACTTTGAAACGATCTATGTTAACACTTACTGGGCACTTTCCAGGTGACAGGCACTTCACTAAGAGCTGGGCCTGTTTCAGTTTTCCTGGAGTTCTCACAGCCTGTCTGCTGATCTACGGGGCAGCTACGGGGCACAATGAAAGAAGAGGGGTGGATCAGTCTGGCCACAGGGCTGTAAGAACTGGAAACCGCTTGTGTTAGTTACTCTTCTCCTTGCTGAGACGGAATGGCTGATAGAAACTTAGGGAAGATATCTGTGGCTGGTGGCTGCAGTCCATCCTGGCAGGGAAGGCATGGTGAAGGTCCCAGCAGGGAGACTATGTAGCAGGGTTCCTTACATTAGGACAGCAGATGGAAGCAGGGAATGAGACCAGACCTAAAGCAGGGCAGGGCCACAATCCTCAAAGGTTCTGCCTCCCAGTGATTCACACCTATTAGTCACGCCTCTCATCAGCAAGGCTGTACAACCCCCCAGCAGTCTCAGCATCCAGGGACCCAGTGTCTGGGCTAAGGAGTCTGGTGGGGGGAACACTTCATATCCAAATCCACAACACCATTCAAAATAGCATTTGGTGGGAGCTGACTCAGACGGTAGGGTGCTTGCCTTCCAAATGTGAGGACCTGCGTTTGATCACCAGAACCCGTGGGAAAATGCCCGGGATAGTGGTACAAGGCTGTAATCCCAGCACTGGGGAAATGGAGACGATGTGATCTCTGGGATCCATGGGCCAGCTAGCCTTGCTCACTTGGCGAGTTCCAGGCTAAAGGCAGACCCTGTCTCAAAGAAGTGGCCAGGGTTTTGAAGGATGATACATGAGGTTTTCCTCTGGCTTCCATGTGCACCTGCACATGAATGTGTATCCACCAGCACACAAACACATGCATAAACATGCATTCGTAAAATTAACATGTGAGCTGGGGGGTGACACATGCTTTTAATCCCAGCATTTAGGGGGCAGAGACATGTAGGGATAAGTCCCCGAGGCGTGTTCGCCTCGGGCTAATGTTTGCATATATATTTTGGCAAGCGTGCTCCCAGCTGCTGCTTCTGCTTCGCGGGAACGGTGGTTCTGTAAGTCTATTAAAGCTATACATATATATATTTTTACAATCTGTCTGCATTCGTTTACGCCGTTACAGAGGCAGGCGAATCTCTGTTCGAGGCCACCCTGGTCTACAGAATGAGTTCCAGGACAGGCTCCAAAACTACAGAGAAACCCTGTTTCAAAACAACAACAACAACAACAACAACAACAGCAACAAAAAAACCAAATAAATCAACATGTGTGTGGTAGGAAATTTAAGGGAAAAAAATGTGTAAACTCTGAGCAATGGATAAGGACGGCCACACCTCCTAATCTGTCTAATCCTTCTCAAATAGTGCCACTCCCTGGTGACTAAGCATTCAAATATATAACTCTATGGGGCCGTTCTTATTCAAATTACCACAGCCGGTAATGATGGCCAGTGAGGCCGCAGGCTCCAGAGTTCATATTGAGAGATTTGCTTTTATTTGCATGTGTGGGGCGGGGGAGGGTGAGTGGTATTCTCTTGTGTGCTGGTGCCTTTGGAGACCAGAGGCATCAGATACCTTGGAGTTAGAGCTACAGTGGTTGGCAGTGAGCTTCCTGGTGTGGGTGCTGGGAATGGAACTCGGGGCTCTGGGAAGAACAGCAAGTACCCTTAAGCACTAAGCCATCTATCTCCACAGTCTCCTGAGGTCCACAGTGACCTCACAGGCGACCAACGTAACAGAGAAGACCTTCTCAATGGCTCAGCATCAATTCCCAGGACCGAGAGGCCTGGTCTGGGTCAGGCTCCTCTGAGACAGGGAAAGCTTCCTGAACACTGAGTAGGAGCACGGCAGAAAGGGGGAAAGGTGGGCGAGTTGTCTGTGATTAGGTGGTGGAGTCCCAGATACGTGCTCAATATTTCCCAGATAAAGAAGACATGACTACTTGCACTCCAGCCTCACCAAGGAGAATTGGTTAGGTGAAGAATGACAATGGAGCTTCATAACTCTTGGAAGGATGACATGAACGGCGAGGATCTAGAGTGCAGAGACCGGGAAACCCAGGAAGAAATGAGCAAGTGGATGAGGGCTGGAAATAAGCGGTTAGAACACTTCCCTGGCAAATGCACAACCGAGGGTTCAACCATCAACACACACACACACACACACACACACACACACGAGCATGCATAAAGGCAAGTGTCAGATGTTGCAGGCTGGCAAGTCAGATCCAGGTGTACAGAATGGCGTCACCATTTGGATGCATAGGGCCACAACAGGTGTGGAGTAACGCTATGAGAATGGAGTCATCTCCACTTGAGTGTATACAGCTTCATGGATGAATAGACTGGTACATGGCACATTGAAATCCCGTGACCAAGAACCCACAGAAAAGGAGCAGGATTCAACAGTCTATAAACATGTGGACTTAACTAGATGGCTAACGGGGCAAACTGGGTCACAGTTAAATTCATTTTCTCCCACAGGTAGTCAACGTTGAAAATGAAAATTCCTTTGTTGGCTGCAGCCTATATCACATATCTATAATTACGGTGTCACAGTGAGCACACTGAAGAAGTTGGGAGATGGGCCCCGGCGACGACGATGCCATTACCTATTGGACTGGTTCCAATCAGCTTTTAAGTACCATCGAGATGGTGTAAAAGCAGTGCTCTTAGAAATACCTGTGTGTGTGGGGAATCCTGGAAGGATTTCACATCTCAATACAAAGCCTCTGGAAACACCAGAGGGGAAACTTGACCTGACCCAAATATACCACCTATGGGAACTCCAGAATGACTGCGGTTCTCCGGGGAATATTCAGTTTCGGGGGAGGCCCAGCAGTGACCCTTCTTCCAGGAGACAAACAGAAGTCTGTAGTTGATGGGACAAACTGACTTTTCTGTTAACAAGACTTCTAACAACCTTGTACAAGAGAAAAGAAGGGAAAGCAAAGAGGAGCTGAGTCTAGTTCCTTCGGATCCTGGAGAGAAAAGACAACGAGGAATGGGGACTCATTGTTGAGGACGGCCATACGATCTGCTCCGCTGTTGCTCTCTGCCTCAAAGGGTGCAGGAATAAAGTAACAACAGGAAAAAGACTCAGAGAAACTCAACTCTTTTCTCGACGATGTCCTCACCACTCCCCATAACATATAGACACTATTAAAGACTACTCACTGGCTAATTCGGATTTCCCTTCTGGGGTGTGGCGCTGTAGTCGGCCCACTTCTCTGGCTTCCACACACACCCTGGCAGGACACAGCGCCTGTCTTCCACACACCCCTCACCCCACACAGCATTTCTGTTGGGCACCGCATTGACATCGTCTCTGTCTGTACATGTCTACTGCTTTCCTCATGGTTTACTGCTAGTAGCTGGTCGGAAAACAATAGGTGGATGTCTGAAACACTTCTGGACATTTCTAATAGTCTTCTTCTGTCTTCTGTGTCTTGGGTCACTTTTCAACCAGGGGCACCTCAAGTGCGAGGTCAGTTCTTACTGTCTCCATAGCCTGGCCTCATGCGTGACAGTTCTCAGTAAACAGCAGGTGCAATCAACGCTTGAATGGTTAAGCACAAAATTTCTCAGCTGATGACTCACTAGGGAAAGAGTAGGAGAATAAACAATAGGATTATTGATAGAGGAAGAAGTCGTGATCCAGTGAAATGCAGATCACGGGCACTGGGTGGTAGAAGGGGCAATTGGCTGGAAAGGCAGTCTGGTTCCCACAGTCTAGACAAGGCTGTTCTTCATCAGCAGGGAGAAGAGGGCTCACAGGAGCCACAAACCAGTGGGCTTCTCTTAAACCCAGCAAGTCAGATACAGAGGTGGGTATAATGTCTATGAGGCAGAAAAGCAAACCGTCTCAGAGAGGTTCCTTTCTTGCCCACGGTCATCCAGTTTGTCAGCGTCACCAGACTCAATGGGTTCACCTCTTGGTGGGCGTCAAAAGGAACAGAACACCAAGTAGTTATGGCAGCAAAACTTATTTGCACCAAATGGGAACACGGGGAATTGCTTCCAAAACTGACTCCCAGAAACCAGAGCAAACAAGTTTATTTATATGGGGGATGTGGACTCTGGAGACAAAGGTGTCATCACTTGTCCGGGTGGGGAGCACCCTGCAGAGTCACAGTCCGCCTGCATGCTCTTTTTATATCCAGGTTATAAAAATGGAACTTGGGACTCTGAGTGCATACTGCCCAAGGAAGCTTGTGAAACTCTCTGCTTCTGTAAAACAACCTTAAAGGTATTTGTCAGAAAAAACAAAAATCTTATCGTTGGGGTTCAGAATACTGCATGGAACCCAGTCACCATCCAGCTTTCTGGTCAGCTGGGGGACAAATTCATTTTAACCTCAGTCACTTCTCCCTGCTCTTCCTGGAACTGCCTACAAGCCATCGTAGACGGGCAGGGCAAATACTACAGAGCAGGAATAGCCAGGAGACGGGGGTTTGGAAGTCCAGGCTTGGACAAAAGGTTATTTTTCTGCGTTTAGATGCTGGAAACTAGATGTTCTTGGGCCGCGCAGCTAGAAGCACGGGTAATTTTGGTAGTCCAGAGCTTCCATAGATCGGAATAACCCCCGGGACTCACTGCTCCTAAGACCAGGGATCATTTTAAAATTCTAGGCCAACTAAAACCGCAAAAGCGCGGATTCTTTTGGGAAAACTAAAATCGCGAAGGAATACAGTTCCAATCAGGACTCCGAGTCTGCCCTAGGAGCTGATACCGGAAGTGCCGCGTGATGTCACTTCCGTCGCACTGGCAGGCGCCGAGATGGACGCTCGGTGGGCTCGGCAGGAGCTCCGGAGGCGTTACCTGTTTCCTTCCGAAGCGGGGCTGGACTCAGAGGGCAACGCCAGACCGTCAGGTGAGGCTCCACGGGCTCTGGTCCAGGGTTCACCAAGTAGGACTGCGAGGCAGTGTCCAGGGCCCGACAGGTCTTGGAATCCTCGCGTCCTCCCCTGAGCTGCGCTTCCGCCTTCTGTGGCTAGCCGTTTTAACTGGGGTTTGGCTACATCCTTTAAAAGTAAAACCAACCCTAGTTTCTTAATCTGAAGAATTAATCCCCGAACCTATACAAAGACGTGTGCAGTGCTTCATTTCAACTTTGCCTGTAACACGGCACGGATGGAAATGCCTAGCCGAAATGTAGCTAAATACATTTAGATTAGATGTATCTCTGCCTGGTATATCAGATAGACTCCCCGTCTCCTGAGACAGCTCTGGCAGTCCTGGAACTCTCTTTGTAGACCAGGCTGGCCTCGAAATCACTGAGATCCTCCTGTCTCCGCCCCTCTCCCCTACCCCACCCCCAGTGCTGGGATTAAAGGCCTGTGCCACCAGGCATTTTTTTTTTTCTTCGAGACGGGTTTTCTCTGTAGCTTTGAAGCCTGTCCTGGAGCTAGCTCTTATAGACCTGGTAGGCTTTTATACATCCCTGTGAGCGGTTTTCGGAGGGAAGCGCAGAACAATGTATGGCATGCCATCATTTAAGTACAAACTACAACTCAGATGTATTGTTGCTTGTAGGTGCACAAAGCTCAAAATCTCCTGTGTTTTGCAGAAACCTCTAAAGCTGTTGGGAAAAAGGAGAAACCTCTTCCAAGACTTAACATTCATTCTGGATTCTGGATTTTGGCATCCATCGTTGTGACCTATTATGTTGACTTCTTTAAAACCTTAAAAGAAAATTTTCACACTAATAGGTAAGAGAACCTTGTTTCGCCAGGCATAGTGGTGCATGCCTTTAATCCCAGTACTTGGGAGGCAAAGGCAGGCAAATCTCTTGAGTTCAAGGTCAACCTGGTCTACAGAGTGAGTTCCTGGACAGCCAAAGCCACATAGTGAGACCCTGTCTCTAATAACCAAAGAAAGAAAAAAGACAACAACAACAAAAAAAAACCTTGTTGCTTCATGTTAGGTATCTTATAGTTTGTCAGCTGATTCTCAGAATAGTTAAAAGATGACAAGATGGCTGAGTTGGAAGTGCTTGACAAGTATATCAGCCTGAGTTTGATCCCCAGAATATACATTTTTTTTAAAAAAGTCAGTTTGGTGGTGTCTGCCTGCAATCCTAGTTCTGGGTAGGTGGAGTGGGAATCTCTGGACTTGTTGGCCACTCAGTCTGGCGGAATCAGTGAACTCCAAGTCTGGTGAGACACCCAGTGTTGACCTCTGGCCTACACACACACACATACATGCAAACACTCAACTTATGTTGACATACTTGTAACGGTAAGTGTTTCCAACAGACACACAGCCTATATACAACACACACACACACACACACACACACACACACACACACACAGAAACACACATCAAAATCCAGTTAATTGTTAGTTTCTGTCAGATGTGATGTTGGAGCAGCTACAGTTGATACAGAAAAGATGAAGACGTAGGGAAAGAGTGCAACCTTTCATTTCTGGTAAGTTCTGGGGATGCAATATATGTCAGATCTTAAGTGTCTTCTTCCTGTCTCACATGGCCCTCTCATATGTCCCCCTTCCTGCCACCCCTGTATATATCATGTTAGCTATGTGATGGGCTAGATGTGTCAAGTAGCTGCTTTTAGCAGTCGTTTTATGATGTTGCATACAGAAGACCATCTCATTGTACCTTGAATGTATGCGATTTAAAATTGTCCCTTGTGCCTTCAGAAGGCTGGAGAAAAAAGGCCTGAGGACTAGAGGAGGAGTGAGAGCTGTGGCCTGAGAAAGGTGTGTTTCAGAGTCGTTAAGGGGGTGATTAGAGGCTGTGACTCAGAGTTGCCTTGAAGGCCAATGGGAGGAGTCGTGAGATTGTGCCTGAGTCCTGCTGTCAAATAGCCCTTCATACCCTGGACTGGGAGCCCTGTTCTTCATCCAGGTCTCGACCATAGAGCAGAAGTTGTGGATCGTGTGCGAACAGTTTGGAGGCCATCAGATATCAGAAAAGAGGGTGATGGTGGCTGTGTCACAACTGGCGCATGAGGGCTATGTTTAGTGCCAAGAGCGGTGACTGGACTTAACAGTAGGGCCATAAAAGATGGAGACTGGAATTCGGTCTTGCTGAATCTGGGAATACAGTCCTCAAGGAAGGCTTTGGGTCATAGACTGCTTGTGGGAGAAACCAAACAGGCAGAAGGAACGAGCTCTCAAGGCTGTGAGGCATGAGGGAGTTCATTTAAGTCCTGGGGAAGAGGTCACTTACTCTTCTAAGAGGAGGTGTTTTTTTAAATACCAAGCTCCCTTCCCATCTTTTCGTCGTGTTCACCATTCCCTGATGGGCTTGTGATTGTCTGTGAGTTGCAGATGAAGAACTGGAATCCAGCACCACTGTCTTAGGCGTCTTCTTCCTGAAAGAGGCTGACTCTTCTGGTTTTCCTTGCTTTCATTTTGCAAAGGCAACACTAACAGGGTAGAGGTTTTCATTGTGGTCTGGAATCTAGGAATAAGTCTGTTGGTCTGTGGGATTTAGTGTCAACCAAGGCTTTGTTAGCACTCTCCAAAGCCATATTCTTTCCTCAACTCTTGTCAGTGACATCTCAGCTGGTTTCGAGCCTTCTGGGAGAGAGGAGAGGACCAGAAATCTGCCACTTCAGCAGCCGCTTCTTCCTTAATTAGAACTCGGGACAAGCCCAGGGTGGGTGTGGCATGGAGGCGAAGGCATTTCTGATTCCAGAAGCTCATTTTCTGCTGCAGCATGCTCATTACCGGCTGCATGGTGCTGCCGGGTAGATAGATGCATATGCAGGATGTCAGGACGCCAGGGAGTGCTGCCGATAAGCCTGTGCTGGGAAGATAGGCTTTTCAGAGCTTTACACTTGTGCCCTTTCATTAGACTTTCCTACAAGTGACCATTAAAAAAGATTCCACACAGATGATTTTTTGGATCACCCACAGTGGTAAGTAGGGGGCTTGGGACCACATGCCCTTCTGTGGCAGAGACAGTGTAGATATCAAACATTGGGGCAGGGCTTTGGGAATGAGAGAAAGTTGAAACCATAGTTGACCTCAATACAGTGCTCTTAGAGGCAAAGGAATGACCACACATCCGCAGACCAAGGCCGTGGAGATCTCGGCTGCTTCCTCCAGTGCTGTCAGCACTTTCTTTTCCTTTGTCTCCACAGCTGGTTTCTCTTTGGCGGAACCCTGTTGTTTGTGAGCCTGTCAGTTGCATTTTACTGCATAGTCTATCTGGAATGGTATCGTGGGATTGAAGAATATGATGTCAAGTACCCGACGCTGGTGCCCATCACAACCGCAACTTTCATTGCAGCAGGAATTTGGTGAGTGGATGTTGAAAAGTTGAATGTGAGTAAAAACCAATTGTTTTTTGGTCAGGTAATGGTGAATGTAACCCAGAACCTAAATTAAGCAACAGGGTATCCCAGGGAAAGGGGGTTCCCAGGTACTCTGTTCTTTGGGTTCGCCTCTCTTAATTTCTTTCTCTTAATCTGCCTTAGTTACTTTAGATACAGATGTGACCTCTGAACATACTCTGTGTTTTCTTTATTAAGGGTCTTTCGTTGTGATGGATGAGACACACGAAAGGGAAACCAAGTGCAGCTGAATGAATAATCATGATTTTAACCCGGCTACAGATCTCACTTAGGTCAGGAAGGAATGGAGCCAGTATCACCTCAACCTTCCTGCCACATGCAAACACTGCCCGTCTTTGTGACCATGACTTTTGCATCCAATAAGCACTGTTTTATTTGTCTGTGTTTTGAACTTTAGAAAAGTCGATTTGTACAGTCACCATTCTTTGACATTTAACTGCATATATGAAGTGGGTGCTGGTCACCTGTGTTTCTCCAGCAGTTGTTCACTGCTGTTTGTCATCCCTCTGTGTAACTGAATCCTAGTGCAGTCACACAGCCAGGCTGCTTGTAGTTTGTGTTGTTTTGAAGGATGTCATTAAGAACACTCTTGCTCTCCATTGCACTTACGTGTGTGCATCAACCAGGTGTACACACCTCCAGCTTCACTAGCCTCACACTCTTCCCAAGTGATTGAGCTGTCTCTGTCTTTATCTGCGGGTTCCATATCCATGGATTCCAACAGCCACTGTCCCCAAAGTGAAGGCTGTCTGTTGAGCACGTGCAGTCTTCTCTCTGTTCTCTAACCAGCATAGAAACGCGTGTAGCAGCTCAGAGCATGTGGTGCTCTCAGGATCCTAGGGCTATGACATAAGGGTGCGGGAAGGTGTGCGTCATCTGCAGATATGGTACTCTAAACAAGGCAGTGGAACATTTGGAGATTTTGTATCTCTGCAAGATCTTGGAGCTATTGATCCCCAGGTTTGAAGGACACCCATCCTCTTTTCCCTGTGTGTCTAGTGGCATAGTGCAGCCTGTCGTTCCACAGTAGAAGTAGCCTTTTCAAGGTTACAAGTCTTTCACAGTGTGCACACGCCAGAGCTGCTCAACCCATTTCCTCTTGCACACACAGCTAGTTTTATGCTCACACGGTGCCAAGTGAATCCACCTTTGTAAGTTCACAGGTGCTCGGTGAAGAAGAGAGGCTAGGGAAAAAAAAGTAATACTTGTTCACTGAAGAAAAACCTGTAAATTACAGAAAAGTATCTCTCAATTAGAGAAAGCCAAGCTTCAGCTCTTCGACTTTTCTTTATGTAAAATAAATTCTGATTTTTGTAAAAGTCTTTTTTTTATTTTTAAATTTTTTTCCCATGATATTTATTAGGCTCTACATTTTTCTCTGCTCCCCTCCCTGCCTTTTCCCCCTCCCCTTTTCAGTCCTCCCTCAAGGCCCCCATGCTCCCAATTTACTCAGGGGATCTTGTCTTTTTATACTTTCTACTTCCCATGTAGGTTATATCTATGTGAGTCTCTCTTAGTGTCCATATTGTTGTCTAAGTTCTCTGGGATTATGGTTTGTAAGCTGGTTTTCTTTGCTTTATGTTTAAAAACCACCTATGAGTGAGTACATGTGATAATTGTCTTTATCTGTCTGGGTTACCTCACTCAAAATAATGTTTTCTAGTTCCATCCATTTTCCTGCAAAATTCAAGCTGTCGTTACTTTTTCTGCTGTGTAGTACTTCATTGTGTAAATGTACCACATTTTCCTTATCCATCATTCTTCGATCGAGGGGCATTTAGGTTGTTTCCAGGTCTGGCTGTGATAAACAAACAAATCTGCTATGAACATAGTTGAGCACATGTCCTTGTGGCACGATTGAGCATCCTTTGGATATATACCCAAAAATGGTATTATTGGGTCTTGAGGAAGGTTGTTTCCTAATTTTCTGAGAAATCGCCACACTGACATCCAAAGGGGTTGTACCAGTGATGGAGGAGGGTCATCTTTCTATCTGTTGTTTCATTGGTTAAGTAATAAAGAAACTGCTTGGCCTCTGATAGGACAGAAAATTAGGTAGGCGGAGTAGACAGAACAATGCTGGGAGAAAAAAACTGAGTCAGTGAGTTGCCATGATTCTTCCACTCTAGACAGACGCAGGTTAAGATCTTTCCTGGTAAGCCAGCTCGTGGAGGTACACAGATTATTAGAAATGGGTTAGATCGATATGTAAGAGCTAGCCAATAAGAAACTGGAACTAATGAGCCAGGCAGTGTTTAAAAGAATACAGTTTCCGTGTAATTATTTCAGGTAAAGCTAGCCGTGCGGGCGGCCGGGTGCCGGGAAAGTAGGCCGCTGCTCCTATTACAACAGTACCAGCTTGCATTCCCACCAGCAATGCAGAAATTTTCCCTTTTTTCCACAACCTCTCCAGCATAAGTTGTCATCAGTGTTTTTGATCTTGGCCATTCTTACAGGTGTAAGATGGAATCTCAGAGTTGTTTTGATTTGCATTTCTCTGATGACTAAGGATGTTGAACATTTCCTTAAGTGTCTTTCAGCCATTTTAGATTCCTCTGTTGAGAGTTCTCTGTTTAGGTCTGTGCTCCATTTTTTTTTAAATTGGATTATGTGATCTTTTGGTGTCCAGTTTCTTGAGTTCTTTGTATATTTTGGAGATCAGACCTCTGTCTGATGTGGGGTTAGTGAAGATCTTTTCCCATTCTGTAGGCTGTCGTTTTGTCTTGTTGATCGTGTCGTTTGCTTTACAGAAGCTTTTCAGTTTCAGGAGGTCCCATTTATTAATTGTTTCTCTCAGTGTCTGTTCTGATGGCATTCTATTTAGGAAGTGGTTCCCTGTGCCAATGCGTTCAAATGTACTTCCCACTTTCTCTTTTATAAGGTTCAGTGTGTTGAGGTCTTTGATCTATTTGGACTTGAGTTTTGTGCATGGTGATAGATATGGTTCTATTTTCATTTTTCTACATGTTGATATCCAGTTATGCCAGCACCACTTGTTAAATATGCTTTCTTGTTTCCATTTGATATTTTTTGCTTCTTTATCAAATATTAGGTGTTGGAAGATGTGTGGATTGATATCCGGGTCTTCTATTCGGTTCCACTGGTCCTCCTGTCTGTTCTTATGCCAGTACCAGGCTGTTTTCAGTACTGTAGCTCTGTAGAAGAGTTTGAAGTCAGGGATTGTGATGCCTCCAGAAGTTCTTTTATTGCCCAGGATTGTTTTGGCTATCCTGGGTTTTTTGCTTTTCTAAATGAAGTTGAGTACCATTCTTTCGAGGTCTTTGAAGAATTTTGCTGGGATTTTGATGGGCATTGTGTTGAATCTGTAGATTGCTTTTTTGTAAAAGTCGTAAAGGTATATGTATATTCTGCATAAATGCCCTTTCTTTGACCCAATTTTGGCTGTAGTTGTGCTGCTTGCCACTGAGGTCAGTATTACCCCTTCCGTGGTGAGGGTGAACCAGCGAGGTTGTTTTACTTTGTCTCCTGTAGTGGGAGCATCCCAAGAGATGTCAGATTGGTTTTAGACCAATGGCTTGTGGTTACTTGACTTCCATATCTATCCAGGATTTTATATTAAAACCCATAGCTAATGGAAGAGCTTATTTAATTTTTTATGGGTTTCCCTGGTAGCGTCTGCTCGTATCAGTTCAGTCATTGAAACGCTTGCTTTTTTTTTTTATTAAAGAGTTTTATTTCATTTGTTGACAAGAATACTGTTTTTTGTTTTTTTTTTTTTTGTGCAGTAAAGATTTCATAGCATCGTGTACGCCATTTCTTTTTCATGATGATGCCTGAGATGGTAAAGTAGGCTGCCGCCATTTTGAGTTTGTGGTTCATCCCACATGTTAACTTGTAGTTGGAATTGTCTTTGAATTCTCAGCCAGCTTCCCAAATAAAGATACTTACACTCTCTGCCCATAAGTCCCGCCCATACCTCCTCCCTCGCTATTAGCTGTTTAACTTTTTCTTAGACCACTCATGTTCCTTAGGCAGGCAAGGTAAAACAACAACACATCTTTATATAATTAAATGCAACACATCTCTGCATAGGTAAACAAATATTCTGTAGCATTTCCCCCCTTTCTATCTAAATAAAAAGAAAAGTTTTAGGTTTAACATAGTAAGAGTATACACAATAAGAACAATTATCAAGGAAGAATTACATTTACAATATCCAGTTCATTTGCTTTGGCAAATTCAGAGAAAATACTTTATTACCTATCCTATCTTGCTTAATTAAGCCCAAAGTTGTATATGCAATTTACTTTCTATCTTAACTTCTATTGTCAAACCCACATTATCTTTTTAGATCTCAAAACATTTTCTTAGATAAACAATTTAAGCTTTTGTATTTCTCAACCTTAAAACTTTACGTCTCTTAATGTAAGTTTCTTTTCTGAATTTGGTAACAGGGAAAACTATAACTGTCTTGTCTTCAACTCCATTAGAGATCCGAGAGGGACATTCTATTACCTGAGTAAACAGGAACTTGACAAACTATGGAAATGACAGAAATAGTTGGCTGTCCGGACAATCACTTAAGGTTCCTTTGCAACATTGGAGCATCCATCTTCAGCCTACAGGCCTATAGTTGTAGCTGAATGTGAAAAAATGGGGGGAAACGCGAATCAAATAATCCAAAGATAACTCCAAAAGATTCCAATATTATTCTTTATTGCAAATGGGAAGACTCACAGAACAGAAACGAGGGTCCAACCTCAATGTGTGGAGTGCAGGAACAAGAGAGCGAGAGCTGGGCAGGCTGGTGACCCTAAAGGTCACACCCCAACCTGGTTCAGCTTCTTAAAGGTCATTGGCTAAAGGAGGTTTCCCATCATAGACTATCTGACAGCCCCATGGATTAAGCAGGAATTTTGAAGAACCATCTCATCTTGCCTTGGCAAAGTTTAGCAGTCTTTTTCCTTTGTGTCCTGCTTGTCTATTTGTACAGTATACTCTCAACAGTTGAGGCAAGAGCAGTTTCTTGCCCAGATGGCTAGCTTTGCCACACTGAAAGTGAGCTCCATATGGAGGTTATTTGACACTCATCATCCTTTTATTAAGAAGATTGGTGCTGCCAGGAGCTAATGTGTCTCATTGTCATGAAAAACATTGGGCTATTAAACATCTTAAATGCCATATTCTGTAGGTCTCTGAAATGTTTGAATATCACCTATCTATCTAAAATTTATCTGTTTAACTTTGAAAAAATACCTAACATGACTACAAGCTTGATTGTTATGGATGACAAACTACTAATCTACATTTTTAAATTATCCTAAATAGTTTGTAATAATAGCTTTCAAGGACTAGAACTTTGTAACACATTTTTAAATAAACTGTAGAGGTACAATACCTTAAACAACAGTAGAAACACATATATGGTATAACAAAAATAACCTTAAATTTGTGTCAATATACAAAAATCCATACGAATATAAAATATTTGAGATGAATAGTTGTTTTTTTTTTTTAATCCTGTATTCCTATATCCCCACTAAATGATGACAAACATCCCTAAACCACTGAATGACCAAAGATCACCCACCCCTCCTCATGGGAATGTGGGTGTGTTCTCTAGACTGCTTCTTGTTGTCTGGGGGTGATGGCATCCCCAGGGGACCCTGAGAAAATTGAGATAATGGTCAAGTCCTAAGAAAACTAGCAGTAACATTTGTTTTCCAGTCTCTGTGTAATGGGAAAGTGCAAGGCTTATCTCAAGTCCTGGCTAGAATAGTCCATGAGGCTGGACCATCTCAGCCAGCAGCCTTGAAGTTGTTGTGAAAGCAGAACTCAAAAGAAACTGTAACAGAGGCACTCTGAAAGGCTGGATCCCCTGGGCCACTCATTTTCATTGGTGTCTGGTCACCTTGCTCTGAAAACACACAAACTTTCAAAGGTAACAGTCATATCTGCATTAATACAAATACGGACTATGTGTTTTACACAGCTAGCCAAAGATGATTTTTTGTTTTATGTTTGAGCAGGTAAAAGGCATCTATCAGCTTTATAAGTTTCTTTGTATTGTATGACCAAACCTATACCCATGCCATGTGAAAGGATGGCATGTAAATAATACAAGATTTATCACGTCTCATCCACTCTATGAGCCGTTCCCACGTCACTTGTCTGTTTCTAGGTTTATTTCTTTATGTCTGTAGACAAGATTTTCAGGAGGTCTCACCTAATCAAATCTGGTCTCTATTAATTTTGATGGCATCCACAACCTTTCAATTCCTGTGGAAGCAAAAGCATAACCTCTCTCCAATGCAATACATTTTATGAATTGCATTTTTTAAAATATTTATTTATTTATTATGTATACACTTTTCTGTCTGTGTGTATGCCTGAAGGCCAGAAGAGGGCGCCAGACCTCTTTCCAGATGGTTATGAGCCACCATGTGGTTGCTGGGAATCGAACTCCGGTCCTTTGGAAGAGCAGGCAATGCTCTTAATCACTGAGCCATCTCTCCAGCCCCTATGAATTCCATTTTAAAGTTGAGATATCCTTAAAGTATCTAGACTAGTTTAATTCAGCAATTCCTTTTGCAGTCCATGTCTCTCAACAGTTTGTTTGCTCATTAGGACTCAAAAAGTCAAAGTCAATAAAGCACCGTACAGGATCCAGATGCCCTGTGTATTAAGCTATCTTTACATGGCTTAGCACTTTACTCTTTCTTTAAAGACTTTACTTAATTATTTTTATTCTGTTTTTTCTCCCATGACTCTCTTAACTTCTTTTCTTTCTTTCTTAAGCACCTATGTACACTGTAACCTGTTTAAAAGTTGTTTTGTTTTTTCCCCACTGTGCACCTCTAGCATTCTCTGACCATGTGAGCCAAACCTCAAACTGGCAAGCAGCAGCTAGGCCGTCTTCTGTGCGGCTCTGGCAGTTGTCTCCACTCCTTCCTTGTGTCTGTGAGAATCGAGCCTTCAGACCTCAGGCCTGGCAGAGAGCTTTGTTTAACTGGAAGCTGCTTTTGCCTGAGAGCTACATTTAACTGCCCCAGCTCTAGGAAGTTGGTACTCGCACTGTGGCAGGCGATTTTACTTAGCTTGCTGTTTGCTGTACAGCAGTGCCTCTTAAAGGAAGCGTAGCCATTTGTTTCTTGAGCTTTCTCAGGCCCTTTGTGGACTTGGGGTCCACATTGGGGCCTTTTACAGTTTCAGTTTTTCTTGGGGTTGCCAACCAGCCTCCCAAATAAAGACTTGGAGCTGGGTAGTGGTGGTGCACGCCTTTAATCCCAGCACTCAGGGAAGAGGCAGGTGGATTTCTGTGAGTTCCAGGCCAGCCAGGACTACAAAGTGAGTTCCAGGCCAGCCAGAGATACACAGAGAAACCTTGTCTCAAATCCCCCCCCCAAAATAAAGAAAGACATGGAGACTTATTATTAATCATGGCTGTTCATCCTTAGCTGAGGCTTGTCCCACCAGCTCTTTTAACTGAACTGTTTCTATTCATCTGCATTTCGCCTCGGGGCTTTTTTACCTTCCTCTCATTTTGTAGGCCCTACTTTACTGTCTCCTCCCTTTCTGGCTGGCTCCTGACATTCTCCCTGTTGTCTCCTTTTCTTTCTCACTGAGCCTAAGTTCCTCCTCCGCTTTCTCTCCCGCATATCCTGCCTATATCTTCTCCCTCACTATTGGCCATTTAGTTTTTTTTTTTTTTTACAAAGACTTTGGATTTTCCTTTTTTTTCTTTTTTTTTTAACCTTTTTT
>NW_004949103.1:4158774-4165154 GCF_000317375.1 Microtus ochrogaster
GCACCCACACACTGAGACAATGGGGATGTTCTATCGGGAACCCACCAAGGCCAGCTGGCCTGGGTCTGAAAAAGCATGGGATAAGACCATTTAGCTTTTTATTAGCTCAGTCAGCTACCTTAGGCAGGCAAGGTAAAACAGCAAAGCTCTTTACATAATTAAACAATTGCAACACATCTTTACATCGTTAAACAAATGCAGCACATTTTTGCATAGTTAAACAAATACTCTGCTGCTGTAACCAAGAGACTTAACATCTCTTGAGCCACACCCCTTCAGAAGCACTTGCGATCCCAGGTCCGGGTACTATTTGAAGCAGTGGTGGCATTGTTGTGGTCGTGGTGCTGTGTCTAAAGAGACTTCATGGATAGACACTCTCAGCTCCTTAAATCCAGACTCTAGAATGGAACAGAACAGAGTTGTGTCATCTTATTTGCTCTTGTCAGCGGTTTGCTTTTGGTTTCTTCCAGCTTCAACCTGGCTTTGTGGAATGTATGGTCTTTCTTCACTCCTGTGCTGCTGTTCACTCAGTTTATGGGGCTCGTGATGTTCATCTCGCTTCTCGGATAAGCTCAAGGTAAGATCCCTAGAGTGCTGTTTGTAGCAGTGAACAGTGAGAAAGCTGGCAGTCACTTCCTGAGTGTTCTGACAGGCTGCCTAGGAATCACTTCCTGCTGTGTCTGCACCAGAGCACAGCACCACTGAGCACCGCCTTCCACAGAACTCACAAAGCAGCGTGCACATCTTACTGCGGATAAGTTCACGTGAGGCTGTTTTCTATGGTGTGGATGACTGCTGGATGGATGGGAGTGACGTCCATCTTACCCCATTTGGACAGACGGGTGCACTAGCCCTTTTTAAAAACAATTCCTTTCAGAGGCTGGAGAGGTGCTTCACTGATTAAGATCAGTGGTTGCTCTTCCAGAGGACCTGGGTTCAATTCCTAGTATCCACACTGGGCTCACAACCATCTCTAAGTCTAGTTCCAGGAGATCTAACACCTTGGCCTCCACAGACAACAGACACACATGTGGTGCATATACATACTCACAGGCAAAACATTCATATACATAAAGTAAAAATAAATCTTTTAAAAATTGTGTTCTTTTAATACTATTTAGAGAATTTATGTGTCCCTGTGAGCGCCCTACCCCTTCCCTGGTTGGGAGGATTGATAAATATGTGTTGAATAAGTGTGCAGTACTGAGAATGGTCATGCTGTGATCAGGGTGAAAAAGACAGTCCCTCCTTTCTTTCCACTCACATCTGAATTTGGAGAAAATCAGCTCAACAGGATGGTTTGCAGACAGAGAAATGGGGCTGAGGAAATGGGGGTCATCAGCTGAGTGATGGTGGTACTGAGGACCGGGTCTCCCAGCTGACGAGTGGGTTTACCCTGCAGCCCTCATCGGAGTGTGATCAGAAGAAAGAGGTGCACTTGATCCTGCTGTTGCTAGTTGGACAGGAGTTGCTCGCCACCATCATGTTGACACAGACATTGTCCTCCAGCATTGCACTGTCTAGAGACTGCTGAGATTCATGGGCCCCTTCTCCCTGTAAACATGTCACTTTAAGAGGTTCAGGGTCCATGTATCATCCTATTCCCACAGCTTTGGCTAACCTCGATTTCTCCCCGCCCCAATAGAAACAAACAAAACCAGAAAACCACACAACACAGTGGCTGAGATCTGGATGTTTGGTTGAGTTTTCAGGTGTTTGGGTGCTCTGATTTCCATGTTTCTGGGTGTATGGTTGGTGGTGAGAACTGTGTGGTGCTGGCAGGCATGAAAATTATTGCCCTTTTTTTTTCTTTTTTTAAATATTTGTGTATGAGGGCTGGAGAGATGGCTCAGTGGTTAAGAGCACTGGCTGCTCTTCCAGAGGTCCTGAGTTTAATTCCCAGCAACCACATGGTGGCTCACAACCATCTGTAATGAGATCTGGCGCCCTCTTCTGGCCTGCAGGCATACATGGAGGCAGAATGTTGTATACATAATAAATAAATAAATATTTAAAAAAAATATTTGTGTATGAGTGTTTGCTAGTATGTGCATCACGTGTGTGTCTGGAACCCACAGAGGCCACAAGAAGGTATGGGATCCCTTGGGGTTGGAGCTTTCATGTGGGTGCTGGGAATTGAATTCCAGTCCTCTGCAAGAGCAGCCAGTGCTTTTAACCACAACACCATCGCTCCAGTCACATAGGCTTTGTTTTTAAATGGAAATTCATGAGCTTAAGATGTTTCATGTGATATATAAATGCTGTTTTCTTCCAGACTTAAGAACATGGCCATTCGAAGGGAGCAAAGTCTCCAGCTTGTGCCCCTGACATGAAGGAGAAGCCTAGTGTGCACGGGTGTCTCTGAAGAGTGGTTTCTGTGGGGAAATTGTGACTTTCTGAATCTGCTGTTGAAATCAGAATAAATGACTTTCTCTTGGGTGTTCTCAAGTGATTTGTTAGCAGTTTGTGTGACACAGAACTCAGGAGTGTGACTCTGTCAGATTTTGGAGACAGTGGCGGCCCTTTACAGGAGCACAGTGCCCACGGTTTTACAGACCCTCAGGGTAGCTGTCCTTGTATAAGGTGACTGGACACAAGTATGAAAGAATTGTGTTGTCACCTTTAGTAGTCACTGGATAGCTCATATTTGTCCCAGCTTTTTAGGGAGAGGACAAACAGAGCATTTTATGGTTTCCTGCTACTTTGGATTTTACCATTATATAAGTTATTTGGTTTTAGCACATTTTAACATATGTACTTTTAATGTTTCAGTATATATAATTTTTTTCTGTAACATCAATAAAATATTTTTTTATAACTTTCTTGTGCATTTTGTTAATACAAATTTGGGGCTAGCTTCTGTGTTTAGCTGTTTGCAGTTAGAAGCCTCTGTTAGAGAGGTTAACTCTGTTCTTACGTGACTCCATAGCAACCAGTCTTTGTGCTTTGAAGTGTAGAAATGCTCCCAGGATGCCTGTCACAAGCACTGGGACACAGAGATGCTTGTGGGTTTCTTTCCTTGTGCAGTGACTGATGTGGTCCCACTGGGACTCGGGCACACTACACTCTTAACTGGAGGATTTCCAGTTTTGAAACTGTAAACTGGAAAAAAAAAAAAGCTTGTCTTTGGGGTTAGGGAAATAGAAATAATGTGTGTATGGCACCCATTCTAGTCTCCAGAATACAGTAGGCTCAGCCAGAGAGCAAGAGTGAGGAGGGAAGAGAAGCGGCGTGGTTTAAGGTGGGCCACACATAATCAGCAGAGTCGAGCCACTTTGGACCTCGCGTGTGAGGAGGTGTGTGGAGACTGACCGAGCAGAGGTCAGAGTCAGCTAGCCAAGGGTGTCAGCAATGAGGGCACTGGGCAGGCTAGAGACTGCTGACCTACCAGGTGGATCGGCTCTCCGACTTTCTTAGGAAACATGACTCTGATAGTCGCTCTCACTGGTTTTATAAACTATCTTGCCTATTTTTAAAATTTAATGTATGGTTTAAAACCTGATTAGACAAGGGTCAAGTACTGTGGCCAACTAAGATGGTAGGGAGAAGACTGTTACTTAGGAAATTCTTTCACTTGAGCGAGGCACTACTTGAAGCTACTCAAGAAGCTGACGTTAGAGGATCTCAAGTTCATGGCCGGCGTAGGCACCTGAGTGAGACCCTGTCTCAGAAAGAATAAAGACTGGGCCTCTAGAGCATTTGCCTGGCGTACATGAGGCCCTAGTTTCAACCTCTAATGCATTAAGTAAGCAAATGCACACACAAACATACAGGATCATTCCTGGTATTTGCCATGCCAAACTCATGTCATTTCGGGAGCTTTTTATTGTGTATGGTGTGTGTACGTGTGTGTGGAAAGGTTATGTATAGGTATCCCCAGAGGCCAGAATAGGATGTTGAATCCTTTGGAACTGCAGTTTCAGGCATTTGTAAACATTTTGCGTGGGTACTGGGAACTGAACTCTGGTCCTCTGTAAGAGTGGTGTGTGCTCTTAACTGATGATGGGTCATCTCTCCAGCCCCACCCTTTGTTTTTATGAAAACCATCAAAGAAATAAGTGATGTGACGCCTTTTCACCATGTCTGAATAAGCCAGGGGGAGGAGAGCCCATTGTGGGGGATGAATGCTGAAATGAACAGCTGCAGGTTCTACTCAGGTTAGCGCCATGACACAGTCATGCATATACTCTGACTTAGACAGTGTCAAGACCAAGTTTTGACCCTGGTTCCTGGAGCTCAGGCTCTGCTTCAAGCTTGGCTGTCTTGCTTGAAGCACGTCTGGGTGGTTCCAGGGAGCAGTCTGGGTGGAGGTAGCACTGGAGAAGCCGGGTGTTAGGGTGGGTAGGAACACATTCATTTAACAATGCCATTTAATTGGCACTGCTGGAAACCAGATGAGGACTTCCCACGTCTACTGGGACCTGACTTGGGAGGCACTGGTTTTTCTAGGAAGCCTGAAGCAAGTTCCTGACTAAATTTGCTTTCTGCTTAAAAAAAAAAAAAAAAGGAAAAAGGGTTTCTGGAGACTGGAGAGATGGCTCAGTGGGTACAATTTTTTGCTGAGCAAACAGCAGGGCTGGAGCTTGGATCAGTCAGAACCCATGTAAGAGACAGATGTAGATGGAAGTTTACCTGTACTCCCAGTGCTCAGGAGTCAGAGTCCCTGGAACAAGCTGGTTAGCTAGACTACCCTAAGTGACAGGCTTAGTAGGCTCGGTAGAGATGCTCCCTGCCTTAACATGTACAGTAGAGTAGTAGCGGAAGACCCCCCCATGTTAATCTCAAGCTTTGACACGTATACACATGTACTGTCCACATGCATGTGCTTTTACACATGTGAACATGTATACACACATATACACTACACATACTATATCCACACACACACAAAGCCTGGATCCCCTTAAGCAAATGAAATTCATCAGAGGCAGTTGAGCCACTGAACCAGGTCTTGCTAAGGGGGGCAGGCAGGATCGTTGTGGGGTTGGGCTTGGAGCTGAGGTTAGGATAAATGTTCCTTTGAAAGTCTGACTGCGCTGGAGATGGAACCCAGGGCTTCACTCCAGCACAAGCTGCATTGCCTGCTTGTCTTTGTGGTTTCTTGGAGACTAAGCTCAGCATTCTTGAAATGCAAAGAGTTATAGATTCTATAGTCAACCGTCTCCAGATACTTCAAAACTGAGGTCATGCCGGGTGGTGGCGCACGCCTTTAATCATCACTTGGGAGGCAGAGGCAGGCAGATCTCTGTGAGTTCAAGGCCAGCCTGTTCTACAGAGAGAGTTCCAGGATGGTCAGGACTACACAGAGAAATCCTGTTTTGAACTCTTCCCCAAAAGAAAACACCCCCCCCCAAAAAAAAACCAACCGAGGTCGCCATCTACATTGTTTTTGCCACACAAGGCCAAAAGCAAGGGAAATGTTAGGCTAGAGCAGCATAGCCGTCCATGGTTGGGGAAGGCTGAGAAGACAGGGAAGTCCAATAATTGCAGGGAGCCAGACAAGATCGCCATTACAAGATGGCGCCGTCATCCTGTCTTGTTGGAAATAAACAACTCCATATTTGGCCAAACGCAAGGGAAATGTTAGGATAGAGCAGCATAGCCGTCCCTGGTTGGGGAAGGCTGAGAAGACAGGGAAGTCTAAGAATAGAGACTATTCCAGAAAGGAACATGAGTTCACAGAAGGCTTCGGGTTCTGCAGCTGAGGAGCACTCTCTCCCTAGACCCTCAAAGTGTGATGGTTCATTTCTAAAGTCTGAATCTTAGGGATGGTTGAAGTTTTTCTTCCCTCATTCAGCAGTTTTAAGACTTGTGTAGCCCAGGCTAGCCTTGGACTTGCTATGTAGGTCAGACTGGCCTTCAATCTGTGAACTTTCTACCTCAGCCTTCTCAGTGCTAAGATTCTAGCCTTTACCACCATGGCCAGTTTACAAACCCTTTTATACCTTACCTTGAGTGTAATCCTCGTGCGGTGGGCTGAGCCATTCCTGTCAGCACGCAAATGCAGTATGCAGTCTTCCACCTACACACACGTGTCTCGTTAGGCTTCTCCACGCTTCTCCAGCGAGGCCCAACCATTGATCCCCCTATTCACCACAACCACCAAAGAATTTTACATCCATTTTCCATCTCTTTATTCTGCCTTTGAAAAGAAATTACAATGGGGTGTGGTGGCAAATGCCTGTGGTCTCAGCTACTTGAGAGGTTGGCTGAGGCAGGAAGAGTTTTTAATCTGACGCCAATCTGGGCTACATAGATCCCATTTCAAAAATTTTAAAAAAGGTCTGAGAAGCCGGGCGATGGTGGCGCAGGCCTTTAATCCCAGCACTTGGGAGGCAGAGGCAGGCGGATCTCTGTGAGTTCGAGACCAGCCTGGTCTA
>NW_004949103.1:4165254-4171182 GCF_000317375.1 Microtus ochrogaster
CTGGTCTACAGAGCTAGTTCCAGGACAGGCTCCAAAGCCACAGAAAAACCCTGTCTCGAAAAACCAAAAAAAAAAAAAAAGGTCTGAGAGCATCGCTCAGTGGTGGAGTGCTTGTCCAGCATGTTTAAGGCCCTGAGGTCTGAGGACATGTCTCAGTGGTGGAGTGCTTGTCCAGCATGTATAAGGCCCCGAGCATGAGCGGCAGCACCTTCAGAGTGAAAGGAAATGTCATTACAGCACATGAAGTGCAGGAATGAGTTCCATCGTATGTGTGATAGAGACAAGTCACAAGGGTCGTGAAAAGCTCTGTCCTTCCCAGCCCAGATTCTGGCTGGAGTGAGCAGACCTGAGGCCAGCACACTGTGAGCCAAATATCCACAACATCCCTCACTCCCCACAACCCTTGCACCATCTCTCTTGTGACCATCAGAACTTTCCTTACCCAGTCCTGTGTCCCTGTCAACAGGGGTCACTGGTGAAAGCCTCCCCAGTCTTCTCTGATCTTTGGACTCAGTCCCACTTGTTTCTGTATGTTCCGGGTACCTATTGCTGCATAACAAACCACACCCAAATGTACGTGGCTTCAAACAACGGCCACCATTTATTCTGCTCAGGAATCTGAAATCTGAGCAGGGGTTGGCAGGGACACCTTGTTTCTGCCTCACAGGGGCTAAACTCAGCTGAGACTGGGAAAGCCCCTTCCAAGATGCTTCGTTGAGGTTGGCAGTAGGTGCTGGTTACGGGGTTCATTCTTTGTTGACCTCTCCATGGGGCAGCTTGGATTTCCCAGATTCAAAGGGAAGGGGTGTGGCTTTCACCATCCTTAAGTGCATATATGATCAGCTGACTTTGCAGGTGGAGCCTCCAAGTCAGCATCCCAGTTCTGAGTGGGTAGCAGAGAACTGGTGACTCTGGAGTCCCCCAGCCTGTACTTCTAGGTGCTCTGATTTGGAACTTATAGCTCAACAAAGCCAAGAACACTGGGGTGGCTTTAGCAAATGGGGCTAGATACGGTGTCTGGCAGAAGCCAACAGAAAAATCAAGGTGTAGATCTAAAGGGTTGTAGAGTAAAAATGACCTTTTTTACTCTACAGATGTGATTTTCCAGTAGACAACTTCCGTTCTCTCTCTGAGAATTAAGTGAACTGGGTATTATCTGATCTATCCAACCACGAGGCTGGGTATATACAGTGGTGTGTGTTGTCAAAGCCCATGTGGCATGTAAGACATTGGACAAGCTGACCGGCAGGTGGCCCACGTCCCTTCCAGACTGTCACCTGCTTCGTGGCCCTGATTCCTTAGTCCACATCCACAGTAGCCTGAGACTGTCTCACGATAGGAGAAGCATCTCAGGCCATGTTTACAGGCGCTTCTGCATGACAAGATGGCACCAACCCAAAATGGACGGCTACAGCATTGCAGTCCTACCTAGAGCCAACCCCGGTGACAGTAGTTAGAAAACCCCTTCCTATGAGCAGAATGGAGACCAAATGGTATGTCTGATGTGTGCCTTGTCTGAATAAAGAGCTGTGAAGAACAGAAACATGCACAGGGCCATGGTGGGTTCCAGAAGGCTCAACGATCAATGACTATCTGAAGACCAAGATGTGGGAAAGAGGGCTGAAGATGGATCACCCAATGAAGTAGGTTAGCACACTAACACACAGAAGGCTTCAGTGAGCCCAGCAATAACAGGGGTACCTTACTCCACGGATCTGCCTGGGATAGGTGGGGCTGTGTTGAACCCTCTTACCATGGAGGGAGGGGGCATTTTCCCTCCTGCGCTGGACACACAGGACCTCCCATCATGCTGTTGGTGACATCCCCATCTGTCTACTTATGGGTGTGTCATTGTCATGAGATCTCACACACTGATGAGAGAGATGTAGCCATAGGAGTACCGGGAGCCTTAGCTTACTCAGTAAGGTGTTTGTCTTGTAAGGATGAAGACCTAAACTCAATCTTCAGACTCTACATTAAAATAAGAAAGACAGCATGGTGGCACACACTTGTAATACAGCACTGAGGAAGGAGGGGTGAGTGGATCCCTAAAAGGCTCATTCTAGCCTGTGTGACAAGTTGGGGTGGGGTGGGGGACAGGAACAGTGCTGGGGGAATGACACTCGAGATTGTCTTCTGGTCTCCACACACATGCACATACATGTATTGTTCTCCCTCATACATTCATGTAACCATGGCATTAGCCCAGAGCCCCTTTTAGTGCTTATTGCAAGGTCTCTCTAGAAAACAAAATGACAGAGAGAAAAAGCAGCCCCGTGTGAGTGAAATTTCTTATACAGTTGGTCGTATCATGTTGGTGTGGATTTCCTACTTTGACTCTTAGACCGCCACCGTGTGTGGAAGGATCAGGAAACTGCCTGGAAGGTAAGCGGGACTTAGCCACAGAGCCACATGGAATGTGAGCAGGGCTCCTCCACATCAGCCACAGAACTCTCAGATACTTTGGATATTATTTCAGAGGGAAAAAATACCTCATTTTGGCCTTGCCGGTAACCAGCCACCATGACATGATGCTGGGAAAGGCATGGGAAGGGTGACCTGATGCCTTGGTGGCGTTTCCTCGGAGACCAGTCCCTCAGCAACCAAAGGTTCTTTCGAATCTGTGGCCTGTCGTGGATTTGGGACTAGGATGAAATTTATGCGCTTCTAAAGTGACATTGATTGATTGATTGATTGATTGATTGATTGATTGAATGTGTGTACATATCACTGTGAACCTGTGGCGGTCAGAGGACAACTTGTAGTAATATGTCCTCTCCTACCATGTGTGGCCAGGCACCCAGCATGGGTTGATAGACTTGGTGGCAAGTGCCTTCCCTGCAGACATCTGGCTAGTGCAGTTTCCATCATTCTTTGCACACGTTGGAAGCCCCTCCCCACCTGCTTCCTGCGGTCCACAAGGAGAGCTAGTCCAGCAGTGGAGCCTTTACAGATGCTGCTTCCTGCTGGGAACCTCTCAGCCTTCTTAGCAGGGGGCTTCCTGGGGTGCCTGTGTCTCCTGAAGGGCTGGACAGGGTTGCTGGTTAGCAGCCCAGTGCACTGAGTTCAGGCTGCCTGCTGTAGATTCTCACCTGACCATTGGCTTCCTGGATTGTCCTGGCCCTAATGAGTCCTCAGAACCAAGCACAGAGTGCAGGAAATATCTCAGTGGGGGCTACCTATATAACTACTGCATGAGCAAATGAAGGAATTTAAGACTGAAGGTGAGGCAAGGCCTAGGGCTCAGTGGGCCCGAACTTTCCTGCCCCCTCCCCTCTTTAGCAGTCATCACCAGCAGTTACAGTGTCCATGTATTGGGTCCCGTGAAAACAAAAAGCATGGGTTTCTTTGTTAAAATATAAAGACATTAATTAATTAAAATCGGCTACACTAGAGCGTTAAAACCAAGGCGGGGCAGGCATCTCTCTCTATCTGTGCCCTGCCCAGCGCTGCACTCTGAGAGTCCGATGTCCAAATTGCTTCCCGTTGCCCTCTCGGACCACTCTTCTGGACTCCCGGCTCTCCTTCTGGTCAAGGTCAACCTTAGGATGCTCTTTCACAGAAACCAGCTGCGCTTAGCTTCCTCTTGGCACCAGAGCCGGGGGCCTCATGGACAGCGGCTGTGAAAGGCTTTGGAATGGACGCAATTGGACTCTATGCGACCACTGGGGACCCTCGGTTACCCCGGAAAGCTCCGGAGGAGGACAGGGAGGGATGACCTTTCCTTGGGTACTGGCTCCAGTCTCAACCAGCGTCGAGGTCCCCACGAAGACACCCAAAAGTGACAAACGAAGAGACCCTTCCCCCTAAGAGGTCTCTTCCCTGTTTCCCACCCCGAGACAGACACACTCCCAGGTTGAGGGCAGTGTGAAAAAAGCACTCAATAGATAGAGGCAGAACCAGGACACGCAGATGAGAAGGACCCATGCACACTTGGGTCTTGCGGGGCCACCTAGAATTCTGGGGGTCGGGCACACAACCCCCGGTGCAGCCACGCCCTCAGCAACTCCCTGATCTGGCTTCCTCGACTCCATGTGTCCCTTGGTATCCCACCCCTCCCCGCCAGCCCCGGAGCCGGCGGGCGGCACCTGTTGCGGTCCCGCGTTTCCGGGGCCCCGGGGTGGGGGTAGGCAGGCTGGGCACGGGGGTGGGGTGCTGGTGGCACAGGTAGGGTAGAGGAACAGTGGGGTTCAAGGCTTAGCCACAGGGGCAACTGGCTGCAGGAACCGAGTTAGCCATCAGGAGCTCGGGGAGGGAGGCTGACCAAGGGCCGAGAGCACTGGGGGAGGGCAGGATCTGAGGGCACGGGCGAGCGCGGCTAGTGCCCAGAGGGCGTGGGGAAAGGACAGGAGCCAGGAGCAACGCGCGGGGCTGGAGTAACCGCCTGGGGAGCAGACTGGAAGATGCCTGGGGGCCCGGGCGCGCCCTCCTCTCCCGCAACATCCGCAGGTTCCTTCCCTGCCGCGCCGTCGGGGATCGCGGCAAGCCCATCGCCCCCGCAACCCCTGGCCGAGGGGTCTCCACGGGTCTCTGGTCCCCGGCGCGGCGCCAGCGTCCCACAGAAGCTGGCAGAGACTCTGAGCAGCCAATACGGGCTGAATGTGTTCGTGGCAGGGCTGCTGTTCCTGCTGGCCTGGGCGGTGCACGCGGCGGGTGTGGGCAAGAGCGACCTCCTGTGCGTGCTGACCGCGCTCATGCTGCTGCAGTTGCTCTGGATGCTGTGGTACGTGGGCCGCAGCTATGTGCAGCGCCGCCTCATCCGCCTCAAGGACACACATGCGGGTGCGCGCTGGCTCCGTGGTGAGTGCAGCCGGGCCGCCCTCCACGCCTCTCCTTGAGATTGAACTTCAACTCTATGCCTCATCTCTCCTGCTCTCCCCATTGGTTTCCCTTCTCTACCTTTATTCTCTGCTCGAAGTTCTCTCTGCTTAAAGTGTGGAGGCTACACACTCCCTCTCTTTGCACTCAAGACTTCTAAGATCTAGCCTCTGTAGACCTCTTTCCTTTGGAGTCCTCATCCATGGCTGCAGGCTGTCAAAGATTCTCAATTCCAGTCAGTTTTGAAAGCCCCCAAGTTCTTTGCATTTTCTGTTCCTGCTCTTGGAATGTCATTCCAGCCTCACCTTGGTTTTGCTTTCCTGGCCTGGTCCAAGGCTTTCCTGAGCCTGCAGCGTAGCCTATCACCCCATTCGGTGTTTCTGTCCACACCTCCACTCTTGCTGTGGTCTGGACATTTCTCGTCCAGGCAGCCACCTCTCCACACCATCAAGGGGAGCCTGTGCTCCTTGGTCCTAGAGTCACATAGCCTGGCTTGGAGGAGGTGCTGAGGGATGAGGGGAGTCCTGAGGAATGATCCCAAGGGACACCCTGACCTACTCAAAGGGGGCCAAGGCCATGCAGGGCAAAGGGAGAGGGCAGGGATCCAGGGCAAAGGGAGCAGACCTGATCCAGGGCAAAGGTGGCCTCCTCCAGCCGCTTTCTCATTTTAGACTGCAATTTCCCTTAGAACCCACTTCTTGGTGTTTGCACACTTGACCTCAGGCAAATGCCTTGGTTTCCCTTGACTCCAATCCCAGGCTGAGCCTCTGCAGAGGGGGATCTCAGTCTGGAGGGGACCAGTTTGTGTGTCGTTTGTCACACAAACGACAAGTCTGGTGCTTTACCCCAGGATGTTGACGTTTTACCTCTTCTTTCCAGAAGCATCCATTTTCCTCACTCACCTCCTCTCCTCCATTTTCTCCTTCAGCTCTTCTTCCACCTCTCCCCCTCCCTCCTGACTTTCTCCTCTTCTCTTTCTTCACTTTCTGTTCCTCTCCCTCCACCATCTTTTTTCTTCTTTCTCGTTTCCTTCCTCTAGTTCTCTTTCCTCCTGTTTCCCTCCCTCTTTCCTTCACTTCCTTTTTTTTTTTTGTTTTTGTTTTTGTTTTT
>NW_004949103.1:4171865-4173181 GCF_000317375.1 Microtus ochrogaster
GTGGAAGACACATGGTTTGTACTCCTCTCTCCTGTCTCCTGTCTCCTTCAGCTTTCTGAGTCTTACCTCTCCCATGAATTAGATAAGAATCACAGTTACCTCATGGGGAGGGGCAGGAAGATGTTGAGAGGAAGCAGCTTGCCACGATCTGGCCATTCCTGTGAACAATTGGGTTCATTTGGGAGCAAAAAGACAGTTGCCATACTAAGGTGCCAAGAGGAAGCGCCTGGCCCTGGTACGGACTGAGGTTTCCTTTGGACTCTTAGCTGGAAAGACGGGTTTGTGGCAGAATCTCAGCCCTGACTCTACAGGGGTGGTGGGGGTAGAGGGTGGGGGCAACATGTAGGGAATAATGGGGATAGTGATGGGTGGGGGACTGGCATATCCTGAGGCTGATGCTTTGGGATGAAGTCCCTGCTCCCTGACCGTCAAGTCCTATCCCTGGAACTCCAGGCACTGAGGTTTTCTATGGGAAGTTGTGGGCCTTGGTTTGGTCTGCAAGGAACCTCTTTGTACAGGAATTATTTCATTCTACTTCCTATGAAGGAGGAAATACTTTCTTAGCAATAAAAAAAAAAAACTGACCCACTTAAGTAATTGGTAACAGTGTTGCACCATGAATCTGTCTTTGCTGGCTGAGGGAGTTCCTCTAGAAGGGATAACTGTAGCCTAGGAACCTGTGCCTGCCTCCCGAGCTGCCAGTGAGCAGACTTCTTACCAATTAATCACCACTTTTCATGTTCCTTCATTGCTAACCTGACCAAATGTGATGAAGCCGGGAGGCTTTCCCCTTGCTTTTTGCCTGTCTCAAGCCAGAGATACTTTGAACACAAATTCTGGAAATAGTGAAGGTTACAGTTTTACTTAACAAGTCTGTTTAGAATGGCAGACTCATTACAGTCAGGCATAGCTATTTTATGAATGGTTGGGGAGTCCCTCCTGAATTTATTCTACAATTCAAATTTTCACAGTGGTGGCTTTTAAACGAGGCACATCTATACCTGTGTTTTCCCAGACCTCTGTCCAATACACTACCACAACCACCCCTGGAAATGGGCTACCCAGGGACTGAGATCAGTGTTCCTAAGGAACCAGAGGAAAAGGGACAGATGTGAGCTGCCTATGAAAGGCTGGTCCAGGGGTGGCCATAGGACAGGCCATAGGACAGAGTTGAAGGCAGAAAACACAATGGTTCCTGCTGGGAAGGAGGCTGCCTACAGTGACACACTAAAGGTGTGTGTGTGTGTGTGTGTGTGTGTGTGTGAGAGAGAGAGAGAGAGAGAGAGAGAGAGAGAGAGAGAGAGAGAGAGAGAGAA
>NW_004949103.1:4173281-4186814 GCF_000317375.1 Microtus ochrogaster
AGAAAAAGACAGTGGAGGGGAAGAACCAACGGAGGAGGAAGAAGGAGGAGAGAAGAGGCAGTTGACCTGGGAGACAGGCTGTCCTTGCTGTCTGTCCTGGCTGACCGTAGAGGCAGCAAGCTTGAGACCACGCCCCTAACTCCACTTTGCATCTTAGGTTGGTGGCTCATCTTAATCCACAACCCAGTTTTCCCGCAGGCAGAGCTCCTCCAGACACTCTTGTTTGCTTGGGCTTCTTCTGTCTCTGTCACTGGCCTAGCAAGCCCCTGTCACTGCCTGAGTGAGATAGTTCCTCAGTTCTTCCATTAGAAGCAAGCAAAGCCAGTGATGATGGTGACTACAAGGATTTCTTTTATTTTTTGAGTTAATAATTACCCCATATCTCCCTTTCCTTTTCTCCCCCCAAACCCTCCTTGCTCTCTTTCCAATTCAGCTCCTCTTTTTCACTACTGTTGACTTTCAGTGTGGACCCATGCTGCCAGCTCCACAGCTGGACCCGTGCTGCCAGCTCCACAGCTGGGCAGCTCTTACCATTTTGCCCTCCTGTTGTGATGCGATACCCCCCAAAACAACTTAAGGTAGGAAGAGTTTGTTTAGCTCAGAATCTCTGAGATTATAATCCCCTGTGGCAGGGAAGCCAAACATCATGAGCTTGAAAGAACTGGTCACATCCACATTCAAAAGCAGACAACAATGGGTTAATACATGTGTGCTGCTGCTCTGTGCCCCCCTTCAATCTGTCTCTCTTTCTCCCTCCCCCTCCCTCCCTCCCTCCCTCCCCTCTTCTCTTCACTCACTCCCATGGTCCAGCATATGAAACGGTTCTGCTCACGTTCAGGCCGAGTCTTCCACATTCAGTTAACCCAGGTCCCTCGCAGGCATGCCCGCAGACAATCTGGACAATTCTGCATCGGAACTCCCTTCCCGGGTCATTCTGGATTGTGTCAGGTGGGCCATCACACACCTTAAAGAGAGACCCCCATGAACCAGTTCCCATTTTCTCTTAGCCCTCAGTCTGCTTTCTGCCTCTGTAGATTTGGCTGTTCGGGAAACTTCCCCAAGATGGATGTGTGCTCTTGTGGTGGCTTTCTTTCCTTAAGGGTGGAGTTTCCATGTCTTGAGGGTCTTGAGATGGTGCTGCCACTGCCTGGTGACACTGACAGGGCTTCAGGAGGAGGTTAGGACATAATCCCCTGGGGTGGGTGGTCTGACAGTATAACAATACAGATGACAGACAGGCAACATCCTCCCTCCCCCTTTCTCTTTTGAGCAGGAGGATCTTGGACACTGCCCTGGATAGTGGGGAAGGAAGCCCTGCTCTGCTTGGACTTTTGCTGGGGCAATGTCCCAAACTGACTTTTACTCAGGGGTCTAGGCTGAGAGCCTTCTTTGCCTGCCTGCCACTGCTGTCTCTGGCAATGTAGAGACGCATTGCCTGGCATGGCCTCATTCAAAGTGGACAGAGGAGGGCCAGAAGAGGGGAGATAATGGAGGGTGTCAGGCAATGACAGATGGAAGCATGGCTCCTGGGCAGGGCATGGAGCTCCACTTGTCTGCCTCAGTTTCCTTATCTGTAAAATGGGGATTATGCTGTTTTCTTGCTACCTCCATCTTCCCCTCCCCTCCCCTCCCCTCCCTTCCCCTCTCCTCCCCTCCCTTCCCCCTCCCTTCCCCTCTCTTCCCCTCCACTCCTATCTTTCCCCTTTCTCTTCTCTTTCCCTTTTTCTTTTTCTAAACAGAGTCTCATGTGCATCCCAGGCTGGCCTCGATTTCCTCACGTACGGAGAATGACTGTGAACTCCGATGCCCTTGCCTCCGCCTTCCACAGGATTACAGGCAGGCACTCTAACACCTGCTTTATGCAGAGGTAGGATTAGCAGCAGCTCTCTGCATGCTAGGCGTGTATTCTGTCAACCAAGCTGCACCTCCAACTTGCATTCATTTTCTTACAGCCTAAAGCCTAGATGCAGGTTTAGCGTTCTTTGGAAAGAATTAAGACTGTAGGACAGTGTTCTCAGGGGGGAGAAGAAAGGATGCTGAGTCCAGAGGACAGCAGGATGTGGCAGTCCCACAGTAGTAGATGCCATAGGCTTTTATCTGTGAGCTTTGCAGGATCCCTGGGCTTTTAATAAACAAGTCTCCGCTGGAAAACATTTCCTGCCCCTTTTAGGCCAACTGTAGCTCCTGAGTCGCTGTTCTCATGACACTTGTCCACCATCTGTCCGGCACCAGTCCCGCAGGAGATTGCATTATCCAGTTACTGTTTGTCAGGCTGAACAGACCGTGAGTTCCTGAAGGTGCAGGCACTTCCTGAATGTACTCTCCATGGTGTCCTGAGATCCAGCATCAGGCTTCATGAGGGCCAGATGGTGTCTGTAATTGAATCCGTGGAGGCTGTGTGTGATGGGTGGGTGGGTGGGTGGGTGGGTGGACGGGCTGATGCATGGTGCAATGTATGGATGAATGGGCTGGTGGATAGATGTATAGGTGAAAGGGTAGATGAATGGGTGTGTAGGTGTGTATATATGTGTGTATATGTATATATGTGTGTGTGTGTGTGTGTGTATGTATGAGTGAGTGGATGGACTCATGTGTGGGGGAATGTATGGGTGAGTATCTTAATCAATGTTCTGTTGCTATGGAGAGACCCAATGGCCACAGCAATTTCCCATGAAGGAAAGCATTCAATTGGAGCTGACTTATGTTTCAGAGGTTTAGTCCATTACCACCAAGGCAGGAAGCATGGTGGCACACAGACAGACATGCTGCTGGAGAGGTAGCTGGGAGGTCTATATCTGGATCCAAAGACAACAGGAAGAGAGAGAGACACGGAGCCTGGCTCGAGCATTTGAAACCCCAAAGTCCACACCCAGTGATACACTTCCTCCAACCAGGCCACACCTACTCCAACAAGGCCATCATACCTCCTGATAGTGCCACTCCCTGGTGACCAAGCATTCAAACAAATGAACCTATGGGGCCAGACCTATTCAAAGCACTACAATGAGGGGATAAATGGGCAGATGATGCCAGAAGCCCCAGGAAAGAGGATGAGAGCTCGGAGAGTCAACATAAGGAAGGACTTTGTAACTGAAGCAATAGCCATGGAGCTGGATGGCATACTGTGAGGGATGGTGAACTTCCCAGCATGCATGTCCAACTGGAGGCCAGCTGTTGGCTGATATTGATGCACTGGGGAGTGTCCATCCAGGGAATAGAGATGCAGACTAACTCTGAAACTGTGTATCTCAATGATGCCAGGGTTCAAGACTCCTAGGAGGGTCTTCGGTGCCCAGCAGCAGAAATGCAGCTGGGTATCTTGGGCAGCTCCTGGAAGACTGCCAAGTAATGTAGCTAACTGATTATTTTTTTAATTTTTATTCTTTTACATTTATGTCTGTGAGCACATGCACGCATGTACCTGCCGCAGTATGGATGTGGCAGTTGGAAGACAACTTGCAGATGTTGGTTTTCTCTCTTTATCGTATGGGCCTTGGGGACTGATCACAGGTTGTCAGGCTTGCTGGCAAGTGCCTTTACCTGCTGGGCCATTCGGCCCCACCTAGAGTGCTTTTCCATTTGATTCCAGCTCACTCAGTTTTCCTTTCTGGTGTAAAGAAGAGAGGGTATTGATGGTAACATCCCAGCTATAGAGCTTTCTGGGTGTTCGGGGGGGAGTTCTATGGAATGACTCACTGAGTCTTCTCAGCACCCCAGGGCATTGTGGGAGACATTATGATCATTATCTCCATATTACAGATAAGGAAACTGAGGCACAGAGTTTACATAAATGCCTAAGAGCTCAATCAATAAATGGGAGAAAACAAGTCTTGAAGCTAGGCAGGCTCTCTGCCATGCTTCATTTTATTGCCTCTTTGGGCGTGATTGACAGTTTTCAGGTTCTATAGACAACAGAATTGTATGCTCTATTTTCGGATGGGGCAAAGTTTTACACAGAGAGGAAATTCTATGATTTGATTCCTCTGTGATTTCAAATACTTTTGTCTATTTGACTGGTTTAGTTCTGAAAATTCCTGCTCTGTTTTTAATTAATAGCAGTTACATATAAAAGCAAATTGTTCTTATCATTGATGTTTGAGACAGGGTCTCACTGTGCAGCCTTAGCTGGCCTGAAACTCACTATATAGACCAGTCTGGCCTCCAACTCATGGAGGTCCACCTGCCTCTGCTCCTGAGTGTTAGGATTAAAGGTGTGTGCTACCATACCCAGCCGAAAGTCCTGGTATTGAGCCTTCGTGCACTGCTACATTGTCTTCACGCTGTGTGTCTTGTTGTTTGCAATGCGAAGGATTCTGTGTTCTAAATTCCGAGTAATCTGATAGTGACATTCCCTTCCCACTTGCTGTTTGTGTCGGTCGCCTGCTTCCCTCGCCCACCCCTAACCTTCTCTCTCTAACCACATAGTCATATAAAGAGCACGTTCCCTCATTTTGTTTTTAATTCTGTCTTTCTGAACTTGCAGCCTAGTAAATGAGACAATTTGGTTCATTCTGTATGGTTTGCATACCTGACTTTTGTATCTATTTTATTTATGATTATAATGATTTATTTTACATTATCCTCCAATGCTTGCCTTTTTAAATTATGATATCTTAAAATTTGTTTGACTATTTCACACATGTATGCAGTGTATTTTGGATCATCTCACCCTCCACTCCCCTACACCAGGTCACCTCAGATCTCTTCATGTTTGCTTTTTATTTTGTCCTTGGAATTTTTCTGCCCCACAAGTCTGCCTCACTTTCTCTTGTCTTATAATCTAGGGCATGCAACTCTCTTTATATTTGGAGAAGAAATACTCAATGCCCGCCTCAGCAAGTCAGCCTGCTTCCTGCTCTGCCATGCTCTGTGGCTCCTGCCTCTTCGAACCGACCGGATTCATCTGCCTCTTCGATTTTCTGTCCCCGCTGCCTCTATCCGCCTTACCTTTTCTCATCACCAGACTTTCAAAGCCTTTCTTCTCTTCCCCATCTGCTCTTCTCCAACCTGTAAGTTTTGCAGAGACAACGCCCTGTTTTCCAGAAGATCGCTCTGTGAGTTATCGTCACAGACCAAGGCAGCCACACCCCCAGGCAGTTTATCTCCAGGCATGTGAACTCAGTTTCTCCTCTTTTCTCACTTCACAAACTATCTCTCATCTATCAACCCATCCTTCTGTCTATCAGCCCGTCTGTCAATCCGTCCATCCCTCCCTTCCACCCAGTGCACTCCCAAGCCTTTACAAAGGGTATTGATCACCATCATTTCCCCTCCCGTTTCTCCCACTTTGAACTCTCTCCTAACTACTTTTCTGGCTCGTCAGACAGACGGCTAACTAGATCATACAGCTCCTAGCTCTGTTTTCTGTTCAACTATCTCCCCTCAGAGGCTCCTTTCCTGACCACTCCATGCTAGCAGCTCACTCTTTGTTATCCCCTACCTCCCACCCCGTGCGGCTCACTCTCTATCTCCCCCATCCCCGTCCCCGTTAGTGACTCACTCTCTCACTCTCTGTCACCTCCTACCCCCCCCCCCATGAACGAGCGTCCCACTCTCTATCTCTCTGTCAGGTATCAATCACTTCCCTTCCTGTGGGCAGCACCAAAAGTGGAAAAACTCCATAAGAAGTTCTCCTTTCCCCTTCCGCTGACTTCTATACCTCAAGTGCCCAGGACAGCGACTGACTCACAACTGATGTGCAAAAATTTGTTGCAGAATCAGTTTTATGTTGTCTCTGATCAACAACTTTCTCTCTTCTGGCCCAGCAAATGGGTGACACCTCAGCTGGAAGCCAGGTCTATGGCCTCTTTGGAGAAACCTCCACTGTCTTCTGTTCTCCCAAGCTGCACAAGAAAGGCCTAGTGGCATCTCACCCCTATTCTCTGTCAGTATCCTAATTTGTTTTGTTTTTGTTTTTTTGAGACAGGGTTTTGTTGTAGCTTTTATGCCTGTCCTGGCATAAAAGTCTAAAGCTCTTATAGACCAGGCTGGCCTCGAACTCACAGAGCTCCACCTGCCTCTGCCTCCAGAGTGCTGGAATTAAAAGTGTGTGCCACCACTGCCCAGCTGAGTATCCTAATTTGCACGCTGCTGTCAGTGTGTATTTTTGTTTCTCCATCACTCTCTTTCTTCATCCTTGAGCAGGTGGCTTAGTTTAGTCCATTTCGTGTTGCTGCAGTAAAAGACCCAAGGCTTGGTACTTTCTACTGTAAACAGGTTTATCTGGCTCATGATTCTGATGTTTGGAGCATTTAAACAGCCTGGATCTGGCATCCGATCCAAGGTCCCCTTACTGTGTCATAGCAGCACGGAAGAGCAGAAAGTGGGCCAGAGGCATATGGGAAGGGCTAAGCGTGTGGATGGCCTCCCTACAGAAACACGTTCTCATGAGAACAGACTGGGGATCCTAGAGAACTTTATTAATATTTCCTAAAGACCATTTCCAATGATCTAAATACCTTCCATTAAGCTCCACCTCTTCAAAAAATGTATTAGTGCTTTGAGAACTTCATACAATGTAGTTTATTCATCTTCTCAGATCAACTCCCTTTCTTTACACCCAACTTGGTGTAGTCACCCTCCACCACCATCAAGGTCTGTTGATTGAGGTTTCTGTCCCACCTGGTCCCGCCGTCGTTTGTCCCAAAGAAATACACGAAGGTAATACATTAATTATAAACTGGTTGGCCTATTAGCTCAGGCTTCTTATTAACTCTTATATTAGCTCACAATTCTTGTCTGTGTTAGCCATGTGACTTGGTACCTTTATCAGTGAGGCATTCTCATCTTGTTTCCTCTGTGGCTGGGTCATGACTGCAGACTGCATCTTTCCTTTTCCCAGAATTCTCCTGTTTTCATTGCTCTGCCTCTACTTCCTGCCTGGTCACCCCACCTATACTTCCTGCCTATCTACTGGCAAATCAGCATTTTATTAAACAAGTACAAGAAACAAATCTTTACAAGGTAAAACCATTGTCCCATAGCAAAGGCCAATTTGTGCTACCCAAATATTCTTGAATGTGTGGCCTTCCATTGGAGGACAGACATCAGAGACTACACGTTTAGAGAAAGCTGAGCCTTCCTCTCCCAGTAGGTCCTCAGCTCTGGGGTGGAACCTTATACTAAGTTCCACTTCTTTAAAAAATATTTACCTATTTTGTTTTTGAGTAAGGACTTGTATCCCAAGCTGGCCTTGAACTTGCTGCACGGTCAAGGATGACCTTGCGTTTCTGATTCTCCAATTTGTACCTTTAGGGTACTAAGATTACCACACACCACCACACCCAGTTTATGTGGTATGGGGATTGAACCCAGGGCTTCCTGCACACCAGGCAGGCACTGTATCAAGAGCATCACATCCCCAGCCTGACAGAATGATATCCCCTCCCCCTTCCCCTTTTAAAGATGCTACCCTGCCCATCATCACACTGAAGGCTGAGCTACCAGCACATGGACCTTGGGACACACAGCCTACAACCAAACCCAGACAGGAAGAGTCCCAGACTATATCAGTCGATGAGTGCATGGGTGCATGGACAGAAGGGAGGATTTTGGAATGAGAGGGTCAGGGAGAGTTTCTTGGCAGAACAAATGCACTGTCAATCATGGGGATACTCTAGATGACTTTGGAGCCCCAGAACAATTTCATCGACCCCATGGGGAGCTTGTTAGAGACACTGGGGCCCTACATTAGATCTACAGAGTCAGAAACCCGCATGGAGCACAGCAGTATGAGCGTCATCAATGCTCTTTCCAGGGCATTCAGATGCATGGTTTGCATACCACTGCTGCAGACGGTCTTCATCTAATAGGTGGGGAAATTGGGTCTAGGGTTGGGGATATGATGTGTAGGAACACACACACACACACACACACACACACACACACACACCTGTCTGGTACCCAGCAATCCCCTAGCTCAGCGCTCAGCTCTTGCCACCCAGCCAGGCTGCGTCACTTTGCCTTGTTCCCATTACTTTTATTATTATTTTCCAAATCAGAAAGAACCTTGTATTCATCAGCCATTCTGAAAGCATTGGGATTGAGTCTCCGCTCTTACAAAGGTTCTGATTTCCCTGGGGGCTTGCCAGGACTAACAAAACACAATTTCTCGTCTTTTCTTCAGGGCTCTGAGCTGCAGGAGTGAGCTGGGCTGCTGCATTGCATTTCCCCAGAGGTGGCTCTGGCAGCTGTGTAATGTGATTGCTCCTGCCTGGCTCTCACCTTGGTTCCCCAGTGCCCAGCACATGTGATCCAATTTCCTCTGTGCGTGGGAGAGGGCATGTGAGTCATGCCACTGATGCCAGGAGGGCCCAGGAGCTTGGACACTACCCACAAGCCCAGAACAGCTGCTTTTCTTGTTCAGATCTGCATTTGTCCAGCACCTTCTAAGTGTGTTTTGTAATTCCTGGCCAGGCTTCTTTATATGCACTTTTTTTTTTAAAAAAATCATTAATAGTATAAAAAAACCTGCTTAACTTTTTCCCTTTCCTGGCACCTTTTCTGATTGCTAGAGATGCTCTTCCAGTTGAGTGTGAAGAAATCAGCGTCCTACATTACTGTGTGTGTGTGTGTGTGTGTGTGTGTGTGTGTGTGTGTCTATACCTGTGCATAGGAGTTTGCACATATGTGGAAGCATGATGTGACCAGAGGATGCCTTTAGTGTCACATCTCAGGTACCATCCCCTTTCTTGAGATAGGGCCTCTCACTAGCCCACTACTCCACCAAATAGGCGAGGCCATCTGGTCAGCAAGCCCCAGGGATCTTGCTATCTAAATCCCCCATCTCTGCATCTATAGGATTACAGGTACAGGTGGCCATGCCCAGTTTTTATGTGGGTACTGGGCATCTGAAGTCAGGTCCTCATGCTTGCCAGGAAAATGCTTCAAAATGGTATCATCTACCCAGCCCTTGGTGTTTGTTGATAGCACCTGTTTTAGGGATGGAGCGATGGCTCAGGGCTAGGAGCATATGGCACTCTTGCAGAGGACCAGGATTTAGTTCCCAGGACACCATGGCCATCTGTATCTCTAGTTCCAAAGGATCTGGTGCCCTCTTCTGGTTTCTGGAGACACTGCAAACGCATGGTGCCTATTCACACACCCAGGAAAACACACACACACACACACACACACACACACACACACACACACACACACACTTATTAAATAAATTTAACAAAAATAGCACAAGTCTTAACAGGAGTGACTTCTTATTTGCAGTGATTTGAAAGAAAATGGACCCCAAAAGGAGCACTCTTAGGAGGTGTGACTTTGTTGGAGCAGGTATGGTCTTTTTGGAAAATGTGTCACTATGGAGGCTGGCTTTGAGGTCTCGTATATGCTCAAGATACTGCCGAGTGTCTCAGAACATTTCCTGTTGTCTGCAAGCCAAGACAGGACATTCAGCTCCTTCTCCAGTACTGTGTCTGCCTGCACGCTACCATGTCACATATGATGATAATGGACTAAACCTCTGAAAATGTAAGCCACCCCAATTAAATGTTTTTTTTTTCCCTTATAAGAATTGCTATGGTCATGGTGTCTCTCCACAGCAATAGAAAACCTAACTAAGATAGTCTGTTGGTCTCAGCTTGCTTCTCCTTAATGTTTAGTGGTTTTGGCCATCTTTCCTGTAATCTGTGGCTTTTTTTATATATCCTTGGAGAAATGTCTGTTCAAGTTCCATTGACCAGTTTCATCCTGCAGGTGTCTTTGTATGCTGTAGGTGTTGATGGTGCTGTGGAAGGGTGTCTTAGCTAGAGTTTTATTGCTGTGAAGAGACACCATGACCGTGGCAACTCTTATAAAGGAAAGCATTTAACTGGGGCTGGCTTACAGTTTAGAGTTTTAGCTCATTATCATCGTGGCAGGAAGCATGGTGGTATGCAGGCAGACCTGGTGCTGGAGAGATAGCTGAGATGTCTACATCTGGATTGGCAGGCAGCAGGAGAGAGAGAGAGTGACAATGGGCCTGGCTTGGGCTTCTGAAACCCCAAAGCCCACCCCCAGTGACAAACTTCCTCCAATAAGGCCACACCCACTTCAACAAGGCCACAACTCCCAATAGTGCCAACCTCTACAAGCCTATGGGGGACATTTTCATTTAAACCACCACAAAAGGTAATTTTCAGATATCCCTCCCGTTTTCGGTGCCCTCTTTCTTTGTTGCGTGTGTTCTGTGGTTCACACACCTTTCCATTTTGATACAGTTCATTCCCTGATCCAATCTCATGAAACTTTCTCTCCTATTTTTTACCCTAATAGTTTTGCTTCTTTTAGCTTTGATATTTAGGTCTTTGAATAATTTTTTTTAGTTAGTATTTGCATCTAGAATAATGGGAGGTCTGGTTTCATACTTTTCCCCATGGGTGTTGAGTTTCCCCCTGTGTAGTCTTGGTATCTTTCACCCACAGGCTCTAGAGTTGACATGCTTTGCTTGGGATGACACTGTGGATGCTAACACAGGTGTGTTTCTTCTGCCTAGGTAGCATCACACTGTTCGCCTTCATCACCATCATCCTGGGATGCTTGAAAGTCGCTTACTTCATTGGATTTTCCGAGTGCTTGTCAGCCACGGAGGGAGTGTTCCCTGTCACACATGCTGTGCATACACTGCTGCAGGTGAGCCATTGGTGCTTCTGCATGCTGCCTCTGCTCCAGTGCAGTGCATCCCGAGGTGTGCAGAAACCCATAACATCAACACATCTAGAATGTTTCTGTGGCTCCCATCAGGAATCATGAGCTGGCCCAGTCACTTCTCTGGAACACTGGAACTCTTTTGTTTCCCCTCTTGTGGGCTGGAACCTTTTAAAACAGTATGAGGTCCTTGTTTTCAGCACAGGCGATGAACTTGGTTTCTTTAAGAAGTAAGGCTTTGATAGACGCCCTTTAAAAACCTAGCTCACAGCAGGAATCATACCCTCTGACCGCAGAGACTCTTAGATAGACCCCAGGGCAGCGCCTGCCCTGAGCAGGGCTCTTTGGTGGCTGTGAGTTACTCTGCTAAGGAAAGTCATGGCTAGCATCTTTCTAACACTTGAGGATACACAAAGTGTTGAGTTATTGCTCCCCAGCTGGTGGCGCTAGTTTTGGAGGCCTCAGAATCTTTAGAAGGCAGGTCTTGGTTGGCTGAGATTTTAATGGCTACAAGCACAGCCACTGGGTCTGGCCTTGTTCCTGTCCCTTTCTCTGTTTCCTGGTCTGACATGATGTGACAGTCCTCTGTCACACACTCTGTCCACCATGAACACTGTGTAAGACTTAAAGCCTTATGAAATGGCGAGCCTGCACAAGCCTTCCTCCTTTAAGCTGTTTCTGTTGGGAAATTTGGTCTGGTTGATGCAAAGTGCAAATACAGTGTTCATTGACAGAAGAATGGATGAAGATGCTATGTGTCCACGATAGAATACTATTCTGCCATAGCAATCGTGCAATTCCACCATAGGCAGCAACACAATGGAACCGGAGGATGTTACATTAAGTAAAATCAGTCCAATATGAAGTCAGATCTCATGTACTTCAGATTGACCAGGAAGCTGTTGAACTCTCTGCTTTTAACCCGGAAGCTCTGGGGTTATAGGCCTGTGTGTCAATGCTTTTGTTTATGTAGTGCTGGAGATTGAGCACAAAGCCTCTTGGATGCTAGGCTGGCACTCTGCCAACTGAGTTACATCCCAACTAGCCAGGCATAGAAAGACAAACACTGTGCTCTCATATGGACGGCAAAAGTTTGATCGTGTGGAAGCGCAGCAAAGAATAGTGACTACTGGAGCCCAGGAAAGCTGGTGGGAGGAGAGCAGCTGGGTCCAGAGGGTAGCCCGATAGGAGCCAGGACTCCTACTGGTCTGCAGCACAGGGGAGGGAGGGGCAGCAATGGGTGGCAGAAATGAACTGGAGAGTTCCAAATAAGTAGTAGAGCCTGAATGATCTCAGTGTAGAGATGAGCGAAGTGGCTCAACAGCTAAAGGCACTCGTGTGCAAGCCTGGAGACCTGACTCCAGGTCCTGGAGCCAGGGAAAGGTGGGTGGAGAGAACCAATCCCACAAAATTTTCTCTTGATTTCCGGAAATGCATGGGCGCGTGTGTGCACACATGCACAGACAGAGACAGAGACATAAACACAGAGAGAATGATTCTATTGCTCATTGCACACTGCACATGTGGGAAGTGCATTGCACAGCATAGCTATGTACAGTTAGCATGCTGATCAATAACAAACATATTTTAACATAAGAAAGATGCTAGATCATCAATCTTTCTTTCTCTTCCGTATTTTATATATTTACCCTGAATAGCATGATGTTTTCACATAAGCACAAATGGTAGATGATTATAGTCAAGAAAGTGCTCTATCTGGTGCCCCAGTTTCCCTTCTTGGTCTTATTAGTGGTGAGACCACCTTTTAGCCAGTGCCAGCAAGCCTGCAGTAGATAACACAATATCCCAGCTGTAGCCTTTATCTTGGTCATCAGCTCTCTAGACAGCCATCCTGTTTGGGCCTTTGCCTGCATCGTCCCACGCCTGTCCCCACTCAGTCTCTGTTCTACTGTGTATTCAAGTCTTCATCGTTGAGATTCCATACATGGTGGGCTCGTGCACGACTGTCTCCCTGTTCCTGGAAAATTTCACTTAGCACAGTGCCCTCCAGCTTTGTCCATGTTACCATATGATAGAATTAAGCCTTGCAGTTTTTGAGGAAGTAACTGAAGCTCAAGAAGACCACAGATTTGCTTACATCATGACGAGAAGCAAAGATAATTCCTCCTTCTGAGTCACTCTGGAAGACTATGAACTTGGTTCAGGAAATTTACTATTCAGATACTGTTCAACTTAAAAACACCCTCCAGAAACAGTGTCGAACCCCACGAAAGGGAACTCATCTTCTACTCAAAGGCACCTCTAGTTCACAGCTTCTTAGGCTTGGCAGACAGCTCAGATGATTAGGAATGCTTCTAACACATCATTCCAGGCAAGACTGACTGGGAAAAGGAGAAGGGGAACTTGGGTAGCTTGCTTCAGTGGTGGGCTGGTGGGAAAGGCTGGGAGCTCACAAGGGGGGAAGGGGAAGGGCACTGCCTCGCAGGTAAAACCTGTTCTGTCCATTGTATGAATTCTAATTCTCAGTGTCTCAGAATGTACCAGTAGTGGAGGACTGGGCCTTTCAGAGGGAAATGAAGTCAATGCAGGGCTATATCCTGTGTCCTTATAAGGCAAGCTAGATCCCAGTTATACACAGAAGGACAATGATGTGATGTCTCAGGTTGAAAGAATTTCATCTACAGGTAGGGAGAGAGGCCCCAGGAGAAACCAACTCTGCTGACATCTTGAAGTTGGATATTTAGCCTCCAGGACTGTAGACTTGCTTAGTTTAAGACAACTTAACTCTGGGACATGGTGATGGTTGCTCGATCAGTTATATTCCCCCCATCCACAATAGACACCCTCAATCAAAGCTGTCCCCAAGAACAATGGACAGCCTCAATCAAATGTGGTCGCATCCACAGGAGATACCCTCAAGTCCAACGGACCCCC
>NW_004949103.1:4187200-4209444 GCF_000317375.1 Microtus ochrogaster
CTACAGCAGACATTCCCAGTCGAATTTAATCCTTCATCTACCTCTGATATTGTTGCTGGAAATTTTGGGGAGTTCCACTGGGGATACTACATATTTCTGGCTAAATTAGGGTCCCCTCTCAGGGTTCTTAGTCTCATTAATAAAATAAATTAAGGAAGTACTCAGCAGGAAGCTTGTGGGCAGTTTTATTAGTGTTTACAAGAGAAACAACAGCTCCAGCAAGCTGCAAGTCTGGACCGCTGCCAGGAGAAGGGCGATGGAGAGCAAGAGAGAAGACCATGCCTTTTGAGTTAGATATGGAGGGTAGCAAGCAGCTGCATGGCAGACGAGCGCTCATAACGAAGCAAGCTTCAGAGAAAGAGTGACAAAGCCCCAAAAATAGCCAGTAGGAGGAAAATGAGTCTTAAAAAAAGAAACGTTAATTTAGATGAAATGGGTAAACTTGACCTAGTCCGAGTGATACGGTTCTAGTGACCGCACAGCGTGTGGGATTCTGGGAAGGAAAATTACATTGTCTCCTCCCATGTGTTTAACATAGTGTAAAGTGAATCTACCTTCCTGAGTGGTGACCCTTTGGCCAGGTGATTGACAGATATAGCTGGGTTCATGCCTAGGTTTTGGATAGATTGGAATGTTAGGTCACCACCTAGGCTAGAGGTTTTGTTCCCATAGCTAGGAGGAAATTACTTTTCCTTAAAGAGTCTCAATAGAGCCCTGGTCTTTCAATGCTACTGTAATAATCTCCATTATTACAGTCAGTGCTGCCCTCCATCTGCTTTAGATACCCTCGGTCAAATGCAGTCCTTCATTCACTGCAGAATCCTGTGACCTGATCCTGTAATGCTTGGTGTTCTGATCAGGTGACAGAGCATAGAAGAGAGCATTTGATCAGTGTGGGGTGAGATATCATGTCTGCCAGGGCAAGACATCTGGTCATATGGGGAGCACGTGTGCGTGTGTGTGCATGTGCGCATGTGTGTGTGTCTATATGCATGGTTATGCATGTACACATTCTTTTTTTTTTGTTGTTGTTGTTTCTCAAAACAGAGTTTCTCTGTAGCTTTGAAGCTTGTCCTGGAATTATCTCTTGTAGATCAGGCTGGCCTCGAACTCACAGAGATCTGCTTGCCTCTGCCTTCTGAGTGCTGAGATGAAAGATGTGCGCCACCACCGCTGGTCATGTACACATTCTTTAGGAGCCATCTGTCCTAGTCAGCGTCTCCGCTGCTGTGAAAAAAAAAACAACTTGGGGGCAGGGCTTATTCTACTTACAGGTTATAGTCCATCTTTGAAGAAGGGCAGGGCAGGAACTCAAGAAAAGAACCTGGAGGCAGAGACCATGGAGGGACAGTTCTTACTGTCTTGTCCTCTCTAGCTTGTTTACTTAAAAGCTTATTTTTATTCTATGTACATGAGTTTTTTGTCTTCATGACTATCTGTACCCTTGGAGGCGACATGCCTATCCCAGGGCAGACATCCTCAATCGATTGCAGCACAGCTCCATCCACAGCAGATATCACCAAGTGGTTCTAACCCTACCTTCTCTAAGGAGACGCCCTTAGTCAAATACAGACATTCTTAATTAGTTGCAGCACCCCTTCTGCCTGACTCAGGAGGCCCCATCTGGCTTCTCATGGCGTCACTATTCCTACTGTAGAATGACCCTGCCAAGGGGAATCATCTGCTTTGTCTCAGTTTTATAACTTCTCAAGTGCGCAAGCAGAATGGCAGTGCCCCCGCTAATGTGTTCTCCTTTATTTCCGTCTAGGTCTATTTTCTCTGGGGCCATGCTAAGGATATTATCCTGTCTTTCAAAACACTGGAAAGGTAAAAACTGTGAGCAATTGCTTTACTCGTTAGTTGATATTTCTTTAGATTAAACGCTAGGGGAAACCAGACTCAGGACTGGCACCCATCTGGGGCTCTAAACCCTGAGAGCAGATTCCCGTTCCACCCTGGAAACAAAGCTCTTGCAGAACATCGGTTCCTTCCAGGCCAGTCCTGGAAGACAAGGATATGGGAGCGAACTCTGCTGTCACCACCTACTTCCCTTTCACCTCCCTCAGTTTACTCGTCTGTGAGGTGGGGAGCAGTGAGGTGGCCTACCTCTGAGGAGAACGTGTGTCTACTGAGTGTGGGGCCTGCCTCCAGCTCTTCCTGCTTTTGATGTGGTCAAGGGAAGAATGGCCAGAAGGAAGAGGTGAACTCTTCAAGGGCAGGTTAAACATGGGTAGATCGAGGAATGAGCACCTGCTCTATGAAAAGATCTAGTATTGTACACCACTTCCGTCGCAGAATCAACTTTCCCCTCCAGCATTTGAGATGACCTCTGGCTTTGAGAAGATTGGCTGACCTGTGACCCCTAGGTAGAATGGCTTCAATGAGCTGCAGCTGTAGAGACTGAGTGTCCTGCCAAGTGCATCCTTGTGCCTCTAGTTGCACAGGGCTAGCGGCCTGGTGCTGTGGGGTGGGTGTTGATGATTCTGAGGTGTCTTTGGCTGTGTGAGAAGCACCCTGGAGTGTGTATCCACCACATGGTGCAGGCAGTGGCTTGGCAGTGACATCTATCCTTGGTGTCAGGAACACCAGAAGCCCCACCTCCAGAGCAAGGTGAGGAAGGGCTGAAGTATGCTTACCTGGTTCCCCCGAGGGAAGGGGTAGTCACCAAGATCCAGGAGCCCCAGAAGCCACCACTGGTAACTCTTAGGACTGGGGAGGTGGCGCAGTTGGTACAGGGCTTGTCTAGCATGCATGGTCACGGGCTCAATCCCTAGCACCGAATAAACCAAGTATGGTAGCTCTTGTCGACAGCCCCAGACTCAGAAATCGGAGCCAGCAGAGCCAGGAGGTCAAAGGCCATTTTTGGCTCTGTAGGGATACTGAGATTGAGACCAGCCTAGGCAAAGGCTTCCATGGCCACTATCACATCTGGCCTCTACCCTCTTCAGTGCAAGGGTATGCTTTCTTGTCTGTTGAGCAAGATGGCAAACACTTTGAATGTCTACCATTCTTAGATTTCAGAAGTCAACTTCTTTAGAAAAAGTGGAAGATGAGGTAGTCTCAAGCATGGGTCATGACAGAGGCTACAACTGAATCTAGGGTGCTCCTCTAGGGAGGGCTGGCCTCACTGAGGACAGTTCACACAGCTTCCAGTTACTATGCTGGCAGCTCTGGCTGGGTCCTGTGGGCTTATGACTTTGCTAGCTTCTTGCATGAGCTGTATGAATGGCTCCATCCTGCCACCCCCTTTGTCAGTGGCTTCTGGAAGGTTTCTCCCAGGTAGGAAATGCTCCTTTGGGGATTCCACCCATCTCCTTTCTCCAGACCCACAGTTGAGAGGTACCATGGTTCTTCACATGTGCTTCATTTGGGAAGCACAGACAGATACCAGGAACAACTCCTGGGATGCATTCTGTTACTGTGGTCTGGGTATACAGGCACTGAGTGTGGGCAGGGCCTCAGACATGGGGCATGACACTTGCCCTCAGCTTGAAGGACTTGTTTCAAATTGGTCTTGGAAGGCTATGGTTCTCAGGGTGGTGTGTGGCCAAACAGTGTGATCCTTGGTGACCTTATACTGCTTCTGTGGGTTTGGCAGGCTCAGAATTGGATACTACTGCATGGACTAGGGAAAGGGGAAACAGAATGGCAGCTGTGTGCACTGTAATAAAAAGAAAGCCACCTGCCAGAGGTAACGGCATTGTCCGGGCTGTCAAAGGCTGGATAGAGAAAGCAGGCTGTGAGTTGGAGCAACAGGGCGGGTGCAGGGCCAGGCCAATGGACAGACACCCGTGTTGTCTTGGTTTCTCTCTGTATTAGTTCTGGTAGCTGGGCAGATGCCAAGTTGGCCATCTCATACAGGAAGGTGCTACTTGCCCTGACTCTTGGGATGCCTGGGCTCAGCTGAGGCAGACACTCAGGGGAGAGGCAGGGAGGGCCAGGACAAAGATGTTCCTGTTTTCCCATAAGTCAATCATGGACAGGTGGTCTTTGAGCTGGACAGGGAAGCACACATGGCTGGCTGCCTCTGGGTAAGGCATGGGAGTACCCACAGCTGCCTTTAGGCTTGGCTCCTCAGTCTATTGTGGGATGTGTCTCCTAGATACCTGCAGAGGGCCTAGAAGCTACCCTAAGTGGATACAGCTGCAGTAGGGTGTAGGGAATTCACAGCAGGACGAAGCACATGGAGATCGTGTGTCCTTCCCATTTCTCTTCTGTGCCCCAGAGTCCAGAGTTCACCCTCACATGTCCCTTCTTCCTGATGAGGTCACAGTGTGGTTTAGAGGCTAAGATTCTCTTTCCACTATTCCAGCATGGCCACTTATTCTAGGTGTGACAGTGGAAGAATTCCTGAGCCTAGCTGAGACTTTAGAAGCCCAAGGCGTCATCTGGAGTAGGCCACGTCTGTGTACATCCTCTGCCATCCTCAGTGTGCTGGGGCTTCAGCTCATGCTGGTTGACTCCTGCTTACAAGAGAGATGATGGCCGCAACCTCAGCCTTCGTGCCCTCACTCGAGACTGTTAAAGGAGACAATGTTGAAAGGAAAGGGGTCCATAAACAGGCTTTTCTGATTCTTATAGCATCAAATAAGCAAAAGCTTTTCAGCAATTCACTGTAGATTATACATTACATGCCCCAGCCAGACTGGTCAAGACCAGCTGCAAAGGAAGCCATGAGCTAGTGTGTGCAGACTGTGTTTTATTGGCAGGATGGAAAGCAGAGGGAATGGACGGCGATGATTTATGGGTTGGTCAGTCACCAGTGAGGGTGCACCTGCTCTCCACAGTCTACCGGGCCCTTCCATCTCCTTCACTGTTCTTTCTTTGTTTCCCCTTTGGAGGAAGAGTAGGCTCTGGGTGTGGTTGCTTGCCTTTAGTAAAATTTCTTCCCCATATCCCTGCTCCCAAGATGCAGTGTCTTTGATGTCCTACAGATGAGTTGAAGACGGGCAAGTTCAAGGTGAAGGCAAAATGCCCAGATGCTGACTCTAAGTCAGCTGGACCAACAGCTGAGGGAGGGAAATTGTGTGTGTGCATACATGCTTGGGATGGCTCCGTCTTAGCCACAGGCTCGGCACTTTCTCAGGGCCTCTCAGGAGAAGGTGTCTGATACTTGTGCTTTCCAGGTTCGGGGTGATCCACTCGGTGTTCACGAACTTGCTGTTGTGGGCCAACAGCGTCCTGAATGAGTCAAAGCACCAACTGAACGAGCACAAGGAGCGGCTTATCACGCTGGGCTTTGGCAACATCACCATAGGTGAGAAAGCCTTTCCCCTGCGGGGCCATCAGGTCCCCAGGGAGCCACCTGGGCCATAGACCCTACCGTGGACTGTTTCTCTAAGCCCACAGGCCTTCATTCTGCCTCCCCAAGGCAGTAATTATAGGTTTCACCTGACTTGGGCATGTGGCGGCCCAGGGTTATCATTTGGGTGGGTCTCTCGCAGTCCATTGGCTGGAGAACTCTGTGCCTTTTTTTTTCCCCACTGTGGAAGATTGGTGGTTTTCTCTGTTAGCGTTTTAATTAGGAGCCTTTCAGCAAATCTTTCTTCTGAGAGGTTGGCCTGTGCGCACAGGGGAGTTCTCAATATGCCTTTGTACATGGGAAGGTTTCTAGCTGACTTCAGTTGGCTCATTATTTAGGGCTCATCTTTATTATTCTCTTGATCTGCTGGGGAGACAGCCTGGTGTGGGGGTTAACCCTCACATCTTCTGCTGGAGTTCTTGAGCATATATGGCCTCACATATTTGTCTGAGAACATCTAGACCCAGAAGAAGGCAGGGTGGAGCACAGCGCTCTACTAGGAAGTGGAGAACTTGAGTTGGGGTCTTGTTTTCGTCAGGTGCTTGCTGTGTGGCCTTTGGAGACTATTCAACCTCTCTGGGCCTGCCTTTTCTCTTTGTAAAGTAAGGAGACTCGAAAACTCGATGCTTTCAAAGACCCTTCTGGCTGCAGCCTTCTGTGAGCGGGCTGGGCTGATATGTGGCTATGTCAGGCTACATGAGTGACTCCTACAATCCTCTGTGGGAAGGACTCCCTATCTTTGGCCTCACTCCCTCTTGGTAACAATAGCAGCCACAGCAGTGACAGTTTCATAATAGAAGCAAACTTTTATTAGCTATTTCCTGGCTTTTATTAGGCTCATGTTGACTACCAGGCAGGGTTCTAAGTATTTTACAAGTTTCCTTAACAATGGCCTGGCCTTCCTCTGAGGTGAGCAGTATTAACTAGTAATGGGTAGAGACGCTGCGCCACTGAAAAATGATGTGTCCGGGGTTGCACAGTCAGAGAAGGAAAGCCCCTGACCATCTCATACCGTTTTAGGGGCATTTAGGTGAGAGCTTTTTCCACCGGGTATTTTTCAGAAGAGTCATTTCCTACAGAGCCTTGAAAAACATAGTCTAAACACACACACACACACACACACACACACACACACACACACACACACACATCATATTTACAGAGAAAATTAGATACCATAGGGAAGCAAGAACTAGAAAAAAAAATAAACACCTGCCTCTTGCCACTAGAGAGAACCGCCACTACCGTTCTGGCTTATATACTTCTGGATCTTTCCTGTTTATGAATCAACCTATCAATCACTGTTGCCCCTCTCTCTTACACAGGTGCTGCCAGTCTCAGCCCTCCTCAGCTGTCTGCTTTTGAAGTTCAATGGTAGCTCTGGACCACCTAATGTGGTCATTAGTAAATCTCTACACTGCTACTTATAATAGTGTCACTATATGCTAACATGCAGATAGAACACAGCTGATGCCATTCTGGAGGTGAACCCTAGCTTCTTTTTCTACGAAGCCATGGCATTAAACATGATGCTAAATACGGCTCAAGTGCACTTTGGGTCTAGTGGCGAGGTTCAGGCTGATGGGTTTGCTAGTCTCCTTGTTGCCTGTGCTGATGGTTGTTTCCTGTCCTCTGCCTACCGCCCTAGTTTTGGATGACCATACACCACAGTGTAACTGCACGCCCCCAGCGCTCTGCTCTGCCCTCTCCCATGGAATCTACTATCTGTACCCCTTCAACATCGAGTACCAGATCCTGGCCTCCACCATGCTCTATGTGCTCTGGAAGAACATTGGGCGCAGGGTGGACAACTCCCGGCACCAGAAGATGCAGTGCAGATTCGACGGGGTCCTGGTGGGCTCGGTTCTGGGCCTGACAGTGCTGGCTGCCACCATCACCGTGGTTGTGGTGTACATGATCCATATCGGACGCTCCAAGTCCAAGAGCGAGTCGGCGCTCATCTTGTTCTACTTGTATGCTATCACGGTGCTGCTGCTCATGGGGGCTGCTGGGCTGGTAGGAACCTGGATTTACAGGGTGGATGAAAAATCCCTGGATGAGTCCAAAAACCCTGCACGTAAGCTGGATGCCGACCTCTTGGTGGCCACAGCCTCAGGTTCATGGCTCCTCTCCTGGGGCTCCATTTTGGCCATCGCTTGTGCTGAGACCCGTCCGCCATACACCTGGTACAATCTGCCCTACTCTGTCCTGGTGATCGTGGAGAAGTATGTCCAGAACCTTTTCATCATCGAGTCGGTGCACCGCGAGCCCGAGGGCATCCCCGAGGATGTGCGCACTCTGCGTGTGGTCACCGTCTGCAGTGGTGAAGCCGCTGTGCTGGCTGCATCCAGCCTCGGGAGCCAGGGGTCGTCTCGGGATGGATCACCTGCGGTCAATGGAAATCTGCGTCTGCAGCAGGGATATCATAAAGAGGACCAGGAGGCTGGCTGGGAAGGGGCTGCGGGCACAGCCCAATGTCCGGACTTCCTGCAGGGTGGAGTCAAGAGGAGGATCCTCAGAAACATCACAGCCTTTCTGTTCCTTTGCAACATCTCGGTAATCTTCAGCAAACTGTTCTCCCTCTCCCTCTCCCTCTCCCTCTTCCTCTCCCTCTCCCTCTTTGTGGTGTGCACAAGTGTGTGGAGACTAGAAACTGATATTGAGATGTCTTCCTCAAACAATTATCTACCCTTGTTTTGTGAGCCAGAATCCCTCACGGAATCCTGTGCTATTAGCTGGTTAGACTAGCTGGCCAATGAGTTCCAGGGAACCCCCTGTCTCCACCACAGGACCTCAGTTCAGAGTTGCAGGCACCAGTGCCTCCCAGACAGGCTTTCTATGTGGGCCTCATGCTTGCCCAACAGGCACTTTCTCATCGACCATCTCCCTAGTCCTAGATATTCAAATCAACCAATATTCCCTAACTTTTCTCAATAAGGCACAGGAGCTCTGATAAAAATAAGAAAGCCCCTCTTGCAAATGAGTGGAAATTAACTGCTGGGATAGGGTGGAGGAGGCTACTGCACAACCCTAGTGGAGGGATGGCCCGGGTGGGTGGAGGTGGAGGTTCTCAGAAGGACTGGGGCATCTCACTGTGGCTAGGGTGGTAGAGTGATGTGAGAGAGACTGAGCGGGAACACAGATGACACTGGGAGCTTGGAGCAAGCATCTGGGAGGAAGGGGCTGTTGATAAGGGAGAGACAGGAAAGGCAGGGTGCGTCTGGGATGTGCTCCAAACACTCAAGCGGCTAGTGGAAATACGTGTTGGGGTTCCAAGAGTGGCTCACATGGGGGGTTTAGGTGGAAGCCCAGGGCCTCCAGATGGTGTTTATGACCAAGGTTGAGGTGACAGCCCTAGGAGGCATATCCACGGAGAAGGGAAGGGGACCCGTGAGTCTGAGCAAATGAGGAGCTAGAAGAGGAAACTGTTGACGAGAAGAGGTCTGAGATGGAAGGGAGAAGCCCAAGAAGCCAGAGAAGGAAAATGGGACACGATATCCACCAGCGAGAGCTCTGCAAGGATAGGAAAAAAAGGCAGTGTGTATTAGTCACTTGCTGCCACCTAAGAACTAACCTCAAACATAGCAACTTAAAACCGTAGGGATTTATCATGAAAGTTCTTCAGGTGTTGAACAATGGAGTGTCAGCTCATGATCCTAGCTTGGTTGTAGGCTGTTGGCAGCAAGACTTCTCTTTGGGGATTTGGACCCAGTCCCTTTGTGGATTGTTGGGCCAATGTTCTTTGCAATTTCTGGCCTGGAATCACCCTCTGTCCTTTGCTACGTAGATTCTTCATAGGTCAGCCCAGCTAGGGAGAGCCTGCCCTAGCAGAGAGATAGACACATGCACTAAGTAACAGAAGGGGCCCAGGGCCATGGGTGGCCCTGACAACCTAGAGAGAGGTCAGTGGGAAGGAAAAGGGGAAGAGACAGAGAAGGATGTGGGGACAGTAGGTTCTATGAGAGACAAGAGCAACAGTGTATTATGTTAAGTTTTGTTGACTTCCTTTGATTTTTTTTCCTCCTCTCGTCAGCGCCCTCTAGAGAGAGTTAAGTTACAACTTGTGTCTGAGTGCAAGGTGAGGGGGTGGAGGGCCTTCAGGGGAGGCTCACAGATTTGTTGGTTTCCATGGAGATGAGGAATGCTTTACAGTCACCCCAGCCATGGTGACTCTTGCTGTATGAGTCTAGGTCAGCATCCACGGTGCCTGGGATTCGAGTGGGGACCCCAGATGTGCTGAAATCCTGTGACCACAGAGTCAGCCTTTTGGCACGGTGACAGAATGCTTGCAACAAACAGCTTCAGCCAGGAAAGGGGTGATTTTGAAGGTTTCAGTCCATGGTTGCTTTCAGGCAACATTTCATGGTGGAAGTGCAGAGGAGAGAGGCTTACTTCACAGCAACAAAGTAAAGAGAGGGCAAGACTGTGGGCAAGACACATCTGTTAGAGGGACCCCCCCCCCAGTTACCTACCTATTTCTTTTGTTTCTTGCCGTGTAATGGTCCATTCAGCTATGACTCTATCCTGGGTTAGCCCACAGATGAAGTTAGGTCCCACGTGATCTAGCTTGCCAGCTAGGGACCAGGCCAGGACAACGTATCTTGGGGGCATTGTCAGTGTATCTGTGGCAGAAGGTTGCATCTCTTGGCAGCATTCATGGCGAAACAATGATGGAAGTTTGTTTCTTCTCTTTCAGCTTTGGATCCCCCCTGCCTTTGGCTGCCGCCCTGAGTATGACAACGGATTAGAGGAAATCGTCTTCGGCTTTGAACCCTGGATAATCGTGGTCAACCTGGCCATGCCCTTCTCTATTTTCTACCGGATGCACGCAGCTGCTGCCCTCTTTGAGGTCTATTGTAAGATCTAGCCTGCGTCCTCAATGAAAGGAGAAGGGACACGGGAACAAGGGGGCTCTGCAGCCACCTGGGAAGGGCCGGGCTGAGCAAACACTGTCTGACAAAAGCCAGAAGGATGCCTTTTGTCTCCTTGACTGCGTCTAGAGGTGCCCTTGCCCTGGCTGAGAATGAACGAGTGAACGTTAAATCAACTGGAGGAGGAGGCTGGAGCCTGCCCCGGGTCAGCCAATTCCAATCAGATCCGAAATGATTTGTGCTCCATGGCCAAGAACCTGTGTTTTAGAAGAAGATGATCCAAGTTTGGGGGGAAAAACGATGGGGTTTTCAGAGCATACATTTCCTGTCTGTAATTTATGTGACTGCATACAACTTTTTTTCTGACCATCTGTGTAGCAATCAATTTAATTTTTTTCTCTCAGGGCTACTAAGTTTAGAAACAAATGCATTTTAGTTTATAGTTTATTTTTTGAGCTGGCTTAATTTTGGGCAAAATTACTTTTTCAAAATCTTTTAAGCTTATTTTTAATCACATGTATGTGTGTGGGCAGGTATACACACATGTGTGTGGATACCCTCAGAGGTTGGAGGCATCACAAAATTGCTTTTAGTCAACTGCATGGGAGCATGTATCTAGATTAATGCAAACACATGGCATTACCTAAAATTTTGGTTAATTTTTATGTGTGATCATTACTAAGTATTAAAAGATAAACATTGCTGTTTTTCTGTTTTGCTACACTTACCTCTAGTTTATTATGTAGAAAATCTGCACACTTTGGAAAAGGAGACGGGCAAAATTACCCACGTCGCATTGCTAACAGTTACTTTGGACATTGTGGCATATCTTTTAGCTGTCGTGGTGTGTAGAATCTTTTTTTTTTATTGTTGTACCACTAGTGATAACCTGACATTTCTAATTTATCCTCATGCTTTCCTACTTGACAATATGACGACAGCTTTCCCTACATGGTCATAAACTCCTGGCAAACGTCTCTTTGCCGTTGTCTGTTTACCAAACGAATGCTCCACAATCAACGTTCTTTGCCTCTGTTCCTTTTAGTGCTCACAATGTTGCCTTCCTAAGTGGCCCTGCAAAGAATCAACCATGTCTGTAAAACATTTCTTTTATTTAAAGTTGTCAGCCAACTTTGTATAGAAAATGCTTCTAAGAATTGGGTCTTTGGGCCAGGGTGATGGCTTGCTGCTCTCAAAGAGGACCAACGTTTGGTTCTAAGCATGACATCAATTGGCTGACAGCTGCCTAGAATTCTAGCTCCAGAGGAGATGACCTCCTTTTCTGTTCTCTGAGGGCACCTGCACTCACATGCAAGAGTGTACTCCCCCGCCAAATAAAAATAAAATAAAGCTGTAGAAAAGGAGTCGCCTCTTACAGTTTTTTCTTGACCTTTGCCTCTAAACAGTATAATCTAGCAGCCATTGATGTGGCCTTTACCTTGGGTTAAGGTTTGTGTGTACATGTGTTTTGAGACAAGATCTTATATCTTAGCGAGGCTTTTCTCAAGCTTGCTATCTAGCCAAGGATGACCTTTGACTCCTGATCCTCTTGTTCCCACCTCCCAAGTGGCAGATTTAGGTTACAGGCTTTTATAGGCATGCACTGCTGTGTCTGGTTTTACGCAGTTCTGAGGAACTGAACTCTGGGCCTCATCGTCCAACTGAGTGAGCCATATCTCCAGACCCTTATTAGGTATTTTAAATGACCCAGAGACGATCTGAAGCTTACAAAAAGAGACACACACCACCTTGTTGCTAAGGGACTTGAGCATCCAAAGGTTCTGGTAGCCACATGGGTCCCTGGGTCCGGCCCCCTATGGATTGCAAGGGACATCCATTTGTAACATCAGGAAGCCACACTCAAAGCTTGCAAACATTTAAAAGTCTCCTTAGGAATATTGACACTGGAATGAGGTAATTTTGCAGAACTATTTTGAGACTTTAATAAAGTGAGTGCGCTGACTGAAAAATTCGGGTGGACACAGTTGTGTCCAGGTGGGTTGCTTGTTAACAGGCACACATTCTAAAAACAAAAGATGTTTAGAACACCTTCCTTGTAGAACACTGGTTCTCAGAGTGGGGTCTTGGCCCCCCAGAGAACTTATGGTGATATCTGCAGACATGTTTAGCTGCTCTCAATATGGGAGCTGCTGTCACCTAGTGGTAGAGACCAGGGACACTTCCGAACATCCTCTAGTGCAGAAGAGAGCCCTGACCCTAAAGAACCTTCTGCTCTCAAACAGAGGTACACTGAGGTTGAGAAGTCATAATGCAGGCACAATGGCTGGTACCTTGGAGTTCTTAGGCTAGTAACACCCCCACACACACTCATGCATGCACCCCAAACAAGGTCATTCTTATATGCACTGAACTTGGTTGTAACTTGCCATTTCTCTTAACTCTACGTGCCTCTCATCCCTGCCCCAATCCCCACGGCCCTGGTTCTTACCCTTTAGCCTATATAGGCATCCCCTTGGGACTTCACAGTGACCCCTGTCTTGCTGGCTGGAAGTCCAGATGCAGTGAGTCTGGGGTGGCTGAGGTCTGCCCTTTCATCAGAATCTTGTCAAACCCTTCCCTGAAGAAGCATCTTTTTTGGAGCCTGTCAAGTAATTCCTTACTGTTAAGGCTCCTTCATGGCTCTCCTCTCATGGTACTGGAATGTAATTACGGGTGACTTTGGAGACTATTTCCAGGAGATTTATATCTATAGACTTAATCTAGTGTCACTATTTCTCGGGAGACATAAAAATGATTGTAAGCTTTGATTTAGACCATTCTACTTGGTCATCTGTGACTCAGGACATTCTGTGACATTCAGAATGTTTTTTTGGTTGCTATCCCACACTGCACATGGGGAGCACTTTTATTTCTGTGCCTTTGGATTTTTCCAGAGTCCCGTTTTATGCGGGCCCAGCAACCATGGCAAGAGAACGGATTTCTGAATTTTGGTTTGCATGAACTTGACCTCTCTTCTAAACCTCTGGCAGCCAGGAGGCCTCAACTTCTGGATCTAGGCTTTTGCCAAGAAGAGGGAGGGAGTCATAACATTGGACTTGACTGACGGGACTCTAATAAGAATGGTTCTGTTTGAGCTTGGCCAAATTAGCACAGCCTCATTGGGCTCAGAGTCTTTTGGGGGTGACTGTTACAAGGAGAGACCCAGCTCTCCCCAACAGCAGGCTGACCCATGGTTCTCATCTGATGCCCATCAGGCATTCTGCCTCAGCTTTGGCAGAGGGAAGCTTATTTTCTTCATTCTGGGACAATTCATAGGGGTAAAACCAACACGAACAACATCTGAGCCTTATGTTCTCAGTGATAGAATAAAGGAAACACAAATTAAGGCAGTGATGAATGAATTTCCCACACATCTGACTGGCGAGATCTAGCAAGACACATCGGTCTGTTTTCTGTCAAGATGATGCAATATGATACGGCTGAGCTGGGGTACTTAGTAAGAAAAGAGGTTTAATTATTTCACAGTTTTGGAGATTGAAAGTCCAATGAGAATGGGTTGGCTCGGCTCCTATCTAGTGAGGGACCTGGAGCGTGGCATTGTGAGCAGACAAGAGAGAAGTATTAGCACAGGACAGGAAGTGTAGGTGAAGAGAAGGCCAGGGTTCCTCCTACAGCAATGCTCTGATGAGGAAGAACCAGTTTAATCCCTCCGAGGGCATGCCCTCAGTGACCCAACCTCCTCCCACCGCTCCTCCACCTTCAGAATGCCCCATCATCTCTCACCATCACCACACAGAGGACAGAGCCTCTGACTCATGAGTCCATGAGGTACCCTATGTCTGAGTCAAAGCAGTGCAAAAGAAAGAGGACCCATGGTGGCCATGGATGAGAGATGAGCTGCTAAGGACCAGCCTGGATAGCTCCTGGCAATGCTGGGTGAGGCTGGAGGTCCTCGTTTCCAAAGACTGGGCACTTGGAGGCCTCTAGAGGCTCCTGGGACTGACTCGGGATGGCCAGGTGATCACGGTAGCATTGCCTGCAAAAGGGAAGAGTGGAGAGCTCACCAAAGCAATGCAGGAGAGAGGAATCTGTTCTCACTCACGATTCCAGGCTGTCAATCCATTCCAGAGACGTCGACGCAGCAGGAATGCGGAACACCTGTTCACATCACGTTCACGTCAGATGCAGGAGAAAGTGAATGTCTGTCCCTTTCCTTGCTGGCGCTCAGCTCAATTTCTATACTCTTGTACAGTTCAGGATCCTTTGCCTAGGGAATGGTGACTCCCACGGTGGGCTGGGTCTGCCTATATCAGTCAATTTAATTAAGATTCCCCTCCCCCACAATCAACTTGTTTTGGATAATCTCTTGTTAAGACTCTCTCCCTGGTCTTTCTAAGTTGCGTCACATTGACAAAGTTAACCATTACAGGCTCTCATAGTAAGAAAAGATCTGAGAACCAACCAGCAGCCTTCAGACCCAGGGGGCAGGGCACAAAGAGAAGACTGACCACCTGCAACTTTGGAAAGAGATTTCACCAGGACACGATAGTAAGCTGGCTCTCCAAGAGCGAGGACATCCAACCTCAAGACAGTGGCTGGCCAGACCTTAGTTTGTGATGTTCTGTTTCAGCTCCTGACCTGACAGGGCTTACGTCAGGGCCATAGCCTCGCACAGAGCTATGCGAAAGTGGAACCTTGTGGCCAGGACCCAAGGTAGTGATTACTGAAATGGTGGCTCTGGCTGTGGGTGTGGCAGTTCAAGGGCAGAGCTTTGCAGCTGTTGGTTCAAGTCACCCTGGTTCCTGGGCTATTCATGTGTTAGGAAAAGTATCCCTCCCGCTAGATCTTTTCCTGACTGCTGAGCCCCACCTTCAGCGACTCACAGTCATTGTAAGTCAGGGTCAGGTGACGTTCACCCTCTGCCCACTCTCTGGGTGTTCCGTGTCCCTCTTTACCCGAGTCTATGTCTGTGAAGACCCAGTTCAGAACTGACTTGGACAGTCTGTGAGCCACTTACAATCTGTAACAAGAAATTCGTTTCAGAACAATAACAGTGACACAATTTCTTGGGGATATTAATACAGAAAAACTAGTTAAATTTGACGTGGTACCTCACTTTTCACCTAGTTAAAAAGTACTAAATTTGGCATATAAAATGTGTAACTCCACGTTGCAGAAGGGAGTGTTGCTGTAGAGGAGTGCGACCAGCAGAGGGCGCGCTGGCTGCATCTCATTCTCTCCCGTTCTCTGAGGGCAAACCCGAGACCCACAGAGGGTGGATTTCCCTTGTAGTGAAGCGTAGTGACGCGAGTACATCATCTATCCAAACAGAGCCCTTGTTGGTGACACTTGACCTCTGCCCTCTCCTTTGCCATGTTCCTTTTGCCCCTTGCTGGTTTAGGGACTTTGCTCGCTGGTCTAGTCCTGCATGCACCTTCTGAGCACTAGAGGGCGCTCTCAGCCCGGCTGGAAGAAAGTGGCTTGCAGAGAGCCAGTGTGTGGTCTGGGACAGGACCCCCCCCCCCCCCATATTAGGGGAAGAAAACTCAAGGGGTGGAGTGGGCTGTCCGTCTGGGTAGGAGAGGGCTTTGAGGTGACTTCTTGCTGCTCTACTAAGTACACTCTATCTTTGCTGGAGGAGGGTACAGAGTGGGGCATGCGTGACAAGGGTTCCAGGCTGGGGTGGTGGGTGGGGTGGGAGCTGGAGTGGCAAACTGTACCTGCAAAGTAAGAGTAGTTGCAGATGTGTGTGTGTGTGTGTGTGTGCGCGCGCGCGCACACACACACACACACACACACACACACACACACACTACTGCAGAGATACTTCACAGAATCTGGCCTTTGTAGAAAGAACTTTTCATGGCCCCTGGTCTACCCTGGTCTAGACCGTGAGGCGAGGTCCTCTGCTGGATACATGCTAGGGAGGATTTTCATCTCCCAGAAGGAAACAGGTGAGGGCGTGTCACTGTGGCAGCTAGTGTGTGATCACAGAGCAGCCATCACAGGTTTGCAGGAGCAACCTGTGAGAAGACGGGAGGCTGGGGTCTCAAGGACATGAATCAGATGGAGTGACTCAGTGAGTGGGCATAGCAGTATACTGAGATGGATTGGGCCCCAGGGCAGAGTTTGGTGACACTCTGATGTGAATCGGGCTTCTTTGTTGCCTGGAGCTGACTTGGCTTAGCCACCCCACACCAGCCACCCCAAAAGAGCGCTTGCATCCCAACCTGAAGGAACCAGCCTGAGAACGGGGACTCCTGAAGCAGGAGCCGGGGGAGGGCGTTATGACCCTCGCCCATTGGCTGTCACTTTCCACGTGCTCAGCCTCAGTGGGGTACCATTGCCAGGGCATTTCTTCAGCTCCATGTTGAGCACGGTCTTTGACGCGCCACAGCTGATAGAGGAAGGCGCTCTAGGTGTATTCGCTACCCAGAACAACCGGGTAGCATTTTGTTTGTTTGTTTTGTTTTTCCTTTGTGGCTTTTTTTTCTTTCCACCCTGGTATGAATTCGGCCCTTTTGCAATTACCTCCAAGGAAGCAGCTATGCCAGCAGGGGCCAGGGGTGACATCTTCTAGAGGGGGCTCAGTTATCCACTTAGCTGGTGTTCACAGAGTTGGATGGCCCCCTCAAGGAAGTGTCTGGAGGGGTGCAGAAAGAGGTTTGAGCTTTGAGGCGGAGTCTCAACTGCCGGTGCCTTCCCTCCTGCGCTTCAGCTGTTCTGCTGAACACAGTAACAATAGAGGTTTCCACAGAGGGTCATCGTGTGACTTGAGATGACACTCAGGCTGCCTCACATGTAATATGCCACCCGAGTATAATTCCGAGTGTAGGCAAAGGTGGTTGACTATTGCTAGCTGTCTTCCTACAGAAGGGGCAGCGCCGCTCTCCGACAGCACACATTGCTGGTTCTCCACATAGACCATAGAGCAAGAGAGAAAGAGAGGGAGAGAGAGAGAGAGAGAGAGAGAGAGAGAGAGAGAGAGAGAGCAAGAGGGAGAGGGAAAGGGAGAGAGGGAGCGAGAGAGAGAGCAACCCACATGCCCAAATATGTCTATGGGCTCAGAACCTGTAACGGAAAATGGTACCCAATAGACAGGGCTAAGTCAAAGACACTGAGTAGGTGTTGTGCCCCCCCACGTGTCATTAGAAGTTAGAAAGGGGGTCAGAGGGGATGATGTGACCACTAAAGCGAAGCTGGAGGCTATGGGGGTCACAGGTGGGGGAGGCCAGCTGCTGGTGGAGGATGGGGTGTGGGAGCGGCAGCAGGGAGTCTTTCTGTAGTTTTTCTCTCCGTTTTAGCCAGTAAGACCCACTCTGACCCATCCTTACCTCCAGGACCCTGCTGACATATTAAAGGCCTGTTGCTTTCTACCTCTGAGAATGTTACGGCCCCTCCAGGGAACCAGCTTGCCCCTGCCCTCTGTGTCTCAGACACAAATGGAGATGGCAGAGAGAAGAATGTGGGGACTCTGATCAAAGTTGGGTGACCCGAAGCACCAATCAAGCCATCTGTGGTTCAGGCTCTCTGTAGAGTGAGGAGTGACCCCAAAGACATCCTCCAGGCTGACCCTGCCCTCTGGACCTTCTGTGGATTGTGTGTGGGTTCCCTCAACTATCTGGCTGTTTAGGGTTCTTTGGGGGTCCAAAGTGCCTCTTGGCTCCCCACTTTGCTCTCCTGGATGGTCCCATTTAGGGCCCAGGGCTCTCTTAGCATCAGGCATTGCTGAGGTCTGGCTTTGCATCTCAGTTCCAGGCTGGCCCATGTCAAAAGCCTACCTGGAAGGGGCTTAAATTCAAGTACCCATAGCCAAACTGAGATGCCCTTATTCCTTGAAGGTTTCCCTTCTCCATGTGACCATGCCCAGGGGCTGTGTGCTGCTGTCTGCTGCTTCCCGGCCCCCACACTTACTTCTGCTGCAGCTTCCCTGCTAATGTCTCATGCACAGTGTCTCAGGCTGCCCTGGTTCACACTCTCACGAATACAGCAAAGCTTTGGCTATTTGTCCTTCTGAGAACTGATGCCCTTACAGGTGGGAGGTGGCTCTCAGGGTGACTTTGATTTGCATTTCCTGCTGTTGCTGCTTGCAGTTATTGTATGCTGCCTGATGTTTTTACAACCTTTGCCAAAAAGTCTGTTCAAGTCCTTTGGCCTTTTAAAATCGATGAGGTTTCTTTTTTTATTGGTCATAAAAAGGCGCTTGATTTAAATGTTGGCTATTAACTCTCAGCAGATATGATTTGCAAATATCCCCCCAGCCCACAGGTCTTTTAATCATGTGGTTTACTCTCTGTTGCTGTTGTGACATTTTCTCTCTTGGCTTTTGTAGAGTGAGCTTCTGGTGTGATGTATAGCCAGGTGGGATGGCCCATGCTTTGACCCCTTCTGGGGCCAGAGACAGGTGGATTTGTGTGAGTCTGAAGCCAGCCCGTTCTACATAGCAAGCTCCCAGTCAGGGAGCCTTCCCCTCCGTTCTTTTCTAGAAGTCTCTGAATTGATTTTTCATTTCATTTTTCCATATGTGGGAATAATCCTGTTTCCCCATCATCATTTACTGATGGAACCATCCCTTTCCTGGGTGTCTTCTTGGTACCCTGGCCAAAAACGAGTCTGAGTTTATTTTTGTTCTGGTCCACTGGCCCACGCTTCTGCTTCTCTACCAGTAGCTGTGCTCACTTTTGTCTCAGTGACAGAGCTTTATTTATGGACTTAGTTGACATTGGTGACGGGACTAGGGCCTTGATGAGCCCATGTTCTCCATGGAGCCACACTCTGAGCCCTGTATAAATGATCTTAAGTCAGAGTGTGGAAGTGTTCGGTGCGCCCCCGCCATTGATAATGCCACCTGTGGCTATGGTGCGGTGCATTCGGGGGACTCAGTTATAGCACAATGGTGGGAGATGCTGTACTGGTTTGGGCGAGAATGGCCCCCAACAGCTCATATGTTTGAATACTGGATCTCCAGTTCGTGGAACTGTTTGGAAAGTATTAGGAGGTGTGGCTTTTTTTTTGAGTCGATGTAGTTTTCTTTGTGGGAGGAAGTGTGTCACTGGGGGTGGGCTCTGAGATTTCAAAAGTGTCACTGTTTCTGTCTGCTGCCTGTGTATCAAGATGTAAAGCTCTCTCTTGGCTGCTGCTCCAGTTCCATGCCTGCCTTCTTCCTGCTATGATGATCACGTACCAACCCTCTGCAATTACAGACAAGCCCCCGGTTAGACGCTTTCTTTTCTCAGAGTTGCCTGGCTCATGATGTCTATTCACAGCACTAGAGCACCAAGACAGACACTGCCCCATGCTTTCTTTCCTGAGATCTGCTTTGACTCTTTGAGGTCTTCTGGGCTTTCATATGGGTTTTGTAGTCTCTTTTCCTATTTCCGCGAGAGGTGCCATTGGATGGGGGATTGTGCTGAATTTGTGGGTTGTTTTGGGTAGTGTAGGCATTTTGATAAATGCCAACTCTTCTACCCCATGACAATATAGTATCTCTCAGCTCACTGTGGGTCCTAGCTTCATTTCTGTTTAGCGATAAAACACCTTGACAAAAGAACCATAAAGGAGGAAGGGTTTATTTGGATTGCAATTCCATTTCAGGGAAGTCGAAGCAGGGACTTGAAACAGCTAGTGACAACCAATAGCTGAGAGAAATGAACGCGTGCTTGATTTCTTACATTCAGGCTCCTCTCTGCACTTGTATAGTTCAGGATCTCCGCCCAGGGAATGGTGCCACCCACAGTGGCTGGGCCTTCTCATCTCAATGTAAAATCATTGAGATTTTACACCTCAAAATCAACCTGATCCAGACAATCCTTCAGTGAGATTCTCCTTCCAGGGGATTCCAGGTTGTGTCCGTTAATACCATCCAGGAAGCTGTGTTACCTTCCATCTCATTAACATTTAGTGGTTTGGAATGGGGCTATCTCATTTGCTTTGCTAAATTTATTTCTTGGTAAGGATTATTTTTCTGTTAGGATAGAGGAATACCAATGGATTTTGGCACATCAACTGTTCTCATGTGCACCCATTGATCCTTTATTTTTGTTAAAGACATGTCTTTTTTTTTTAAAGATTTATTTATGTATACAACATTCTGCCTTGATGTATGCCCGCACGCCAGAGGAGGGCGCCAGACCTCAGTACAGATGGTTGTGAGCCACCATGTGGTTGCTGGGAATTGAACTCAGGACCTCTGGAAGAGCAGCCAGTGCTCTTAACCTCTGAGCTATCTCTCCAGTCCCCTTGAAGACATGTCTTAAGTGGATTTATTGCCCTGATATGAACACTGACATGATTCAACACTGACATGCCAAGGAGAGTGGGACTCAGCCCTGAGCGCCCAGTTCCCAGCCTCTCAGTTCTCCCAGTTTGAGAGCCTGTTCTGAAGTGTGGGGAGGATCACTTGGCATTGCCTTAAGCCTGGCCAATTTGTCCCCAGTTCAGAAGCAAGGGGGGCGGGGTGGGGAGTGTCCAGGAAGTTCCATATGGCTTTCAAAGAAGTTTGGCACATGCACAAGGCAGCATTGTGTAGAAAGGAGCCGAGATTTAAGAGATAATCTGTGGTACAATCCCTTCTTTTAAATTATCCATCTTAAAACTGTGAGCTAGCTACTGACCTCTGGGAGCCTCTGGAGCTCATCTTTTCATCTTTGAATGAAAACAATACATTACCATGTACATACATACGATGCCATGCCTAGTTGGCATGAGTAAAAAAATAGGCTACACTTAAGAAGCAGCAACTGTTAATCTAGTCAAGTTTTTGCTAAAATAATGCTGTGTAACAAACAGCCCCAGGATCTTAACATCTGGAAAATCACCAATTGTTTTTCTGCTAATGATCTACAGCCAGTGCAGAGGCTTCACCTTGGGCTAGGGGTCGGGCTCTGTTTGCTCCGTGTATCTTTCCCTTCTGGGACAGTAGCTTCCTGGAGTTTGTTTTTTCTTGGTGCAGGGGCTTGCAGCAGGCTCACCCTGACCACACATTCACTTAGAGCTGTGGATGGAATTGTGGGCTAGTAGTTTATCCACACATGGGCCATAGTACACAGAGACCAAAGTTGTTTCGCTGCCTCTGGTTGACAGCCAAGCCTCTACATTCATCCCGTCTGTCGCACTCTGTTTTGGGTCCTGATTGTGTTTTAGTCACTGCTGAAGAGCGTCTTCTGTGGATAAGTGCCTCTTCATCCTCCCAGTCCTCTCCCCCATGACATTTTCCCTGAAACAATGTGACTTCCTTCACACTCCCGCCATTCCTTGGAACCCCGTTAGTTATCATTAACTCAATTAATAAAATTTACTCCTCAACTCCAAACATCTTTAGCATTGGTTGCCTCCTAGTTTCTCAGCCTTGACTCTGGCCACACAGGCTTCCCAAAATGCTGCACTGGTCCCCACTTCTTTCAGCCCACTTATTTTGAGTCCGGGACCCTGCCCTTGCTCTCATCCCTAACTGAAATGTTCTACCCTTTGTTTCTGGAATGGAGAGGAACTTACAGTTGTCCCTAAAACCCTGTACCCATGCTCAGTCCTTCCCAAGTTCCTGGCAGGCATCTTTGTCCTCTGGAAGTACATAAGCCCCACACTGCTGTGATTGAGTCCCTGAATGCTTAGGTGCTCTGCAAATGTCCTTAGTGAAGAGTTTTTGCACCCCGATAAACCTCTCTGCTGACACAATAATCCAAATCAGACCAAATCAAACCAAATTAGAAAAAGCCCAGGTTTAATGGATACTTATGTTCCCTGATGACTTTCCAGCCCCCACAGAGAGGAGCCAGGGGAGTAAGACCAGAAAACCACGTGTTTGTTCTCTGGGCTGCTGTTTAAATACCCTGTGGGAATGGTTTTGAGGGGCCATAGTTTGGTGGGCTTTCTCAGGGGTGGAGTCTGAACTGAGACAACTCCCTGGGGAGGGGTCTTGGGATGAAACTTCCACCTGAACATTCCAGACTCTGGATATATGGAAGCCAGGGACTGGGGTGGGGTTTCCACCCAAGCACTTAGTGCAATACTGCAGGAGCCAGCTCAGGAGAAGATCTTTTCCCACAGTCCCTCAGTCCCTGAGGGTGGGGCTCTGGGTGAATAAACAGTGGGGTTCACCAGCCACTTAACTG
>NW_004949103.1:4209615-4215724 GCF_000317375.1 Microtus ochrogaster
CTCCTCCTCCTCCTTTTTTAACTCTGGTTGACTCTTTTGAAAGCATCAGAAAGAGTCAGGTGAGACGTGGATGCAGCCCAGAAATGCACTTCCCACCTCCCTTTTAAAGTCAGAGTCTCAAGCCACCTACTATGGCCTCAAACTCATGATAAAGGCAAGAATGACATTGAACTGTGATAAAACACTGTGATCAAGGCAAGTTATAGAAGAAGGGGTTTGTTTGGGTTTAGGGTGCCAGAGGGATAAGCTAGTCATGGCAGAAAGTGGCAGCCATGGTGGCAGGAACTGGATGTTGAGGGCTTACATCTTGATCTCCAAACACAAAGCAGAGAGAGCCAACTGGAGACAGCACCAGTTTTTAAACTCTCAAAGCCCGCCTCCAGTGACATACTTCCTCCATCAAGGCCACACCTCCTTAACTCTCCCCTAAATAGCACCGGCAACTGGGGACCATTTCAAATACACGAGCTTATGGGGAACTTTCTCATTCAAATCACCACAACTTCAGGTCCTTCTGCCTTCACCCCTGCATCCTGGAATCACTGTCACCTTATCCACTTCAGTGGTGCTGGAAATGGAGCTAGGGCCTCCTGCATGCTAGGCAAGTGCTGTGACAACCAAACCACCTCTCAATTAAACCAGCTTTGTGCCTAGAAGATGTCCACAGAGGCGCATACCATGCCTCCCTGGCTGTGTGCTCTGACCCTGAGAATGCAGTCTTCACCACAGAGGGGAAGCTGGTGCCATGCCTTCTGGATTCCAGAGTACAACACCAGAGTAGCAGAAACCTTTCCCACATGCCTGCCTCTGAGCCTTTGCACATGCTCTTCCTTATCAGCCATGCCCTAGTGCCCAAATGCCAAGGAATTCCCACCTGCCCTCCCGCTGAGCCTCCCTCCTCTAGCCCTGCCCACCCTGCCAGCCCGACAGGCAGTCAGTCAACCTTTTCCTCACACCCCTGAGCATGCTTTGTTCCTCGCATGGCTGAGCTTTTGGATGACAGGAGGCATCTGAACCTCTAAAGATGCCTTTTAGCCAAAAGCGATTTCTTGACCTTTGGAACTGTGAACATCAGGGGTGTGAGTAGATTGTAAGATAGTCTCTCACTTTTCCCTTTGTCTCTCCCTTCCCTCTCTCCTCTCATCTCTCCATCGCTCTGTGCATTTGTGTCTGTCTCTGTCTCTGTCTTAGTCTCTCTTCCTGCTCTGCCTCCATCTCTGCCTCATCTTGTTTTCTGTCTAAGCCACATTCTCCCTGACTGCAAACGTGAAAGAAGCCTGTGCAGAGAGGCAAGCCTCACCCCAGTCCCCAGCCTAACTTCTTAGCAGAGAGACATTCATTTAGCTCTTTTCTGCAGTGTTTGTATGATAGGCCAGGCAAACAATCCTTATGGTCTGCATGTATGGGGCCATTTCTATACCTCCCTCTATCATGGAGACCAGAAAATTCTGCGTGGTGAATGGTGCCTCCAAGGCCATGACACCCACCCCAAGCTGAGGTGATTATCGCTAGAATGAGCTGGAACGTCGGAGCCATCTGTCCCTGGCTGATGGTTAGTGCTTGCTGTGTTATCGGAAGTTCAGTTGTGCTGGAATCCAGAGGATCTTCATGCAGCCTTTCTCTGTGGTTCCCACTTCTCCTGATGGTGGATAGGGAACCGAGTCAATGTCCAGACTTAAGTGTAGCTGCATACCTTCTCCAGATCTTGCCATATGCTGTTGTCTATAGCCCAGCACATAGCCTCCAAATAGTGTGCCATTGCTGCTGTTAAGAAGCACATGGTGTCTGTCCAAGGACAGCTGGAGTGACTCTAGCAGAGGGGGGAGGGAGGTTGCTCTGAATGTTGCAGAGATGGTCAAGTGCACCCAAAACAATGATTGGGCTGAAAGGGAGGGTTGGAGATTTAAACACCAATCATCTGGTACTTAGAACATGGTTCAATGTCTTCACCATGGCAACAGGGCTCACCTCCTTCTCCATCTCACACCTTCTCTTTCTCTTGGCAACTGTGCTACAATAGCCCCACATACCCTTGCATTTTTCCTCAGGCCAGGACATTCTGCCTCAGGCCCTTTGCATCAGCTTGTCCTCTCTTCCAGAGTGATTTGCTTTGCTAAATCTCTCCCATTTTTCTGATTGTCAAGGTACTTCTTGGATCATTCATTTGGAAGCAGCTTGTCCCTCCAGTCTAGATGCTCTCTCTTTTGCTTCTTGAATAACACTTAACGGGAAATAAAACAGCCTTATTTTGAAATTATACTATTATGGCTATCATTTTTTTGTGTGCTGGGGATTGAACTTGGAGTCTCACACTGAGATACACCCTCATTCCCAAACTGCTTAGTAATTTGTCTCTTCTTAGAATCCAAGATGTGAAGGGGTGTGCCTGTGATTCTCCCTGTGTCCCCAGGGCCTAAGCAGGATCTATAGGTCATAGTTCTGCCCCTGACACGGAATTAGCTTTGTGCTCATTGGGAAACAACCCATTGCTGATCTGGTGATCTCCTGCCTTGTTATGCCAACCTCTTCCTTCTGTGACACACATGTGCTGCACCCCTCCCATCAGTTACTGCTTCATGGTTGTTGGATGGATAAATGGATGGACAGAACTGCAGAGTTCCAAAGCATCTGAGAACAAAATAAACTTGTGTGTTGAACAGATACGAGGCTGCAAACCTGAGAGCTCCGAGGTACCTGTTCATCCGCATGGATCTCATCCACCTGCCTCTCTGTCCACGCATCTATAATAGGGCCTCATATCTAGTAGTTGCGCAATGACTGGCGGGACTTTGAGCCTATTCCTAAGAGTCCCAGTTCTTTTCCAGCACCATGAGGGGTTCCTCTCCAGGATGTCAGGGTCGGGTACAGGTTAGCTCAGGTTTGGGAATTCCCACCTGACCCATCTGGGCCTTTCTTTGGAGTGGTACTGTTGCCTTCTCAAACACAGGGCAAATGTGGAGGAAACGCAGGAGAAGCAGTAGGAGCCATGGGCAGAGGGGAGCAAGGGCATGTTGATGAGCTGTCCTGTATGCCTGGCCAAAGGCCCAGACTCACAGGGAACTTCCCAGCCAGGAGAAACCGTACTATTTTGCTACCCAATCACAAAGCAGAAAAGAACTCTGCTTGTGGTTGAGTGGAGGGTGGGCATGGGACCAGGTCAGAGTCTGGAGACCGGGATGGTGATATCATAAGGAATTCAGAGACAAGGCCCCTGGTGGCGGAGAGTAGAGGCGGGAACTGTCCAATTTGTGCTCTGGCACTGGGAGAGGTGATCTGTCCATCTCTCCCAGGAGAAAACCAGGAGCAAGAATGTTAAGGGGAAGGGGTGTTTGAGGCTCAGTTGCGAGGGCGGCTGAGGAGCTGGTCAAAGCGCAGGCGCATCTGGGTGTAGAACAAGCAGCTGGAACCCGAGGCAACACCATCAGGGGAGGTGCAATCTTCAGGCGCCTGCTTCCTTCCCTGGCAACTGAGTTCAGCGTCACCAGAGAGACAGGAACATCATGAGGAACTCAGTGTCTGAGAGACGCGTGAATGCGGGGAACACTGCTGTCTCTTCTCGCTCTCCCCACTGTTTCCCTTTCCCTCTCCAGCTGGGGCTTTTTCGGCATTAGTTTCTGTGAAACACTGAGTCACCTGCCGCCCCCCTTCCCCGGTAAATCGAGCACATCCAAAATTAGGAAGGGAGGGTCGACTCTATGTAAGGGTTGGTGGGGAAGTACTCTTGTCGAGACTTGGTTCTCACAGATGGCCTTGAGGTTCAGGCGTTAGTATTTCCTGAGCACCTTCTGTGTGACTCTTCCAACTTCTCCTGCACCCGGGGAGTAGATCTCATTGTCTCTGCTGGGAGAAGAAAGCAAGGATCACCAAAGTTAAGTAGGGAATTCAGGGTCTTATGACCCAGAATATGGTTCAGGACGCGGCTGTCACATCTAAGGCCGCCCTCCTATGCCCAAGTCTCTAGTTTGTCTGGATCCGCCGTGTCCCACCTCTCTTACAAACGTGGCCAGGGCTGGAGCCCCAGAGGTGGCCGGGAAGAGGCTCCTGATGTTGGGGAGATGGAGCTATTTCCCAAACTCGGAACAAGGGTGTGACACTGGGGCCTCTCTCGGACCTGTGTGTAGTCTCTGGATTCGGAAAACGACGCGGAGAGTCACGGCGCCAGGGCACAGGTGGGAGGGCGCGCGAGCGGCAGTAGCGCGACTGATAGGGGCGGGCGCGCGGGACCTGGCAGCCACCACAGAGATCGTCCGGTGCCCGCTGCTCGGGCCCTGGCCCCCTTTGGCGGCCGCTCTAAGCTTCTCCGACTGGGAACCAGAAGCAGCCGCAGCGGCCCCCGACTCTCTACCGCCACAGGATCGCAGACCAGGCGGCCCGCGGGCACTGGTCGCTTCCTGCCCCATCGCGGGAACCAGAGGCGCGCGAGGCGGTCACCGCTCCGGGATCCCGTACAGCGCAGGGTGAGCGACCCTCGGGTCCGGGAACGGTCAGTTGCAGGGCCCTGAGCACCCTCTGGGGTGCCAGATGGGGCTTCTAGGGGGGCGCAGGGTCGAAGTTGGGTCGATTTGCCAGTGCTACCCAGAAGGACATGCTGCCGCCTGGGCGCAATGGCACCGCGCATCGGGTGCGATTGGGGCTGCTGCGGCAGCTGGCGCAGGCGGGCGCCCCAGAGGACTCAGCGGCCCAGCTGGGACCCGCGCAGGTGGTTACCGCCGGCCTCCTGACTCTCCTCATAGTCTGGACCTTGCTTGGCAATGTGCTAGTGTGTGCAGCCATCGTACGCAGCCGCCACCTGCGCGCCAAGATGACCAACATCTTCATCGTATCCTTAGCAGTCTCGGATCTCTTCGTGGCATTGCTGGTCATGCCCTGGAAAGCCGTGGCTGAGGTGGCTGGGTACTGGCCCTTTGGGGCTTTTTGCGATGTGTGGGTGGCCTTTGACATCATGTGTTCCACTGCCTCCATCCTGAATCTGTGTATCATCAGTGTAGACCGCTACTGGGCTATCTCCAGGCCCTTCCGCTACGAGCGCAAGATGACCCAGCGCGTAGCCCTGGTCATGGTGGGCCTGGTTTGGGCCTTGTCCATCCTCATTTCCTTCATTCCTGTCCAACTCAATTGGCACAGAGACAACAAGGCAGGCTCCCAGGGCCGAGAGGGCCTACTGTCCAATGGGACTCCCTGGGAGGAAGGCTGGGAGCGAGAAGGCAGGGCGGAGAACTGTGACTCCAGCCTGAACCGAACTTACGCCATCTCCTCCTCGCTCATTAGCTTCTACATCCCGGTGGCCATCATGATCGTGACCTACACACGCATCTACCGCATTGCCCAGGTGCAGATCCGCCGAATCTCCTCCCTGGAGAGGGCAGCTGAGCATGCTCAGAGCTGTCGAAGTCGCGGGGCCTACGAACCTGACCCCAGCCTGCGAGCATCCATCAAGAAGGAGACCAAGGTTTTCAAGACACTGTCAGTGATCATGGGGGTCTTCGTGTGTTGTTGGTTACCTTTCTTTATCCTGAACTGCATGGTTCCTTTCTGCAGCAGTGGGGATGCCCAGGGCCCAAGGACTGGCTTCCCTTGTGTCAGTGAGACCACCTTTGACATATTCGTCTGGTTTGGCTGGGCCAACTCCTCTCTCAACCCCATCATCTATGCCTTCAACGCTGACTTCCGGAAGGTGTTTGCCCAGTTGCTGGGGTGCAACCACCTCTGCTTCCGGACCCCCGTGCAGACTGTGAACATCAGCAATGAACTCATCTCCTACAATCAAGACACCGTCTTCCATAAGGAGATCGCCGCTGCCTATGTCCACATGATCCCCAATGTGGTGTCCTCTGCAGACAGGGAGGTGGATGAGGAAGAGGAGGGGCCTTCTGATCACATGTCCCAAATCTCTCCAACCACCCCAGACGGTTGTGAACCGGCTGCCCACTCTGTCTGGGAGCTTAACTGTGAGGAGGAGGAGGTTTCCTTAGGCAAAATCTCCCCTCTCACCCCCAACTGTTTCCATAAAACTGCTTAGAAACATCCTCATGGGAATATAAAACTGCAGCCATTTTAGCAGGCATACACACACACACACACACACACACACACACACACACACACACAC